>NW_006800002.1:1694396-1698492 GCF_000485575.1 Poecilia formosa
GACTTTTCAAACTCAGAAATTTCCAAGAGAATTCCTAGAAAATTTCTGAGATTAATCTCAACATTTTTGAGTTTTTCAGAGGAAACGTACCCTTTTTTTCTATCTACAATAGCCCTAAAACACCCTAACAATATTGAGTTGCCTGTGTTGGTATTATCCCGTACTGTAATGCAGAGGAAGATGAATAAAGTTTTGGTTAAGCTAAAACACAACACTGGCTCATATCGTCCGTCCAAACGCAAACTAGATGTAGACATAACAGCCTGTTTCATTCAGCTTCATAAATAATTTTAATTTTACATCAAACAATTACTGTTTTTTATCCACTGCCATGGAATTGGTAAAATATCAGTATTTAGATAGGATTACACTTTAAACCTTTTTAATTTATGTCAGTTTTGTTCTCCAGTCCCAGTAAAAACCTTTTGTTTTTCATTCATACGTCAGCTTCTACTGCTTACCCTCAGTTCAGTAATGAAAACACTAGGAATGTCCTGATGAAGCAAACCTGGCTCTCCCTCAATTTTCCCATAACGTGCTTCTGGAATTATGAGGGTGTTTATCGGTAAACAACGTCTCACGGACAAAAACAGGCCCTTCCCAAAGCTCCCACCACTGCAGCTCAGGTAGCAGAGAGATGGGTCACCATCATGTGTAAAGGGTTCTGCTGATCAACCACAACATGTCTGGTCCAACAGGTACGTTAACTAGAGTCCACTGAACGCTGGTGCCGTAGTAGCGGTTTCCCAGCAGCCCCTCCAGCTCGGTTATCCACTGCTGGTTCTGGACTTCCATAAAGCTTCTTGAGTCAACAGGATGCCAACAGGCCGACAGGAATACTGAGCAGGTCCAACTCGGCTCCATCCTCGTCTCGCACTGTGTCTCAACTCAACCTTGCCGAAGGGCAAAAAGTGCATTACACAGATAGCAGCGATCCAGAGACCACATTACATAAAGTTATGTTATGCAACGGTCACTTGGATCCAACATCTATAGTCTTCTTATATGACCGGACAGTGTCTTGGAACAGTGTTTTGTCACGTTGTAGCCACAAACGTTTGTGTATTTTGATGGGATTTGATGTGACAGCCCAACACAAAGAGGATGTTTACAGTAGATTTCAAATTGTGTCATAAATAGAAATATGAAAAGTGTTGGCAGGGGCATATGTTTTGACCTAGTTAAGTTTCCACTTAATTCTCATTTCCCTTCAGTGCTGCATCTGAAATTTCTCCTATGGACCTCGATTTCTCCGGATGAATTTCAACCCGGCCAATCAGCGAACAGAAAGAGCTTTGAACAGTGATGAATTAGATTTGAAGTCTGCCATGATTGCAGTTTTAGCAATGACAGTGGAGGAAGTAAACAGAGCCGTTAAATATGTGTTGGCCACACCTCCAAATATTGAGTCGTTTAGTTTAGGACTTCTTATTTCGTAGTGGGGTTGGTTGTTTACAGCGCACTCAACTTGTACATATATCAGGACCAAATGTTAGCGATTGCCTCCAGCTACCAATTATTTCTCAATAGCTGAGGGTCTAGACCTTCTGTACGAAGCAAAGCGATTAGCGACATGAGACTAGTTTTAAACCAGGCCAGTACAGAGTCAATCTTTACTTAAGGTCTTCTTTCACTGCAATCACAGCAAAAAGTTTCTTTGGGTATTTCTCCTTTAACACCTTTCCACATCTAGGTACTAAAAGTTCTGTCAAAAATTAGATTGAGGTCCAGGTCCAATAACTAACCAAGTCATTTTATTGTAGCCTTTTCTTTATGTTCTGGGTCACCACCTCAAAACTTCTACAGCCACTGCCAGGGTTTCTTGTGAAACTGGTGTGAGTTGGGATGAACACACCATCGTCTCCACCGGCTCTGTCCACAGAACACTATCTCACATGTCCCCAACATGAAGGAACACACAAGTAGGTCCTCTTAAGGCTTTCTGTAAACAACAGTTTAGTTCTTGCCACTCATCTATAGTGAGCAGATCTGTAGAGGGCACAACTAATCGTAGCCCCATCCGTAGCTTAGGATCTTTTCCGCTTCACCGTGGATCTGGTCACATGACTTTTATTTCACAAAGTGCCTCGAGATGGTATGTGTTGTGAACTGGCGCTATAAAAATAAACTGAATTACGCCCAATTGAATTATTTGGCTCCTCTTGCTCAGTTGAGGATTAGGTCTGGCACTGTGCCATACTATTTCCGTTTTTAGATGAAGAGATTTACACAGTACTCTGAGAGACATTCAGACCTTGAGATATTGTTTTGAATCAAGCCCAAATTTATCCTTCATCTGTGTTTTGTGTTCCTTGGTCAACATGATGCTGTTTGTCCCCTAATTTACAGTTTTATCTGCGCAAGACTGTGAACAGCGTGCATCGTTTACTTTCTACTTTACAATTATGCATTATTAGAGCCACACAAGTAACCCAAAAACAATGTTAAGGTTGTGGGTTGCTAATGAGGTAAATACTTTTCTATCAGCTGAATTCTTTCCCTGTAAAAAAAAAAAAAAGGGTTTTCTGCGCATACAATGGTACCTGACCTTGCTGATTATAGCTCATCAGACAGAGAGTCTGTTTGAGTGGAGGAACATGTTGTCCTGCACACAGCAGAGCGGACGAGCTCGCATATGCACCTGCATCATAAAAGACTTGCACTTTTTTTTTCGTCTGGAAAACCTTAGAAAATCTGACGAAAGAAGTGATCACCAAAGCAATCACTTCTTTTAGCCCAAATACCGTAACAGTGGACCAATTTAGAAATGCTCCAAATAGCGTACACTACAAAGTCGAAAGGCTGTGAAGAGACATGATGATGAGTGATCTTCATCAGCGTACCACCTTTTGGTGTATTATAGGTGAGAAAATGAATATACAAATATGTCTCAAACCTGTCAAAGCAACATATTTTTTTTTATTTTCCTGTGGATTTTCTTCTAGAAACATTGAAGTCACACCGAATCAAGCAGCAGTACTGCTTCCACAGCTTCTCCGTCGTCATTCATCTCCAAAGTATCAAACGTACTATTCTGGATGTATGAATAAAGAGGCCCCCTTTACCTGTCACAATTAATGGGGAGGTGCAGCTCTGATCTCAGGAGACCGGAGCGGCGAGCACAAAGGATGTCGCCTGGTATCTGATGGCCTACATGGCGTTTTTGCGAGTAAAATGGAGCGGCGCGCACAATCCTGCACGCTGTCTGTGGGACCGGCATCAGCAGACATGTTGACAAGAAAATGACTGGGTGAATTTAATTTTTTTCCCAGGTAAAATTTGGTCACAAGTCTGTCAGTCACAAGTCCTTCATTTAAAAAATGAAATGAGGGGGCGGGTCATAGCCAGAGGGAAAGCTATGTTGCACATTTTCCCACCATTTATTAAATATTTATTTCATTTCTCTTTGGATCAATAAAGTATTTTTTGAATTTGAATTCTTGTAAATGTATGCAGTATTTATGGAGTTTGGACTTTGAAAAGTGATCAAAAACTTTGAAACCTAATGAAAAAAATTCCGGAGTTAAGTGGACGTTTTAGGTAAAGCCGTCAAATTTAATCTGGGAACTTGCAATTGAAAATGGAGGATAATACCAACTTCCAAGCTTCTGTTTCAAGAGTAAATGCAATGTCTGCAAATATAACCAGCTTCACAGATTACCTCTAAATTTGCAGTTATATGATTCTTATTTCAATATTATCACATTCTGCCATTATGTAACTAACTAGACGTTTAGCTTTAGACCAAGTGCAAACTCCTAGTTTAGTTTTAGTTTCTCGTGATAATCAGTAAATTATTTGTGTTAAAAAAATGACATTTTTTAAAGAAAATAGTTTTAGTTTTATTGTAAATGTGTGAAAAGAATTTGCACCACCACTCAGTTCTCACACACTCAACACTGCTTTGTGAACTGAGCGTTCACAACAAGAACAAAGGTGCTATTTTTTAAACTATTTTATTACTATTGTCCACACAACCTAAACTTAATGCTAGCAAACTGAATTAATGAGAGAAAAATGTGACTTAATCATAAGTACTACCGGTTACATTATGTGGAAAAAGGAACCATGAATTCACCTTAATTTAGATATAAAA
>NW_006800002.1:1698754-1760563 GCF_000485575.1 Poecilia formosa
AAAAAATTCAAGTATAAAACTTAACATTCAAAGCTAACCAGCTGTATTTATAAAGCACCTTGAAACAGTGAGAACTGCCCCAAGTGCTTTTTGTCCCTACAAAAGGACAAATTGTGATGATTTGATGAAAGTAAAATAACTCTACAAAGTAAAGTAGAAGAATCTCCTTCTGGTAAATATTTGCTTGAGTCAGGTAATTACATTTCTTTACATTAGACTCTTAATAGAATGTAGAAAATGTCTTTAATTTGACAGCTGTTAAAGGAGGTTTTCTGACTCTCTGAAACTATAAAGACATTGTTGACGATCAAACCAGATCATCGTCAGGTAATGTGTGTGTAGACTTCATGGATCTCCAAAACCCAGACCAGACATTGACAGGACACAAACGTTTGGTTTCCTCGAGGCTGGTCGTGTTTTAGCTCCTTAGCTTCAGTTTCTTTGCCATTTGTTGTTGGTCAGACTGGCTGTATCAGGTTTCCAGTGACTTGAAACAACACAAATGGAAACTGTCAGAGTGAAAACATCAAGCCGAAGGGAGGCTAAATTCCCAGTTTATGGAATTTAGTCACGAGATCTTTGACGCACTTTGACTCTCTTGTTAGTACCAAAGAAAGACAGGCGTCGGTGTGGAGAAAGTTGGTTTCAGGCTCTCATTCTGATTGCAGTCAACAGAAGCTGTAAATGCAGAGGGGGTAAAAAAAAAAAAAGCTCTACGGTTGCCATAGTAACTCATCTCCCATCCATCGTGACTTGACGCTCTTCCAGAGCGAAGACGAAGGAGACAAATGAAAGCCTCCGAGGAACTTTTGACCAGATGCTCTGACACATCATCAGCCTGTCTGCCCGAGGCGCTGCCACTGTCACCACACTGCAGGTTTCAGCCCGCCGCCGCCCAATTGGCCATGTGCTACCCGATGCTTTGTGACTCATGTCACCTCTCAGAGGGAAGGAGTTGAACTGGTTGGCGGCTGGAAGTCAATTTGATTCTCTAATCTTCTCGGAATCTGCCAGACTGAGATTATTTCATCCCGCACAGAGGAGATGTCACGGCTCAAATCTCTTAGTGAGCGATCCCTGATGAAGGCCAGGATGGGCGGATGGAGCGGAGTAACAGGGGGGTGAACAGCAGGCCGACGCTGATCCAAACATTTAATCAACAATCCAGTCTGTCACTCACAAAGACAATCCAAACCTTGCCACAAGGCACAAATCTCCTCGTGCTAAAAATAAGCCAATGGCGTACCACAAATAGTGAATGGGAGAAAATCTCATTTTGCAAGAAAAATATTTTAGGGAGGGCAACGTTTATTCTCAGAAATACGACAGACAAGCGGCAACTTAATCCACAGACAACCGGAGAGTACGAGCTTGGAGACGTTTGTTCAGTTTAAGATACTACACAGAGGTGTTGACTCAACAATGCTCTATTTCTTCTGTGACACAAACATAAAGGTTGGCTCTACCTCATCTGAAGAACATTGAAATTCTGAACATTTTGTTCAGAAAACTTAATAGTATTTAATCCTTAAACTGCTGTAAAGTTTTAGTTTTCTAGGTGGTTGTCCAATGCGTTCTTTAAAAAGAAGCTACATCTCTCTTCAAGTATTTTCTTAAATATAACTGTGACTATTAGACATAAGAATAGATTATTTTCTGTCAGTTCTCAATTGAAGACCAAAGTGGAGAAAAATGTAAATCAATATTAACCTAAAACTATGGGCAACAACTTGCTTTGTTCATAAAAAAAAACTTCAGTTTTTAAGCCCATCTACAAGTTCTTCCCAAAGAGCTGGAAGCAGGGAATTGTTCAAATGCTGCAACATTAAGACTTCCTCTCACTGTAACTAACAGATAAAGTCTAAACCCTAATCAATCAGACATTATAAACCCGAACTTCTCCAATAGATTGCCAAACAGAGAACTGTAATTTCTACAAAGAAAACCTTTACACCACTGCAGAGACCATGAGGGACACGCTTTACACCACTGAATTCACTTGCTGATGCTGTATGAAAGCTTAGACGCAGCTCCTTTGCCATGGAAACTCGTTCTATGAAGTTGCAGTCGCTGATCCCCATCTTCCTCAGAATGCAGTTTTACTTAACTTAATAGTCTGCAGCTGAGTTGTTGTTAATCAATTGCTTCCACTGTGTTAAAATGCCACAAACAGATGGCAAAGAAATGACATTACTCTAAAAAGTTTTCAATGCCTCCCAAAAAGTTCAAAATATATTTTAAGAACAGGGATTATCAGGAATCCCTGAGTCGTTTGGTCTAAAAAGCCAGAGAGAAAGAATGCTTTTATAAAATAACAATGACTTGTAGCGCCGGGTCTGATGCATCAGCCATCGCTGAGTTATAACCAGAAACGGTAAGAGTGCCCAACAATCGTCCAACACAGAAGTTGGTTACCTTGGAGACTGGATGAAGACTATAGGAGAAACATTGCTGACTACACACCAAGGTTTCTTTTTGAACACAAGTCCCCCTGCATCTTAGCTATCAAGAAATGTGACAATTTCTCAATAATCCTCTCCAAGTGGTTTGGTCTCCTATATCTGAAGCATTTTACTTTACCAATGTATTCCAAAAACATAAACTTAATTTCTTTATGTGATTATTTTAAACATATATATAACAACAAATAAGCTGCTCCATATGCCAAAAAGTCTTATTGTTTGTGAGTAGTATGAGGGATCCTCACATCTTTTGGTCTAAATATGCTGGAAAAATGATTTTATTTTCTCAAAAATTCTTTTGCTAACTTATCTGCTCATATGACAGTGCTCTACTCAATTATCGTGTCACACGTTGAGAAATTATATTATGCTTTACTGGCTCGGTCAACAAGCTCTTTTTTCTTTTACGGCCTTATATTTAAGCACTTTTGATTGTTGCCAGAGTCGACCCCATCCTGTACGAGGGACATAAACACAATTTGATTTGAGGACCTTTCAAATACCATCAGTCACTATCACATTTAAACTGACCCCTACATGCATTTCAGGAGAAACCCATCAACCATCAAAATGTACTTTGATAAACCTTGTTAAGAGTTTACTGAGAAAATACATTATCTGTTGGATTCAACTCTATTACCTCTACTAACGCATTGACATTTTTTTCTGTGCTTTGAAAAAACAAATCTCAATTAGGTCAGACTTTAAAGAGATGGTATTAAGTATAATCGACTTTTTTGAGCTTTATGTCATGTTATGATGTTACTCCCTCGTCAAAAACGTACCTGGAGTGAAACTTCGAAATCCTGTTTGAGAAATCCTTAACTCTCCCATGTCAACCATTCATGGGTGCCTAAATACTTGCTCTCACAAAGCACCGCCTTTTCTCCAAGTCGAGTTTGTCTCAAAGAGCACATCTCTCTCTCTGAGTCTGACAATAGTCTGAAGGAGCCCCACTCAGCTCCTTCAGACTAGTGTCAGCAGCAATAAGCAAACACTCAGTGCAACTGTCCACCTGCAGAGCTAATCATAGGAACTACTTCTCAATCTGCTAAGAAAGGTGTTAAAGGCTTAACAGAGAGAGTTGTGATGAAGTACTGAAGGGAAGTTTCAAAGAACAAGAGCTTCTTAAAGAGGCAGAGGCCAAATTTCAAGGTGTCAAATTTCTTTTTAGTCATGTTTGAGAGATACAGCATTTTTACAACAACTGAAGGTAACAAGTTTTCTTGATTGCGCTATAAAATGGCACTCTGTGCTTGTAAAATACAGAATACCGCCCTTTTAAGGAAACTGTATACCTTTATAAGTAAAATAAAAACTTTCAAGACTGATTAAATTACACTATACTTTAAACATCAAGGATCACATAAAATCGCAAAAACGGTTGGTTTAAACCGCCAGCTTAGCTCGCTTTCTGTGACTTCAGCCGGCAATAATTGTCATTTCCTGGATGACCGGGAGAGTTCAACCACGGTCGTTACAGCCGACATTTTAATCACATGACATAATAAAATGTTGAATACATCTCGCACTTGTTGCAGGCCTGTTGCTAAGCATTGCGGCAGACTCATCATTTCCTGACCAGACAGCACACCGTACAGATAAACTACAGTCTGTTTTTTTTTTATAACCTCTGATGCAACATAATGCGCACTAAATGACCAATGGGAAAAGTTTACCGGCGGTGTACTATGACCTGTTGGGCCTGGCGGATACCAGGCGCATTAACAGCGCGCGCGCGCGCACACACACACACACACACACACACACGCAAAGAGGGAGAGAGGCGAAGAGAGAGAGACTATGATAATCAATTATTTCACAGCTTCGGCGTGAACTAATCGATTTAATGGGCAGCAGCCGGTGGTGGTCGCGCGTTGGGAACAGCGCGAGGAGGGTTCACCTGTCCGCTCGAGGCGACGGGATCATCCGGCGGTAAACTTACCTGCGACTGCGCGCGCTGCTCTTCTCCGCCGCCTCCTCTATGCTGCTCGGTGCTCGGCTCCTCGGTTAGGAAGCATTCTGCCAGCCAGCATCGCATCGCACTGCAGACCCACGCAGCCCGGACGCTCGGTCACTCAAAGACAGGCCACGGCTGATCATCTGAGGTAGATGGTGTTGGCAGGAAAGCCCGCGACCAGGTGCGGCATCTCGCTCTACAAAAGAGAGGCTGGCGAGTGATTCCGTGGCTGGAAGACAGAGTGAGAGAGAGAGACAGAGAGAGAGAGAGAGAGAGGGTGAGTGAGAGTCCGGGTGTCGGGAGCGCGCACTGCTGAAACTGGATTCGTGCTCGCGCCTGTTTGAGCCTCAGGGGTTCCCAGACCTTTTTTTCTCTCTCTCTCTCTCTACTCCCTCCTCTTCCTCCTCCTCCACCTCCTCTTCTCCCCAAACCAGGGACCCAGATTTGATGTAGGCGTGAGGGTTTGCAGGCAGGCGCTGATTCATTACATTCGCTAGCATCGAGGAACCGCAGTTGTGCGGTGTTAGGTAATGCTTTTGGTACAACAATTACATAACCCCTCCACTGTGGGTGGGCGGTAACAGTGAGAGGAGTGAAAACTGGTGTTGAGATCGCTCATAATCATCATACCTTTTTTTTTTTTTTTTTTAATATTCACCTTAGAAAATTAAGCGGAAATTCAGGTTTTGTTCTGGCTCAGAGTCCACAATGATTCTGATCATTTATAAACTTTATTCATCTAACTAACATAGTCATGTTCATTGAAGTTTTTCTACATTTTATATGATATTTTTTATTATTATTATTTAAATGTATTTTACCAGCATAAAAACCCATTGAGATTAAAAATCTCTTTTTCAAGGGAGTCCTGGCCAAAAGGCAGCAACAAATACAACACAAAACAAGTAGGAAGCTGTCAAGCTATAAAATAAAATAAGAAAAAATAGTCCATATTTATGTAGTTCATACTTGTGAAGTAGGACGACTATGATTCGCGCTTTTCAAAAATATTATCATTTAGAAATCGGAAAAGCTTGATGCTTTACTAATCCCGTGAAATCAACTTTGTTCAGACATCACAGTTAGTAAAGAGTCCAGCTGAATGTGATTTGATATCAGTATAAATACAGCTGTTCTGAGACTGTCGCAGAGATTTTGTTACAGACCATTAGTAAACAAACATCTGGAGAACAAAAAAAGCACAGCTGCAGGGTCAGAAATGACTCTGCAGAGAGGTTTAGAGCTGGGCTAGAATTCATTTTGATTCAGTTTGAAAATACTTTATTAATCCCAGAGGGGAAATCAAATGTTGTTACAATTTTCTTCAAAGAGATGTTGGAGATTCAGAAAGGCTCTCCTGTAGCAGTCTGTGTTACAACACATCTCACGCAGCCCAAGAGCCACCAGTGACACTTGAACGGCAGTTTGAGAAACATGTTTTAAAAACTGATGCTGAAATGCCACGGACTCCTAGTTGGACCAGCTCTTACACTGGCTTACCTCATATACCAGATTAGCAACCGGGCTAATATTTAAAAATCTGCAGGTCAAATCTAAACTGCTCCAGTTTGAATGTACAAAAAACGGGGATTCTCCTGCAACACGGATGTGGAATCACAGCAAGAGTGGAAAAACACGGCGGAGCTTGCTTCTTCTTGCCTCTTCCAGTTGTCTGTTGGCCGGTTGCCATGGCGTTTCCAATCTTGTTTATAAATATTTGTTTTCATATCATCCGGATGCATCCGTAAATCGTTGTTCTAAACAGTTTACGAATCCCATCAGTGGCGTCGTTCATAAACACCAGCCGGCTTTTGAAAATGCCGGTTTGAGCACGAGCCCCAAACAAAAAAGCTCTTTGCTCTCGACTTGACCAAAACGATTCTGGAGATATTATGTGGCTGTAGAAGGCTCAAGCTAAAGGTTGCTTTAATGCTTCTCCTGAGAGATAATACGCCAGAGAAACGTTTCAGTCTCCAAAATGTGATGTGTGAAAACTCTTCGGTGTTTTAGTGAGGTCAGGGATCTATGCTAGAATTCAGATCCTCTGCAGCACACACCAGTTTTAAAGAGCAAGACTTAGCCATCATTCTAAAGCCAATTAAAATTTATCAACTAAGTAATCTGATATTCGAAAGAAAATGTTTTTGCCAATATTTTTTTAGTGTGGATTGAGAAAGTTGGAAGCATCAAAACAAAAATTCCATTAATATGATTCAATGTCATTCATGACTGTGTGGTGAAGGATTATCATTCAAATGTTAATTAACGATGATTCAGTTAACCTTTGTATTCCATGGTAATAAAGTGATTTAGGAGGTATTAGTCATAATACTTTCTTGAGACAATTTTAAAAAGGCAATTTGTACAATAGGGGACCTATTGTACAAAATTCACTTTTTTCTCAGTTTTCTACTTTCATTTGGGTTTTTATTGATTCTAGAAAAAGTCCAAGTGCAAAAAAGAAAAAAAAAAAACCAATCCAGATGTTTTCTGGCAATCGGTTAATGCTTTTTGGTGTGGGGAAAAAAGTCATTCCGAAAACCTCCTAATTATGACGTCACTTGTGCGATGTGGAAATATTTAGCATTTGAAACATCTAAGAGTGGAAAAATACCTTTTGGCCATACCGTATAACAGAACATTAAAATCTTTTTTCCTCCCCAACTAACCCCAGTCTGGGATGGCCCTTACTGAGCCACCATTTGGGTGCAATCTCCTTATCCTGTTAATTTTGAATTCATTAGAGCGACAGACACAAAAACTGAAGTAATTTACTGACTTACTTAGCGCACTTCCCTGGAACTCTATTTTTAATCACTGCTTATACTTTTTAATATACTTTTAGTTTAATTTTATTAGCTCTAATGATTAACGATGCATTTAGTGCCAAATGAAATGGCATCTGTCAGGGCTTTGGAGTCCTCTGACTCAATGAAGCGGCGCGCAATGCAAATGCAGGTCTTTCAGAATGCTACCACAGGAAACTTGAAGAAATAAAGCATAAAATTTGGCTGGGGCATAAAAGAATTAATAATACTAATGTTTCTTTTTAAGTTGTGTCAACTATAAAGCCTGTGCTGTCTGTGTTTAATGATGTACACACAGCACTAGCTATATGCTTTTAGTAGCCTGGTTGAAACTGAGGCTTGATGCCTCAGGGCGGCTGAGTGTTTAAACAGCGGATTAGCTGAACTTTACATTTCACTCAGGTGTGTGCAAAAGAATGACGGCTCATTTGTTTGCTCTCTACCATTCGCCTAAAAGAATTTAAACACGAGCGCAAAGGAAACCAAGTGTTTTCCTCCTTTAACATATGGGTGAAAACATCCAAAATATGCTTGGATTCCACTTTTCTTTATTCCAAATTTCAAGTGTTTTTTTTTTTTTGTTTGTCTTTTTTACTGCAGGGAGAAAATACATCTGAAACTTGGCACTTCTACTCTGCTCTGACCAGTGTGTCCTAGAAATCAAAAATGGGAAGCAGAAAACCTGACCTGATTATCATAGTGCATCACTCTCTCTCTCTCTCTTTCCAATTTCTGACCAACACTCACCCCCTGTGTCCAGCATTTGAACTGCAGCGAAATTCTGGAAGCACACAAGGAAACAAACACACACGCAGCAAAAATAAAAACCTCTTTTGATTTTTTTTATTATATCAAAATACAAAAATTTGAGAGGAAAATCTTGTATAGGACTAAGCATTTGAAATGATATGGTGACATGGATACAACACTGCGCTCATGTTCTCATAGACATGCCATAGATAGAGCAGAGATCGTCTGATAGGCCCGTTTCTACGCCATGATGAGCCACCAGGAGTGAGCCTGTGCATTTTACCCCTATAAAGGCTTGTGATGGCGACTGCTGCTGTACATCCAGGCCTGTTTGGTAACAAGCCAGAGTGTGTTTTCCTTTTCTTTTTCCTTTTTTTTTTTTTTTTACATTTTAGTTCGTCCAGGTTTCTGCTTACTCGAGGAGAAAAAGGAGAGAGAGAGAGAGAAATTAAAAGAAAATTCATGGCAGTTGAACATGAGTAGTGACCAAGACATGATCTCAAGACGAGTCACTGGATAGCAGTGGCAAAGAAAAAAAAAAAAAAGTAGTACAGATATTATACATAAGGCTTTGGTACAGCACCATACAGTATGAGTTAATTGCTCACAACAACAAAAAAAAAGTTAAGTAAAGCATCAAAAAACCTGATGCGGTGACAGAATAGAATGGCATTTCTAAAAACAAAAAACGAAAAAAAAACAATCAGTGTTATCGTTTTTAAAAAAGAGAAGAGTGGAAAAAGTTTTAACTCTGAATATTTACATATGGACATCGTGATCAAAACCGAAACGAGAACAAAAACATGTAAAATGCAGAATGTAAACATGTGATGTACAGCACAGAGTTCGGTGGATGAAAGTGAAACGAAACATGGGAATTTCTCACTTCTTTTAAGCACTACTGGATTTGCTTGAATATGAGCTAAAACAGTCAACAATGTAGTGCTTATAGTAGCCTACGATTAATTATACATTCTAGCTTCTCAGTGCTGGTACACATGAAGAACAAACAGAAACGAACGAACAAAAGATAAAGAGAATATAGAAAATACTACATACTTTTCTAGCTTCCGTCCAATAACAAACCAGCTCAGATGGCCATGAATGATTGGTAAATAGGCATTTTTGTAATTGTCTCTACATGCAAGATTAATACGATTTAAAAAAAAAAGAAAAAAAAAGAAAGTCAAATCTGTTAAGTATCATCCTATCAGCAGCTAGTGATGCACTAAGAGCTGTAAGCAGAAACAACCCACCTCCCACCCCCAAAACAAAACAAAAAAAACCCAAAAATAACAAGAGAAACGGAACAGAAAACGTCGCTAACAGTACGTCCAAAGCAGCCCTCTTAAACGCTGTACATGTTCCCGTTGGATTTTGCAAAGAAACAAATGACGAGCCCGGAAGACAGCGTCTGTAAAAAAAAAAAAAAAACAGCGGTGGGGATGTGTGAGCCTTTCAGACAAGAGAATAAATGCAAACGTGAACGACTCATGGCTAAGCTGTACAGTACTAATAGGAGTTGTTCGTTTAAAAAAGTTGATGGTGGATGAGGTGAGATGTTTGTGTCCTCAGTCGTAGTAGTAGTAGTGTGCTTGAAAAAACAAGTGCTGTTGACCATAGATCTACATTGCTGTGGAAAAGCATTTCCCCCGCTTACAGATTTAAAGTTTTTGATTTTTTTTTTTGTCATACTTTAGAAAAAATGCTGATTGAAAAGATGATTTCATTTATTAAGGAAAAAAGTTATGCAAATCAACCAATGTGAAAAATAAAATTGCCCGTAAACTTAACTGCTGGTTGTGTCGGCAACAATTAGGCATTCATTGTATGACTTTTGCATCAATGGGAAGGAATTTCAAACCATTTTTCTTTTCAGAATTGTTTGAATTAGTCACACTCAACAATTCCCAAAAGTGAAAGGTCTTAGTAAAAATCTAGCCACATTTTAATCACATTTTAGGTTCACACTAGATGACTCCAAGCTTGTTTTTTCTTCTTTATGAGCAAGGTTACAAACTACTGATTGGAAATTCTTTGCTAAAGAATTAGTTTTACGCCACTGATGGATGGCATTGACTTTGATTTTCACCTCTTCCTGACGAGTTTTTGCTTTTTGATTTCTTGAATTTCAAGATATTTTAGCTAACTTTTATGTTGTAAAAAAAAAAAAAAAAAAGTCCTGCTTATGTGAATTCTTGATTTTACAGATATGGCATTAATCTGTTCAGCTCAGCCGTCCAAAGAAGTGGTCAATTCGTGATTCAGGAAGGGTGGAGGCGATTATTTCTTCCACATTTTACAGACAGCTTCCCCCTATCGCCCATTTGAAAAATGCATTTTGCATTTGCACAGGTTCCACTTGACCGATGTTACTAAATTTACCTTTATGGTTTAATCAACTTCCAAGCAAAACAAAAGCACAAATAGATGAAATCTTTAAACGAGGCAAATACTTTTTCACAGCACTGTACAGGAAGTTTGCAGAAAAGATCCCCTCCCCGACCTGACAGCGCGCTCCGATTCTCTTCCATGTGTCCTGTGACTAGTTGCTAATCTAAGTCAGGCTACGTTTCTCCCGCTTAGGCTGGGTTAATAATTTCAATATCATCACAAATATATTTTAAAGAGGGTACCTTGGAAGCACAGACAGACATAGCAAAAAACACACTATAGAAAACAGGTCATTTTTGAGTTCATTGAATGTCACAAGTCTCTATTAATCAAGGTTATATGTCTACTTTTTTTTTTCCAGTATTGTCTATCACTGTAGTCACACTGTTATGATTAGGACAATGTCTACCAGAGCTAGTTTAGCTGCTCAAACACACACGCACGCACACATGCACGCACGCGCACACACGTAGGGGAGTGGAGAAAAAGTTCCTTCCAGAAATAGAAACAAATCTTCAGACCTCTACTCTACAGCACCACAAAGTTAAACATAGCACCAAGTCGTAATGTTCAAAGCAACTATGCCCTAACACACTTTAATTTCATCAAACTAATGTAAACACAATTTCCTCCACAGCACGTTTTGTACATGTCTACAGCATGTCCGTTGCTTTTAGGAAACCAAACAAAAAGGGGGTAAAAGTAAAAAAAAAAAAAGAATCTAAAAGTTTCCTTCAGGTTTATCTGCTTTGGACACGTGAAGGCGAAGAAAACCGTTGTGAACCTACATGTGTGCTCATGAATGGGCAAAATACATTACTTTGTTTATAGTAGAGGGCAACACATTTCTGCTTCTAAAGTGTTCCCCCGTCCCGTCCACATACTAATACATGAGAGAAAATACTTCTCAACTTGTGCAGCCAGCGGGCTGTGGCAATAATACACTGTACGGTACTAACATTAAGTGTACTTTTCTTCTCAGATAAAATGTCTGCTAAGGTATGACAAATTAGGCACCTTAAAATGTTTTAAAAACATCCACTTAAAGCCGTATTGTAAGCAAATACTTCGATATATAATCTAACTTCTTTTAACTTGGGATATCCGTCCCATTTTTTTCTTCTTTTTTTTTTTTTAACCTATTCATACATCCCCGTACAAGAAAGTCTTCCTGTAAAACATGGTTGGATTTCTCTTTACAAATACAATACACACCATGTATAGTACATAACAAATATAGATTATTTCCTTGTATCTTACATGAAACCAATTATTTTGTTTGTCGCTCGCTTTCAAGCAATCGCCGCTCCAAAGAGATTTAGAGAATCATTCACGTGGATAACCTCGGATTTAGCAAAAACGTTCCAATTTGCTGAAATGAAACAAATAAACAAATAAAATAAAAAAACTGCTTGATGCGTATTTGAGTGACTGAACTAGCCTTAGCGAAAAAATCGGAAAGAGAAACGACGATAACATCGTCAAAGAACACGGTAACCGGCAGAACGGGCGTGGCCGTTAAATACTGGAGTTTGGACCTATTTTTGCCGTCTGGTCGTCTCAGCAAATCGCCGCTGCGCTACGTAAGCATTTCGACGGGTCATTCGATGCACTGTGACGTAGGGACATTCATTTCCTGTACAGCAAAACATACATTCATTATCGGTTAGTGTCACAAAAAAAAAAGAAAAAAGAAATAAATAAATAAAAGAAATTAACAAACGAAGTAGCTAGCAATTAATATACAGTTTTTAAGAGATAAACAGTCAGGGTGGCCATTTTGTGTGGAGATTCCCCATTGCTCGTTTTACAGCTTCGTGAAGCAATCACATTCCACTCGAACAGCTGCTGTCAAACTTTTACATCTTCACTGTGCAGTGTACTTGGGATTTCTTGCCCCCGCAATTTTTATATATAATATATATATTTTTTGAAAACAAAAGTTTTCTGGTACTATTGTTAAAACAAGCTAAATCAGACTTACGCATTCTCTCTTTCATGTGTCCTTGACAGAATAAAAGCAATATAAAAAAACAGACATTATTGGAGTTCTCACTTCCTTCAGAGTGACAAACATGAGAAGGCGATGGAAAAAAAAAGGCAGTTTATGTTAGAGAAAGAAAAAAAACGCAACAAAAGGCAAAGAAAAGGCACCTCAAGATGTGCCCAATTTCACAAATGATTCCTTAAGAATGAGATACATACAGACACTTCATACTTTTGCTTCGTCGCTCCATAAGTCCAACCTCTGCTGAGCATGAAAGTCCCCCGACGTTTTTCACAAAGTCTGACGAAGGCTATGGTCTCTAGTCATGATACCGTGCCCTAGCAATGGGCGTAACAACACAGAGCGTAAACACTCCTCTCTACTCGGAAACCCCAAAAGCAGACGCAATGCGCTAGCTGCAGTAACGAAAAGCATCCAAATAAGATTAAGCTAGGCCATATTATCCATTTGAATGAGGGGTGAGCGTTATAAACCTTTTTTGTCCGTACCTTTAGAGTGTAAAAAGGTCAAGTACGTATAGTATACCACAAGAATTACAGCAACTCTGCGTTTACTCTGAGGTATATTTTGCGGTAAGAACCCTGTGTTTAAAGACTGACACTAGTTGTATTGTAGGAAAGGTAGACTCGTGTCCCTGTACAAGGACGCACCAGGCTTTAACAGTACACTGTTTCACTGAAAAACCTAAAAGGTATGAACCCTCAATGATAAGTGAGTGGAAAAATCTTTTTTTTTTTTTAACGTGTTGTGTCATACTCAACCAACACATTTTATTACTGTAAGAGGAAGCTTAATTCCCTTGTTTTACTAGTTATATACATTATATATTTCTCAGAGCATTTTCAAGTGAAATTCCTCAGAAAAAAGAAAAAAACAAACAAAACAAAAAAACGCCATTGTTCTTGTCTTCAGATGAGACTTCCAGCCTCTGGAGGATCCAGTCTGCGGCTCCTCGGACAAATCAAGTTGTACGGATTGTATGAAACCTTTGTTTGTCGCTGTTGATGCGTGGGGGTGGGGGGAGGTGGGCGGAGAACTGCGGTGTTTTGGACTTTGCTTCCATGAGGGGCCAGCTTAATTGGGTCTAATGGCTTGGTGGGGCACATGGGTCAGCGTAGAGTTCCATAATTCGGGCCCTCAGAGTCTGCACTGGCCAGGATGCCTGTCTGGTCCTCCTCGGACGGCCTGCGCTGCAGGAAGGAGGTCAAGTAGCGGTAAGGGTTCTTGTTTTGCTTTTTACTCTTTTTGCGAAGGTTGATATCTTCTCCCTCTTGGGGTGTCTGAGATTGCTGCGGGGTCTGAGAGGGAGACACACCTGAAAGAGAGGCAGATGAGGCACACACTAGTTCACTCTCTAAACTAAATGCTATTTTACACACTTCTGTAATAATGATGTAAATCTAGTTGATAATGAATACAAATTACACTGAATTGGCACAAACCCCCCTCCACCCCCCACAAAAGTCTAACTTTAAAAATGTGAAGGAACTCCTCAGACGAACCTGTTCTCCTCACAGATGTTGCGTTGTTGTTATTATTGGCAGCCACTCCCTTGGCTTTAGTTATACAGTGGTGTAGCAGTGCTGGTAAGCTCTCAGACCCGGCAGTATCACTAGACGCACCTAGAGGTTCCCTGAGAAGACGAGAAGAGACAGCACAGCATGCATTGCTCCGGATTAATCCAACGGTCTGCTCAATCACATCTCATTGAAAAAACCCCCAAAAACAACAAACGAGACAAAACATTTCTTTCATTGCTATTTCCAGTAGCTATCGCATGATTTTGATGAGCGCTTGAGCATCTATTGAGAGCTGTTTCACTAAGATGATGAATTTCCAGTCTCTATCTGCTTTGATGGATGATAACAGTTAGACAGGAGAGAGGGAAAAAATGGAGGAGATAAAGTGAGAAAGGACTGTTGACAGGAGGTGGAGATGGTGAAACTGCTGTTGCTCTCAAGCAGCCACGACGTTAAAGATCCAACCTGAGGAGTTCAGGTCGCATGTTTGGACTCGTACTTGTCCTAAATTATTATTTTTTCTTCAATTTTAGGAATCATAAATAGGAATCATAGGAATCATTTTTAAGTCTTTTGTTTTAATATTATTTTAGCAACAATTGAGTAAAGATTATAGCATTTAAGTTATTTTGGGTCTTTAAGTAGTGACTGCTTCAGAAATATGGGTAACATTGATTTTTTTTTTCTTGCTGTATAAACTCATAAAATGAAAATAATTTTTTGGAATTAAAACCATTACAATTTCTCTTTCAATTTTCCAAAACCCCAACATTTGACACACTGCAGGTTGGAGGGTTGGCAGGCTTTTACGCATGTGCAGATGGTCGTCATGGCGGGGCTCTTCTGAACATTAATATGGAAGGAAATTAAGACTTTTCCTGCCCAGTGAGCAAAGATTCTTGAAATATTATGTCAAATGCTTCAAAATGGGTATTATTTTGTTTAGCATAAGGAGTTTAAAGATCTGTCTGATGTATCGGTTCTTTTTTTTTTTGTCATCTAAACTGAATTGAAGTGAAAAGGAAAACTGACCCAGAGCTTGTGCATTGCAAGATTTTCCAGAAAATCATAATGAATTTCATCAGATTTTGTGACCATTTATCTCGTCAATGTACTGCGACATTTAACTAAAAAGAAAGATTAACTGATGCACAACAATTTACCTATTTTTAATGGCCAAATTTGTATCTACAAACCTTTGTGAAAGAATGAAAAAAATAAATAAAATAAGTCTAGCTGTGAAATTTCCTCCCTACTAAATATCTTGTGGTCAGCTGTTGGTGTTACCATGGCAAACTGGAAACAGCTGTGATCAGGTCAGGCCATGTAAAAATAACAAAGTGGGGTCAATGGGGTCAAATACATTGCTGAAGACTTCTGAACTTCACGTGACCTTGAGATTGGTTTAGGAACAGCAAATAGGAAGCTTCACACATTGGATTTCTATGGCGTCCCACGTCCAACATCAGTGTCTGACCTCACTAGTGAAATTCTTCAAGAAAGCTCTCAAGTTCCTGTAAACACACTCCTAATTTTTATAAAAATAAAAAAAACACCTTGAAGAATTGAACTGTTTTAGCTACAACATGAACCCTACGGATCAAGTACAATATTGCCACTGAAGTTCACAGGGAAGTGAAGGAACAAGGAAATATTTTTCACAAAATATTATAAAGGAGCGAGAAAGGGAGAAACTGGCGATGCGTGAATATATAGTTGGGTACAATTTCGCAAAAGTCCCTCTAGCCCAGACAAGTAGAAATATGAAAGTTACTTCGTACTTAGTGGAAGATTTTGTTCCAGTTTTGCAAATGAGTAACTGAGTGAGAGTCACATAGCAAATAATAAACCTGAAACACTTCAATAATAAAGTAGCTCACAAATTATTAACAAGAAACTTTACACTTTGACGCATTCAGACGAGACTGCCAACCCTTTCAAGTAGGTCATTTTTTTGTGTGTTTCCTGATAGCAATTGAAAACAAAATTAAAGGGAACTATTTTCATTTCATGAGGGATACATGCCAAGTTGAATGAAGAATAATCATTTCAATAAGCACAGAAAAGAATCATACCAATTTCAAGTATCTTCACTTTCTCTGTACAGCTACATGTCATTAAAACACACACATATAAAGCTACATAACCTCACACACTTTTTTATTTTTACATGTCTGGATACAAACGATTTTCAAAAACTTGACATAATGCTGCGATTATGCCAAGCTTTTTTTTTTTTTTTTTTTTTTTGCCAAAAAACAAACATGTACTGAGTCACAAAGGGAAAAGGAACACAAAGCTTTAGAGACGCTGTCCATCATTTGCCACTGTGGAGAGAAAGATTGAGAGGCATTAGCAGAGAGGGGAGGAGGAAGGGGAGAGGAGACAAATCTGACAAAACAGTCCCGTACACGAAAAAAAAAAGGTAATTTTCATAATCAGATCGACTGTTTGCGGAGGCCCACGGTGTGTTAAAAACAATGTAGTACATTTCCATTAAAATAAATAAAATAAAAAAATAAAAAAAACACTAATACAGCACACTTTCATAAACATGAACACTGCGTACAGAGGCTTTCACCATGCTGACGGGAGGAGATGGCAGGAAGAGGAAATGGCCGTTAAAGAGCGAGTCACATGACAGAGAGAACGAAAGCACTGAGGACAACAGATGTAACAGAGAATTTAGTTGGAGAATCGTTGTTATTTTGTTTGGTCGAAAAAGAGAAGTTTAGAGAATGCATGCATGGCATTTTGCACATGGAACAAAACTTTAAAGGGGAATTTCTCCAGTCTGTCTTTCAAGTGCATCCTCTATTGATTCAAGCCTTTTGTTTGTTTGTTTTCTCCCTTTTTTGTTTCACTGCAGGGATTGATTTATGCGTCAGAACCATAAGAGACCAAATGCTTTTGTTCGGTTCGCGGCGACTCTTCGAGCTCAGCTACGTCAGTCTGCGCCGCGGCAGGCCGACAGACCAAATGTGTCCTGCAGAGTCAGCATTTTTACCATTAGTTGTTCTTCACTTGAATCCAGCACAGAGGCACAACCCAAAGCGATTCCCCTTTAAAGGAGAGAGTGATTAGAGCCCTCCCCCTGCTGACCCCTCCCCGCTCAGACATGGGTCCGACCCTTACCTATTGCGGCGTAGGGGACCGGGTCACAACAACGCTGCCCAGATAGCTGAGATCAATCAAAAACAAATCAGGTAAGACCCTTACCCTCTACAAAAGCAGCAGCCCTACAAGCTACCCTCCCTCGGCGGCCAATGATAGTGAGGGAGCGGTGAGTCTGCCCCCCCTTCCCCCCCCGCTGCTTTAGCTCCGCTCTGGGCGCGGAGCGTCTAAGTCGGTGAGGTGCGTGTAAGGGGGGCTCAAGGTGTGTTCACAGAAAAGAACCCGAAACATAAAAATTCTGTTTTCTTTTTTTTTTTTTTTTCTGTAATCTAAGTCTTGCCTTACAGATTTTGCATTAGTGTTTCACATTTTGTCACAAACTTTAATGGATGTTATTTGCATTTCATTTGATCAACACAAAGCGCAAATTGTAACGTGGAAGGAGAATGATTCGTGGCTATGGCGACCACATATTCCACACAGCATGATGCTGCCACTACCGTGTTTCACAGATTCTTACACATTGTCTAACAAAGGAATAGGCATGGCAAACTGCAAATGTATTGACCCGCCCAAATCATAATTACAACAGATTTTATTTATTATGCCCTTTATGTTTTGAGATCACAACGGGCTACAAAGGACTGAAAAAAAAGCAATTACAATGGATGAAAATAAATAGATAAAAAAAGATTAAAACAAATATCTAAGAAAGTGAAGCATTAAGAGCGAAGAAGCAGCCAAGATGCCTGTGTTAACTCTGGAGGAGCTGCAGAGATCCACAGCTCAGGTGGGGAAAATCTATTGATTGGCCGCTACAAAAATCTGACCGTTAAGATACAGAGGCAAGAAGAAAGCTGCTGTTGTCTAAAAAAAAAAAAAGAAATGGAATAAGGTGCTATAATCAGATGAGATAAAATATTAAGTTTCTTCTCTACATTCAAAATAGTCAGAAAACAGAAATGACTGAACATATGGTGGAACAATGCGGTGGCAGCATTGTGCTGTGGGGACGCTGGTCGGCACAAGGTGGAAAATGTTGAAAATCATGCGTCATTATCTTCTTACTTCACAAATGTGTGCGTTCTTCTTTCTCCCAATCTCTGACTCAAAATCCCAATAAGATGCATTGTTGTTTATGGCTGTAAAATGTGAAAAATCTCCAAATCACTTTTTTTTTTCTTTGCAAGGGACTTATAGGGGGGCTAAACTATCTAAATGTATGCAGGAGGGGGAAAAAATGTGTTGTAGTGCTTCTGTTAAACAACTGCACGCTCAAACGTGTTGTCTTGACTCATAATAATATTAGTGGAACTTACGAATACAAACTTTGTAAATGGATTTCTACAATTCTTGAAGTTAACTTCTTTGTGCATGAAATGAATTATTTTGACTTAAATAATTATGGCTTTTAGTCTTCCTTCTGCAGGAAAAGAACTCAGTTTATCTTTTCAGCTTTTAAATATAAATACCTAACTGCTTGACCAATGATTATTGACAAAGCAAGGTCAACTAAGGTTTGCTATCTCAGTGTAACTTGGCTCAACAAAACCCAAAACTCCACTTGATGATAGCAGGTTATTATTTGAACTCAGGTTTTCTGCTTCAGCCCAGTTGAATGCTCACATGAGAGCTGTAAAATAATCATTCTAGAAAAAACACAAAACAGAAAAGAACAATTTGATCATCCAGATGCTTCTTTAGGAGAAGAATACTGCTGCTACAATCAGGACAAGGTATAAAGCTAGCAAAATCTTGTTGCTAGGTCCAATAAGTGAGATAGAAGCCAGTTAGGATTTTGCACAAAGTGCTTAATTTTTCACGCTGTGCACTGGCTGCCTAGCTGCATTTCAATGTCAGAAGTGAAACTGATGTTTTACTTGCACGTTTTAATGGTGAAGGATTACAGATAATCAAAACCAATTTTTATTTTCTCCTAAAATTGGAATATTGCACAAGGGGAATTAAAAGACCATTTTGTTTCCATTCTTGCTCACACAATAACGGAAAAATACTGCAGTTACCGACACCCACCATCCACAAAGATGATGAGGTACGAAAGGTAATTTTTATTTGTTTATTTTTTTTTTTTTTTTTAACAAAAGGTAATTGCTAAAGAAGCAGCTATTAACAGTGTGCTGTATTCAAGTTGGACAAGTTGAGTGGAAGGAAAAAGTGTGGTAGAAAAGGGTGCACAATCTGTAAGCCACAAGCTTCAAGGGTTTGGGAAGAAATGGACTCCAGTAGAGGGATCAGCACTGAAAGAGCCACCAGAACCTGGACTGAGACTGTTGCATTATCTGTGTTGAGCCACTTATGAACATGAAACAATATCTGATCTGAGTTAAGAAGAAAAGGGATTAGATTGTGGCCTGGTGGTGATCTTCTCTAATAAAAGGATTATTTATTTTCATTTCATTTGGTGGTAAAGGTACTTGAGTTCAATATTCATACTAAACTGCAGAAGTATAGGTCTGAAATACATTATGGTCTGTATAATTAATCTATATAATGTGTGTATTAAAATAGATTTACTATGCATTTTCATGAAGTGTATAAAAATACTCTTCATGACTTTTTCTTCAAACATTAAGAAAAAATAAAAACTACTGGAGACTAATTGGCTGTATAAAGATGATTTTCTATAAAGGCATTTAAAAAATCAACAACTTCTGGACTTGTTAAAGATTGAAAAGTCTTAAAGTAATACCAATTAAAAAATATTTTCTCTTAGTCTTTGCTCCATATGCCGAAGTCTGTTGAGAACATTTCATTAAAATAAAGACAATTTTTCTGCAGAAGGAAGAAAAAAATACCTCAAATCAGAATAGTTTGAGTATTATTTAACAATTGATAAAAACTGTTTTTAGGACTAGAAATGAATAAATAGTAGTCATTAGTAAAAAGACATTAAAGTACCTAATTTGTGTTTTTAAAATCCGTACTGTCACTAATTATGGAAGCTATTGATCTGTCATATCCTTAATTATAAATATTTCATTTTTTGAGTAAATCAGTAGTTTAGTGTTTCACCAAACTTAAAAAAAAACAAAACATTTTAACCACTAATTAAAGTTTCATGTGGATTAGCAATAATGAGGAAAAACGTATTACCCACAAGTCAAACTGGGTTTTCACACGTGAAAGTTTCCAACTTGTTGTTTTTATAAACTGTCAGTGTGTGCTAAATGCAATTACATGCCTTCTGCATATTAAAGTAAATATGCATCTTTATTATTGCTAAATGGAAACACCACAAGGCAAAAGTGTGGATAAATGCAAAGGATATTTGGAAAAAAATTAAAAAAGGCGAACAGACGAGGAGAAAAGTCTCCCTTTTTTTAAAAAAAAAATCAACATGGAACTATTCTCTACAGGAATGGATCACCTACCCTGAGGCTGAGATCTGGAGCTGGGAGGGCTCTGAGGGTAACATCTCCTCCTCTGTCCGTCTCTGGGATGGCCTCTGCCCAAAAACATCCCTGCCCTCTGGAGGGGGGGAGGGGGACTGGGAGGGGTAACTGGCTGCGGTGGAGGCATAGGACATGGGGTAACCGGGGCTGGGCTGCTTGGTGCCCTGGCTCTGAGTGGGCGAGGCGGTCAGGGAGGACCTCCGCGAGAAGCTAACGGTGGCCGAGGGCTGCAAGGTGATCTCGGGCATCTCCAGAGACCGAGAGGTGCGGAGGATGCTGGGGCGCGGGGGGGGCCTTACTAGGATATCTGGGGAACCTGGCTGGGTGCTAAGAGGGCTCTGGGAGAGCGGAGACAGACGGGAGGGTTGGAGCACTAGCGGGGGTAGGCTGGGGTCTGCCCGGCGCCCCGCCCTTGGGCTGAGCCAGGACTGAGGGCTACTACTTGGGGCTGTGCTTGGGCTCCCTGCGCGGGCTGCCGGGTCAGGGTAAGGCAACACTGGTACACCCACACCGTGGGCCGTGTGTCTGAGCTGGCCGAGACTCTGGGCCTGTTGCATAGCTAAACGCCTAACTGGAGGCCCTGGGGGCCTGTCTCTGCCTGGTGGACCCACAGGGACCTCCAGCTGCAGAAGTCCGGGGCTCGTCGGATCCTTCAGGGATGGAAGGTGCAGGCGGCTGGGGGGGAGAGTATGAGGAGGGTATGGGGGTGGGTCAGGGAGGTCCTGGGGGTGATGTAAGGGATGGTGAGGTGGGTATATGAACCGTGGGCCCTCTAGCCCCAGGAAGGGTAACTCATGAGCCTGCCAGCTCTCAGGTGAGCGGGGAGGAGGGCTGTGAGTGTGCGACAGAGAATGGCCGGAGGCAGTGTACTGATGGTGTTCCAATCCTTCACTCTCCTCCGGGATGGAGGGGTAACCGAAGGGCCCCTCAGCCGTGCCCGGGGGTGAGGACAGAGCGGAGCTACGCGGGCTGATGTCAGGCATGTAGAATGGTGGTGGAATCCCTGATTCAGCACGGCTGCCTAGATACCCATAGAAAGGGCCCTGGGGAAAGCCCCTGTAGCGGGAGGCTGGGGCCTGCCCTGAGGCATAAGGTGCACTGCCCTCTGCAAAGCTCATACCTTCCATGGGCCTGTGCAGGCGGGGGCTGTAGGTGGGGGGTTGCGTTGACTCCAGGCTGGAGGACGTTGGGGACAGCTGGGGCCTCAGCGTGGGCATGATAGGTGGCAAAGGCCCGGGGTCAAAATCATTCTCCTCATCTGACTGCCGGAACTCTGGGTACATGTCGGACTCCTCCGCAAAGGGGAAGCCCTGGATTCGGCGATGAGGCGGGCTGGTTTCCATGACAAAGCGGCCGTCAGGGCCTCGGCTTATCAGTTCTATAGGCGTGGTGACCTCCGCCTCATGTTTGGACACACTGTATTTCTTGCTGGCTATGGCACGCTTGGTTTTCTTGTAGAAGGAGAGCTCTTTGTCCTTGTCTCTCTGAGGGCTGGGAAGCTTCCTGACGTACAGGCCCGGGCCGTGGGAACCCTCGGACGATAGAGAGCGGGGCCGGGACGGAGGGGAGCTCTCTGGACTTATCTTCCCCGACGATAACCTGAAAGAATGAGAGATGCAGACTGAAGGTGTTGGCTTTATTAAACACGTTGCTAAAGCTCAGAGGGGACTGGGGTTGAAAGGGGCATCTGATGCTGCAAATTAGTTCGCATCATTGCGCTTTCTGAAAGGGATGAGACAAAACAAAGCTGAAGTGCTCGATCAAGGCAGCCATAATGAACTACATTACAATAATGACCAGTTTATGGTGGTGGCAGCGTCCTGATAGGGCCACTATGGTGGGATGAGAGGAGAAACAATAATGCAACCATGGCAGCCGTACCACAGATCCATTGGATCAACATCTTCTTGGAGACGAGACAGAAGTGAATGATGTCTGACCACGCCTTTATTGCCCACATTAGACACGGTGTACACATTTATTGCACAAGCTCACCGATACCTGTGTCCTTAACACTAATTTGCCTTCCTGTTAAAGATGTGAGATTTATTCTCCTTTTAGATTCAAGTTGCCTAATGTTACACAGAAATAAAAAAAGAAAATTACAACCTTTGAATATCTATTTTTGATAAGAAAATTAAGGAATACATTCTTACTAAACCGGTGCCACACTTATTGGGACTGCTTTTTTAATAGCTTGTACAAACCTGCTGCAGAAGAAGGCTGATTTTGTGTTCATTTAACCTTTTCTAACCTTTTCTAGAAGAGGCAACTAGATTTTTATTTATACTGTATTTATTATACTGTTTCAAATAGTTCATAATGCCACGTAACGTAACAAGGTTCCCAGGACCTTTGAAGTATAAAAAGATTAAATTGGTAGGGTTGGAAACATACAGGAAGTGTGCATTTATGATGGCTCTCATCACACCTATTGAGTTAATTGTTGTCTTTGCCAACAAAGACGACAATTAACTCAATAGTTCAGTTATAACTACTTTATAGGAGCTATAGGTGTAGATAAAGGTGGCACCAAAACTTGTGTAAAAAATGAAGACTTTTTTACCCCAGTGATTTGCTGTATTGGATTAAATACTTAAGTTTTTCAGAGTAAGGTTATTATATTGCAATAAAAGTTATATTTACTTTAACACATATACACCAGAGGTGGCTCTCTTTTAGTTGGGCATAAGATTTGGCAATGCTTTGACACCTAAAACATTGTGCAAAGATTTTGAAGAGTTTTACAGAAAACCTTGGGTAACATATTGCTTGTGGTAACATATTGCTTGTGAAGCACTGAACCGTTTAAAAAGACAACAATGGGAGAAAAAAAAAAACTACCAAAGTAGTCAATGAAATGTTTTTTGACGTGGTTCATTTCATTTTTTAAAACTGAGCATTCAGGGTCTGAGCTCCATCTCGACTCTGAAATTCTGATAAGGACAGAAATTTTGGCCTCTGCTATTTAAAAATTATGAGTCCATACCCACAGTTCTGTATTGTTCGTGCAACATGGCTAATGCAATTCCCTCCCTGCATGATGTAAGGGGCTGTACATGCAAATATGCTGGTAAAAATGCTCCACTACAACTAAAAGAAATCACCGTCAAATGATACGTTTCTATGCAATGCTGTAACCATGCAGCCAAGCCAGTGCAGGGCAGCACACTCTGTATTTTT
The DNA here is from genome assembly GCF_000485575.1 of Poecilia formosa. NCBI lineage: Eukaryota > Metazoa > Chordata > Actinopteri > Cyprinodontiformes > Poeciliidae > Poecilia > Poecilia formosa. Next base: position 1,722,366 of record NW_006800002.1, read on the forward strand.
GTGCAGGCAGGCACTCACAGGGGGCTGGCCGGTGGGGGCAAGAAACTGCTCCTGGCTGGCTCGTCCCAGCAGGGCTCTACCCCTGGCAAGGGGGTGAGAGGAGGCCTGCGATGGGAGACAAACAACATGGGCCTGGTTCATTTCTAACTGTGCTATTTGAAAGAAGGACTAGGTGCAATCTGCCAAACCTGCCTTCACCTTTTCATAAGAAAATATAAGGAAAGGGAAGTGAAACCGATCATTTCTCTTCTTTTTTTTTGGTCTATGTAAAAGGTAGTAAACACTTTGGAAAACAGATTCTTTTTCAGAAAGGACCTTGTTTTGAGATTGAAATGCAGTCAAACATGTACACAAGATTTACAAACTGACAAATACACACATGAAGCCGATATTGTACAAGAAACGAGACCATTAAACACAACAATCATGCACAAAAAAAAAAAAGAAAGAAAAAAGCAGACAGCGGTTCGAGGTTAAACGACACAGATGAGGTAGAAGTCAAAACACATACAGCAACTTGTGTTTAAAATGCTAACTTTGCTGCTTCCACTTAATTTGCCCATGATTCTGTTGGGGGTCGACTCTGCAAATGTTGTTCCGCACCATTAAAAGAAACCTTTACATCATCATGGGCCTCATGCTCAATTTACACCGTGTCGTAATCAGAATTGATATTGAAGTGACTTTCAGCTGTATGTCTTGTGCATGCATGGTGAGACAACTGGGTGTAAGAGAAGACAAACAGTTGTTGCCACCTCGGCAATGCAGGAGGTGCGGGGGGCGGGGGGCTCGAGATGTCTTTACTTACGGCGACTCAATGCTTTTCCTGAAGTGCGTCACTGACAAGGGAGGATCTGTGAGGACAAACGGGTTTAAGTACAGCATCGGCTTGGCAGGACAAATTACTTGGACAGAAAGGGAAAGTGCCATTCTACGCTGAAAATAAAGAAAATAAAGATAAGTGGGTAACTTACACATTCAAACAGCTAAAAAGTTTATTTAAATAATCAGCAGTTCCCTGGAACTTACTCAAATGTACAGCTCTGGAAAAAATTCAGAGACCACTTAAAATGATCAGTTTTTCTCATTTTACTCTTCAATATTTGGTGGAACAACCATGAGGTTTTCAATATGGTTCAGTGCAGTGGGCTCTTAATTTTTTCCAGAGCTGTATTTGGCTGATATGCCACCCTAAACTGTAGTAATGTTCAAAATTAAAACTCAAAAATCAGCTTTATAATCCACCAAGAGGTCAGATCAAGGATACTTTATTTCCTTACACTTGAGAAATTCAACCGGTTAAACTCTAGTTAGAAATATCCAGAAATTATTAACCCTTCCATGTTCTTAAGAGACGCGGTCATTTGGATGCCACAAGTTTTTTACCCTGTGCGCAGTCCGGTGGGTTCTCAGTGACCCCTCGTGCGCTTTTACGAGTTTATTTAGTGTGTGGTTTTGGGAACTGACGATCTGATGGGTTCTTCTTGTTCTCTCTCTCTTTAAGAATTTGGAGGAATGTTGACTTAGTAAAGAGAGGCCAACCTGGTTTACGCTTGAGTTTTCGACGGTGTTGTTTATTGACAAAGCAGGCCGCTAGAGTGCTGAACAGCACCGCTGCTGCCAGAAAACAGATGGTCGCCACGACGCCTGCCACCACAGGCCGTGCCAGCCCCTCTTCAGGCAACTCTGCAGCAGGGAAGGGGTCTGCTGAGTCCGCCAAGGAGACAGAAAGACGTCAGAAGCGCAGAAAGGTCAAAAACCGATTGACAACGACTGGCAAAGCACCGCTCTGTAAAGACCCCTGACCTGTGCTAGACACTCCGACTACGTTGCTGCTCTCGCTGATCAGGTCGTCCATGACCGCCATCACTCGGAACTCGTACCAGGACTCCTGTTGGAGCAATGAAAACAAAGATACATTTGTGTATGTCTCATCTGGGTGGCAGGAACAGACAAACGCAGCGCTGTCGTTATCGTCTAACTCACCTGAACGAGGTCTCTCGCTACCAGCTCAGTCTCGGTGGATGGAATCAGGTCATCAAGAACTTCCCACCTCTCCCCAAGGCGGAACTCCATGATATATCGGTCGATGGGGGACGAGTGGTTGGCTGGGGGGAGCCATGTGAGGAGGACACCATGCTGCGTGCGATTGGCTGTGAGGCACCGTGGTGGAGTAAGAAGCACCAGAGGTTCAGCGGTACCCAGAGGAGAGCCTGTGGGCCGCAATTCCAGTTCAGAAAAGGAAAAACCGTGACACGTTGAACTTAAAAACAAGTTAAGAGCAACTAAGGTCAATATCACACCCTTAATATTTAATAAAAGACTCCAAACTAATGAACACCGATTGCCTGGAAGGTGATTGGACAAAGGCAGTTTCAGATTTACTGGTATACGGCAATCAGAAGTCTTTTGCCCTCACGGACGCAGCATATCTAAGGGCATAATTCATGTTGTAAACAATCTACCTTTTGAGTTTAAGTGTTTATTGAGAGAAAAAGAATTAAAGTTTGTCTTTTGTCATCTGTAAGGCATTTAAAAAGAAAATTAGAAGAACAGAAACTTGTTCCTAAATTTCAATAGACGTAGAAGTGAATTGGAATTGTACAAAACTCAGCAGATTAAAGCTGTAATCAAATACAGAGATGGAAAACTGAAAACGACACACCTCCACTCATAATGTCTGAAAAGGTGCATTCTCACCAAATAAAGTTTCTCCAGGAAAAAAAAAATCATTTCTGCATCTGATTTACACAAAGTGGTTTAGAAAAACCAGTTTATTCTAAGACAGAAATTCAGCTGTTAGGGATTAGATGGAAAAGAACTCGAGCACCTTTATAAAGAAATACTACTAACCCTCAGTTCTTTCATTCCTGGAAAAGAAAGCGATTTAAATGAACTCAACACCCCCACCCCAGAAATATACATGTTCTATGTTTTGGGTTATTGTTATGTTCCAGGGTTCTGTGTTTTTTTCCTAACAACCAACATGGCGTCTTCTTGTGATGTTCAAATAACTATTATGCGTTACTAACTTGATGCTAAATCAGTATGCGAAGAGCAAACCTAATGGCATTGCATTGAGCTCAATAGCTGTACTCTTCATACAACAGTTTGTCGTAGCTGTTATATATATGAAGTATTATAACAACTGCCTGTGATATAATATATAAAAACATTAATATAAAGTTCTAGAAATAACATAAAAATCCAGGTTATTGGGTAATTCACTCCAGTGAACATTCATTGTCAGCCATCAAGAGGACGTCATCCGAGTGTGAGAATTGGGTCAGTGCTTTGCAAGCCTCATTAAGCAATCGTTAATTGAAGACAAGCGTTCGTAGCAAGCAACATGCAACTAAATGTACATTTGAATGAAACAGAGCATTTCTGTCAGTGTCGAGGCAACAGCTGATGAAAAAGCTCCTGATCTTGTACTGCTTTTCAAGTCTTCTGCAACACGTGATTTTCTAGTGTTGACATTAATTTACATGTGTTTCTTTGAGTTCAGTATTCAGTATAAGTATTGTTCATAGTAGTTTGTTTGTTTTTTTTTCTTACAAAATGATGCCCAAATTTTTTTCTTTTATTTTCTTCCTTTTGAGATCAATTCACAAGCTGTACATCTGGATGCATTTAATAGAGACTAAAACAGGCAGCACAAAAAGGCATACAGGTAATTCAGTGATTGACCTGATTTATTTATTTTTTAATCACTGTAATTTTCAGCCGACTTCACCAACACGCCGCTGTTCCTGAAGAGTTTTCCTTTCTCCTACGTGTTGACTTGTCAAACAGGTGGAACTAATGAGATTATTTACGGCTCGGTCGTTTGGTGTTTCCGTACGCGTAAATGGGACACTGACATTTTTAATGTAATTAGTTACGCCTGTTCCGTTCCTGCTGTGAGGAGTTAAATTGTTTGTACCCAGTAACATCTAGTTCACAGCTCATGGCAATCAGCAATTGTCAGCTTCACCTGGAAAAAAAAAAAAACTTTTTTTTTTTCTTTCAATTTTTCTAAAAACATTTTTGGGCAAAAAAAAAAAACAACAAAAAACGGTGTCCAGCCATTTCTAGCTAGGTTTACACTGCTACACTGATTGGTTAAACAAAACCACTGCAACTGCCTGCTGTGTTCGTAGGTCTTCCTGATGTTGTTTGTTCACTAATGTTCTGTAACAAACTTATGAAGCCTTCTCAAAACATTTAGATTTATACTCAGATTAAAGGCAAATCCACTTATTTTTACTAAGTGGATGAATAAAGACAGTTGGTTACACTCGATTTCATTTAGGGCTATCAGAGCAAAGACAGCTCAACACAAATCATAATAATGTTTTATCATTTAGCCTCCGCTTCACAACTGTGAGCTACTTTGTGTTGGTCTGTGGCACAAGGTAATAATTAAATATATTGGAGTTTGTTTTCAGAATCTGAGAAAAATGTGAAAAAAGGTGTACACGAAATTGTTCAAAAGAAGTAAGGTAAACAGAAAGCTAGACATGTCAGACATGAGTCAGTGCAACACATCCCTGTGAACACAGTGCTCATAAAAAAATCAGCATTTACAACAACAATACTTCGGCCTCTCTCTAAGCTCTTCTGCAGACGCCTACAAAGGTTGCACAATTTCAAGCTGTATTTTATTCGGCAGGATGCCCTGCACCCTGCAACGACACAATTCTTGTCAGGCAGTGTGATGTAATTTGGCTTTGAAATCCACTATGTCTCATTTCTGAACATAATCTGTGGGACCAGGTAATAAAACAAATCCTGTTCACGGTGACCGCACCTCTTGTTGCATAGGATTTAAGATCGTAGCACGCCTTCGGAGCCCTTTAGGAGTTCATGCTTTGACAAGCCAGAGCTGCTTTTGAAAGCCAACACATTAAAATCAGGCAAGTAGTTTCTCTGCTTTAGCTGAACTGTGTAAAGAACTTTACACAAGTCAAGCAGAAAAGGACGAGCTTTTCACATGTTGATGATAGAATTATTATCTTAGCTGCAGATGCATCTTTTGCTGAAAAATGATCAAGTGTGCACTAAAGCAATGCTATGTTATTGTCTTTTAGGGAACACAGTTTTTATTTTCTTAACCAAAAAGGAACTGAACTGTCTGTTTGCAATTTAGCGTATCTCAAATATTGCATAAAATAAGTTCAAGTGGTTAAATAAAACAGCTGCACAGTGTCAATTATTTTTTCCTTCCATAACTCGATTAATTGTTAAAATAATCAATAGAGTACACAATAACTATAATCGTGAGCTGCAGCTATTTTCATCCCAGCAATGAAAATTCTGCCACTTTTGCATAATTGCTTTTATGTTTGTCACATTTTTAAAACGAAAAGTAAAAGAAACCTATTATGGTTAAACTGCAGCCTCCAAATTTTTCCTTCAGGTTTTTCTGTGTTACTGCAAACACAGTAACATAAAGTAAGCCCACCCTTACTCGGCTCATTATAAGCCACTGAAAATATTGAAACAGACTTCCATTCTTGAGATTCAAATTGCAAATTACATATAGATAATTGTGCTTTCAAACTATAAACACTACATAACTTTGTTTTTCTTTCCGTGAATCCTCCAGAGAGGTAGTGGGCACGCTGCTGAGTTCAGTTACACTCTAAAAATGTCACTGACGACGTCCGCTTCAGGCTTAGGATTCAAACGACCTTTATTTAGGAGAGCCTACCTGCGGTGGTGACTGTCACCACTTCGCTGAATGGGCCCGTGCCCAGTTTGTTTTGAGCCAGCACACTGAACTGGTACTCCGTCCCAGGCTCCAACCCTGGCACCACCAACCAGGTCTGAGCACCAGAAACTGGCATCGAGTGCCAGTCATGAGGACCAAAGTCTGTTCTCTTAGACCTGAGAACAGAAACACAGTCATAAAAGTACCATAAACACAGTTAGTGTGGTATTTAAGTTTGTGTTATTCAGAAAACACAACCGTCAAACCCCAGTTGTTCTGAAGATCACTTCGCACGCACAGTTCACTGCCAGTGAACCAAACTCAATACCCATGTGTCTAAACATTCAGGGAGATGTTTCCTCAGAACAGTTGAGTGTTAGCTCTTCTTTATAATCACTGTCGGTGCAGAAAGGCGTCTACGTTCTGCCAGATAGCTGCTAGCCTTCCAACATGTTTAGTTTTCCGTTGCAAACATCGATTAGAAGTAAAATTAGAAGTAAAAGTAAGAGCACTCACACTGGACCGTACCACACAGAGAACGTCTGCTCGAAGCCGCCGTCATAGCCTGGTTCCCAGGACACATTAGCAGAGGTCGTAGAGGGCAACACATGGATATTGCCTGGAGCATGTGGGCTGGTACCTGAGTGGGTTTTTTTTTCCCCCCGCAAAAACAGAGCAAAGTGAGAACCTTTTAAAATATTGCACTTTAAGAACATGTACAACGTTAATATGATACCCTGGGTTTTTATGGAGATAGTGTCAATATAAATGCTTCAGTTGTTGTTGTTTTTTTTTTGTTTTTTTAATTACAGGAACAGATTGGATGATGTGATGTGGTCTGAGATTGCTACCAGCCACAGGTCAAGTTCATCCCACCCACATAACAGCTGTGCTGTGTGGCCCAAAGCCAGTTACTTCTCACTGAGATTAAGGCGAGACCTGAATGTGGTCTGAGGAGCACAGCTGTCAGCGCCGCCCTTTGACCCCGTGTCAGCTGACGGCTGGCCACATTCAGGCATGCTGCCAGCTGTGCCACTGGATAATAGGTGCACGGGGAGCCGCCAGGCAAACAAACAGCGTGCTTACTGACCCGCTCACCTCTTTACCACGCAGAAAACTACACTCTTGACATTTGGAGTAGAAAGAAAAATTGCATGATAAACAAAACGTTTTGTGATTTATTGATTTTGAAATCTAAAAAGTGGCAGACTGGGACCAAGTTTTTAACTTTTGGTCAAAACCTACCGAGCAGCTTCACTTAGTGAGCTAAGATAGTCAGCTTTGCTCACTTGCTAGCTTAGGTAATAATGTGGCACATTATTCTTAGGTCACTAAGCTAGCAGTTCAGGTAGCAGTTAAAAGTTAAGCTAGCAGTTAAAATATACTAAATTTCTCCTCACTGACTACGGTAATGTCAATCTCTCATATAAATGTATCCAAGACGCACGACAATTTAAGAGGCATTATACAGCTTAGTAAATACTCATGTCATACTTGGCCACTGTTTCCTGTTAGCCTGGGAGCTAGCTAGGTGATCATTGACGCTACTTTAAGATAACATAAAAAAACATTGTAATGTTGAAGTCTTGTTTGTGAAAGCACAATGTAAGGCTACAATAAGAGGGAAAAATGAACGGTAAAAGACAGTTCTGGTTTAGTAATCAACGACAGGCTGCAGGAAGTCTGTAAAGACTCAGACTTTAAATTAGTTGTATAAAGCTTTATGTGATGCTCTCTCCATAAGCTATACTGATTCGCAGAGAAATAAAAGTATGAGGCCCTCTGTAACGCAGCATTATGTAATAAAAAAATCTAACTTCAAAATGTAATAAAACATCATTGAGACCGCAATATGTGACATTCACGGAAAATGTAACAAAATCCTTCAAGTATTTTGCAATACTTTTTCATCCACATTATGCAACAACCTTACATTTAGTGTTGATTGTTACAAAATAAGGAGCTAGCTCTAGAATACTACTATTGCTATAAAATAAACTATTGTAAAATGTTTGTCTTCTTCCTACTCATTATACATAGTAGATCCGATGTGCATCTACAACAGTCATGTTGTAGATACGATACTTTACCAGATTTAAACTTTGGTCAATAAAAGCCAAACTTTGGAGCATTTCGTTACCTTTCCAGACTCACAGCCAGGACCTTCAGTATGAACCTACATGTCGTTCAAAGCAAAACGATTCAAAATGCATTCGTGGATTTTACCTCATTTTGCATCAATTATTACAGAATGTTCTTTTAATAATGCTTTATTACATCCTAAAACCCGATTTTATTACATTACTACATAATGCGGCGTTACACTCTGTTTAAACTCTTGCAAATGGCTTAAATCGCACAACAAAGCAGGAGCGCTGTAAACTCAAAGTCGCTGCAAAGATATTTGTGAGCATTCGTGAGGACTTATCAGTACCGATGACTAGAATACGTGTGCTGGCAGTGATGCTTGTGACCACATTGGTGGCTACACACTCCCACTCTCCATGGTCCTCCTTGCTGAGAGACAGAAACTGTAAGCTGCCACTGGGTAGGATGTTGTGTTTACTTCTGCTTGGCTTCCCCACCTTTGATTGACAGGAAAATCACAACAAGTCAAGCAGACGGGAAGGTGTGCGAATAAAACATTTTGGGTGAAGATTAAAAACAAGTAAGAACGGATTTGCTTCCAGTAGATGCTACGTAGGGGATGTGCGTTGTTCTGCAGCACCTTTCTCCAGGTGATAGTTGGTATATCAGGGTCTCCAGAAGCAGCACAAGGGATTACTAGCTCTCTCCCAGCCTCCTGACGGTACTCCCCCCCAGGTCTCACGTTAAAGTAAGGGGGATCCTTGGTAAAAAAAACAAAAACACACACACACACACACACACACACACACACACACATTATTCAGACGTGAGATCAGAAAAATGCAGAAAAAGAAGAGAAGACATGAAAAATCTGAGTAGATGTCTACCTTTAGCACCAAAGTGGCAGGGGGGGACATGCCCATGGTACCTAGGGCGTTGTAAGGCACACAGGTGTAGGTGCCCAGGGAGTCTTCTGTGGCCTCTGCCACCCGGATACTTCCATCTGGCATCAGGCTCCAGCCGGGGTACTACAAGACAAGGGGAGGGGGGGCGTCTGAAAGCCTAGCTTTCACTGGGTGCTCCTGAACTCTCAGGGGCCCATCTAAATGTTTCTGAACTGCGCAAAAACAAACAAAACAAAACAAAACAAGATCCTCAAGATTAAAATAGATTTTTAGACCTAATAAAAGAGGATGTGGTGTTTCTAAAATACACACCAACCTTCAACGCCGACATATTAGGCAACACAGAAAGAGTTGTGTGGAAGTGGGAAGATCTTCCTCAATTTGCTCGGTTTTCAGCCGAGCTGACCCGGGATCACTCAGTCAGAAACTTAAAACCACGACCATTTCTATGAGTTACTATCTAGGAGCTAACATGTTGTACTAACAACAGCACTTTTCGGAGTGGAAGATGATCCTAATAAAGTCAGAGCAGGCAAAAATTGTTAAAGAGGCATTTTAAGACAAAATGTATTTTGCACATCTGTTGGAGTCAGACTTACTGCTGGATAAGAGAAAGGCTAAATGTATATCATATATATATATATACGTATATCCGTTTTTGACACTGACTTCACTTTTGGAAAAGAAACATTGTTACATAAATAAATATTATAGCACACGCTCAATGAGTATTTAAGGCGATAGCAAATAAAACAAAAACAAAAAAACTTCCTGCTAAAATAAAGCGGATAAAGTCCTGGTTGGACTGGAAGCTATTCTTTATTTTAGCTGTAACATCAGGCTGAAGCGTCACAGCTCAGTCATGAGTTGTGACAGAGGTGACCGACCTTTTCCACCCTGAGTGGGTAGCCATCTTTCTCCCACTTCACTGATGTCACAGGTGGGTTGGCGTCCACAGGGCAGCGGATGATTCCTGGCAGTTTCCGTGGGACGTAGATGACTGGGGGCATGTTGATCACTCGAGCGGGGTCTGAACACGAACAACGGCCTTAGTTACACTTCTTAGGAGAACTCTAAGTGTAAAACGCATTCATGAAGCACAAACTAAAACCGTAAACCGCTAAAGCAAGAAGAAATGATGGTGAAGGGATGATGACAATGCATCTATCATTAGTATGTGGAAACTGGAAATTACTGGACTTTTTTCTTGATTTAAAAACAAAAACAGTTTTTTAAGTATTGAAATAACACATTGTGTTAAAAAAAAAAGAAGGGTTTTTTTTTATACAAGAAGTACAGAGCGAGCAGAACAAAGATCTTCTGTGCAGGAAACTTGGAGAAATTTTGTTGATGTAAAAAAAAAAGAAAGCATTCTCTGTTTTGGAAACACTTTGTTCTACCTTCATAAGTTGAATTTGATTTGTGATTCAGATGAAAGAAAGAAAATCTGAGGAAAGAGGACACCGTAGTTACTCTGATCTTTCTGAACCAAATAAGGAAGAGAGAGTTTAACTGTGGCTGAAGTCTGATTTATTATCACTAGCTTAGCTTCCCTCCATCCACCACACGCGTAGTGCAGTCCATAAAAATGCATTTCCCAATCCGGCAACATGCGTTTCAACGTCCACATTGTTACTGTGCAGCTAAACAAAGACTGGTTATGTGGATAAAAGTGAAACTTGCAGAATCAGCGATTGGCTCATTGATATGACTCAGGTTTTTTAAGGTGACAGATGTTGGAAGACATATGCCGTGACAAGCTTTTGTCAGAAGCAGACGTTGCCAACATTGTGAACTGCATGCAGCCTGGGCTTACAAAGGGATTTTAAATCACTCCGTAGAGTGCCGGTGTGTTAGGTGTCCTATTTTTCTCGTTTCAAAATCAATTAATACATTTTAAGTTGTGTTCTGCCTTGAACTTGCTCTTTTTCCTTCAACTCTTATTGACTTATTTCTCAGATGAAATAAATTCATTTCAGTCATGGGAATGGATTTATCTGTCAAAAACGGCAAGCCGAAACACAAATATGGAGGAAAGATTAGAAAATTGAAGATATGTCCCCTTTATTTTGTTCTGAGCAGCAACGTCATTTTGACATCTCAGGTTTTCAGGTTAATTATTCTATAGAAGATTACAACATGCGATACATCTGTCAGCATTGGCAATTTTTTATGTCTTTTGTTTGGCAACATATAAAAAAAAATGTATTTTGGTGATACAAATTCATTTTTTGATTTGTTTTAGTAACTTTAATTCTTGACTTTATGCTACATTTCCAAAACGGGTGACATTATACCCATAAAAAATAAAAATAAATGTCCTGGCATGCTGGTGGGGAGACATGAAAGGAGCTCTGAAAGGGGAATTAGCTGAAGTGAAGATTAGGTGGCAGCAGGCAGAAGTGTTGGGAGTTGTCCCTGAATATCCCCGACAAGGCCATAAAATGTGCAAAAAAAAACACGTGTGCACAAAAAAAACATATTTGTTTTGATTTTCCAGTCAGAAAGCGGTTACAATTTATGAATATTTCTACAACACATGCCTGAATTTGTCTTTTGAGTCCAGTTCTCTGCTGAAAAGGAAAACAAAGGAGGATTCTCAAGCAATCATCTTTGTACAAAGCTCGTTTAGCCTCCACTACTCTTTTTTTTCCCTCTCTCTCTCTCTCTCTCTCTCTCTCTCTCTCCCTTTATGTTGGCTCCATGTTAGGCTGGTGGTTCTAGGCTCCCTCCTCTTATGCTGTAACACAATAATCAATTACCAGCAGCAACTTGGGAGTAAATTAGCTCAACGGCAACATAAAGCCTAAAGATTGGGTATCTTTTATATAGACGTGGCGTTATTTTCTCATCAGCCGCAGCTTATGGAGAGGATTTTCATGGTTTCACACCCTGGGACTTGAGTAAAAAAAAAATGCATAAGGAGAGGGGGGGTGGACAAAAAAAAATGGCGTCTGACAACGAGCCCGTCCTGCTTAGGAGTAATTCCATTAGGAGCATGAAAACGATTCCACTGCCTCCATTTGACTCCTGACCTTCAAATTCACAAGGATTCTCCTCTTTTCAGTCATGGAGCAGCCAAAAAACTACAACCTCCATACTGCCGATGCTGCTGCTGCTGCTGCTGCTGCTCCCATCTCCACATACAGCTCGCTCTGCCCCTCCCCCCCTCCTCCTCCTCCTCCAACTGGTTGCCACAGTAACACTCACACTGAACAGTCAGGTACGCTGAAGCCGACGGCGAGATCCCAAGGCTGTTGCTCGGAATGCAGGTGTACTTCCCGGCATCCTCCGGCTTGACCCGGAATATGATGAGGGTGCCGTCGATGAGGATGCGGACTCGGAGCTTCAGGTCACTGCGAGAGGACGACACATGTTCTGAAACACGGCATGCATAGGTTTCCACCCCCCTCCCCAGCCCCGGCCGAGTGCTACGCTGCGTCAAAGAGCCATAAGAGAGCAGCAGAGAGTCGAACAGCAGCCAGAAGCGAGGCGATACGTGGAGAACAGAGTGTACAAAGCCAGAGATTCAAATAAATCTGCCACATGGAACCGCCTTTACAATTTCCTGCTCGACGGCGTTTTGCTCCTAAAGACGCTATTCGTGTGGCAGATATATCCTGTCCTTTTTTTCAAGAAAAAAAAATAAGAGCTCTCCGCACATTGAAACTGGCTGCAGCTCTAACTTAAAGTTTTACTTAAACCAAACCCCACTAAAGTAAATTGCAAAAAGCTTTCTTTGGTTACTTTGTGACTCGAGTTTAACTTTAATTATTAACTGAAAATTGAACAAAAAATACAGATAAAAACCAGATTTTACATATGTTATATTAAAAAATGCATCCCTTTTGTCTCACTTTCTTTTATTAAATTAGATGAAACCTTTCCTGCTCTGGGTTAGCTGGGATTTTTAAAATTAGCCATATGTTTTAAATAAATGAATGAAATTTATTTTGGGAGTTTTTAAGCTTAAATGCATTTCCTGTTAAAATATCAAATTAAGTATTATTGTTGAACATCTTTTCAGTCCCTCCAGGTTTTTGGGGTTCTTTTTTTTGTTTTTTTTTTTTTTATTTTTTTTTATATTTGTTTTTGTTTTTTTTGTTTATTTTTGTTTTTATTTTTTTTAGAAAGTGTTTTTGTTTTGATACACGCTATCTCTCCTATAAAAAAAAAAGATCTCCTCTCAAACGCTTTTTGTGGAAATGTGTGTTTTTTTTTTTTTTTCAAAATTGCCACTTTTCCATTAAGCACATTTATTTTCGGAATTCTAATTTATGCAGTTTTAAAGTCAATGTAGACGCAGCTATTGTTAATCTGAAGGGATCATTTGCATCCAAACATCAACATTCTGGCTAGCTTCAATATTTCCAGATAATGCTATTTCCTCATTGCATCATCTATTTTGTGTAAGTGCACCAGTCCCTCCTTCAGCAAAACTTCAGTCAAAACACATTCATTCAACATTGTGGATTCTTCCATGACGCCACACAACGAAGCAGCGTCTTTGAGGTGCTGCCTTAAAATATCTCCACGTGTGTGTCTCCATTTAACTTAAATGATATGAATTTGCCTATCAGACCTCACCTGGGCTTTCCCAGGTTGTTTAAAAGCACATTGATCATAGAGGATGTCAACTTCTGAATTTACAGAAGGTAATAAAATAAATTCTCTTTCATTCTGGCATTTAGGAAAAGGAAATTATTTTGGTAAGGTTGACATATTTGACACAAAATCTCTTTTGGGCTTATGTAATTTTTTTTAAAAACATTTTCATTAAACTGAATTTTATGTTATTTGTTTTAAGCCAAACCCATAAAAAAAAATAAATAAATAAAAATCATTGCAAATATATGCTTGAGCGCAATTGTGTGTGAATCTATGTGATCTATGTAATTTCTCCTTTTTTTCAAAATTTTCTTAACCTCATTGTAGTGTTGGGGTCAGACTCCGAACCAGACAACAACTCTGACTGATCAGAATCGGGGACAAACCACCTGAAACATGACATCCTTAGTGCAGCGAACAACATGCATGTTTAGAAAACATTAAAAATAACAGTGTGGTTTCCATGTTGCAGTGCTTAAGTAACAGTATGAAATCACATAAATGCGCCAATAAGTCGCAAGTCCAATAAGCACCATGTCATATTTAGAAGAAAAGCTAGCGATCAATCTAAACACTCCCAATGTTATGTTCATGTAAGGTTCATAATCAGGTCAAACGTTGGTTTACCGACTGGTCTATAAATAATTACAAGCAACAACTGTAAATCACACGAACAGCTTCACACCATTAATTGCTCTCTGACACCTGCGCCCATGCTCCATGATGTCTGTCACCTATTATACATAACTTATATGTGTATAGATATCAGATATTTGTTTATTTTTGCTTGTTCTGTTTTTTATTAGAAAGTTATTACTTGTGTTGATGAGTTCAGATTTGTAAGGAACTTACAAAAAGAGTTGAAAGCAAATAGTTATAGTTACGCTATAAACAGACAAAACCTTTTTTTCATCACTTTCTGACATTAAACCAGACTAACCATTTCCTGTTTGCCAAATACCAAAATAATGATTACTACTTTAAATTCAGAAGTTGATAGATATGTCATTATTAAGTAGACTTAAATATGAAGTTGAATGTTTTATGTATTTTTATGTTTTTGCAGTTGGCTGGCACTTTTAGATTAAGCGAGTTTTAAACGAGGATATAACAAGCTACTGAAAAGGAAGACATTGTCATGCTCTCTCAAAGTTAACACTGTAGGGCAGTGCAGGCTAGATGCTAACAAAGCTAACAAACTGGGAGTCATTCCTTTAAGTCGATGACATGACTTTGTGAAACGGCTGCAACTAACAATTATATTAGTAATCGATTAATCTGTTGATTATTTTGACAGTGAAAAAAAAAAACTATAAATCTCAAAACAATGCAAAACTTGACCATATCATATTTATGTTTAAAAACTTAAAACAAGTAATGCCTTGACCTGCCTGTGTTTTCGACCAGCATCATCTGCCTCTTAAGACCGGGATATATTGAATCTGTAAACCATTCTGCATCTTGGTCATGATGACAGAAAGAAAATGTGAAGTTAAACACGGGGGAGGGAGTAATAGCTGGCCGTAAGACGTGGCTCAGTTGTGTTTCAGATATTAAAAAGTTTTTATAAGTTAAGGGGGAGCTACAGCAGCTGAGGTAAGCAGGGAAGAAATCTTGGCTAACTTCAAAATTGGGAAGAGACAGGCATCCCTCTGCGTCCAGTGAAGGGTGTGGGCTCCATTCAGTCGGATTTAGATGCACTGAGATTTTTTTGCTAATTAAGCAACAAAGTTATCAGCTTGTAATAGTTTGGCCAAAGCTCTTAGGTAATTTTAATGATTAGCTTTAATTCTGCCTCTCAACATAAAAACAGGGAAATACATTTTGCATCTTTGAACGTTTAAGTAAGGAAAAAACAGCTTACTGGCAAATGACTGAAACTTTCTCTTTTAAGTTAGCTAAGTTAAAGCATAGCAGTGCTGCAACTTCTGCAGATTCCTGAGCTGAGCCGATAACTCAATGCTTGAAAACCCCGCCAACACACTCGGTGCATATTGAACAACAATCCTTTACATGAGAAGATTTTGGGCAAATCCTTGAATCTAAGTGACAACCTCAGCTTTAAACACACATGACCACTTTTATCTCAGGTTATAAAAGTTTCTCCCTTACAATGTTTAGCTGTCTGGTATTGAAACTCCTCTCAGCTGCATGTCCAAAAACAAACTCATGGCTAACACTGATGACTACAGATCAGATTTATTATTTTTTTGTCATCCTACAGTCAAACTGTGTTGTGATTTTATTTTACTGGCCTACACAAAGTAGTGAATAACTCCAACTTTAAACGCTGCTTAAAGCTGTATGCTGTATGTAACTTTTATGGAAAATATTTTTCTACATATTTGTTGAAACTCACTATGTCGATGGGACAGTATAGTATGAGAAGTCCTCTGCCTTTCCGCCGTTCTATCTAAAAACAACCAATCAGAGCCAGGAGGCGGGTATTAGCGCTCGTCAATCACAATCTCGTGTGGCGCTGCTCATCCCTTTTCCACTACAGATTTAGCCCCTGAGCAGATGTTATTTTGAATGCTAAGGCTAGTTAGCGTAGCCACAGATAATGGCAGATAAACCGTTTTCCTGTAATAGTAAGTAATGGTTCTCCACCACTAGCACATTTAGCAGCGGATACATGAGGTTGAGTGACAGCTTAAGACGCCTCTCCTGGGATTTGACAGTTTATCTGTCTCATAACACACGTTCACAACCCGGTGAACAAATATGTAAAAAAACATTCATGTTAAAAGCCACATACTGCAGCTTTAAGGAGACCACAGGTGTCAAACTCAAGGCCCGTGGGCCAAATCTGGCTCACCATAGTTTTTTATGTGGCCCTCTAGATTCTAGACTAAAAACTAAGTGTGTTTAAATATTATGTTATCAAACAAGTCAATTCAGTTTTTATTCATTTACTGACTAATTATATCTATCAGTCCCTCCAGTTTCTTGAGGATTACTGTGGAAATTCACACAAAATCAACAAATCCTCGCACTTTATTGCGCCAATAAAGTGAGATTAATTGAGAGTTTCTTGCTGATTTTTCTCAAAAACTTTATTACTTGTGCTAAACCGCTGCCTCAGCCTTAATGGATGTCAGATTATAGTTTGTGATCTATACAGCGAGTAATATATCATAAATAAATAATCATAAATTAATAAAATCATAAATAAGCAAAACTATCACAAATATTTCTAAAATTAATTGCAAAAAAACATTCCCAAAAGGGTTGTTGAATTCTTGGGGGGCTTGAAATTTTTTTCACCATTATTCTTTATTTTGTTTTTTTGCCGTTTTTTGACCTTTTTTTTTATCAATCCATTCTGGCACAACTGGCCCTTTAAGAGCATTCATGATCTTGATTTGGCCCAAAACTGAAATGATTTTGACACCCCTGTTTGACTGTTTCTGCCTCTCTTTTCCAGTCTGGACGTCTACGCTCATGTTCTTCAGTCTCCTCACTTTGCGACCGTCTCTACCCCTAAATCTCTCTGGAGCCTGTCGAGGTCTGGGTTACGCTTTAGCTCATCGCTGTGTGAAGCGCACAGATGTCAAAAGACCTGACAGAGTGTGATGCTGCCATCAGAGAGCAATGAGTTGTCAGCATGTTGGTCATTTAAATGTCAAAGTCCTGTCGCCTCCCCCCTCCACAAACAACAGATTTCTGCAGCGACAGTACAGAAGTAAACTTGATCATAACTTTACTTCTTGAAGTAGACGTTGTCCTCTTCCCAAAACCAGGTGTAGGTCAGGTTGCCAGGGTAGGCCTCCGCTTGGCAGGTGAAGAGTGCGTTCTGAGATATGTTTACAGTGATGTTTTCTGGTGGCGAGACGATGTACGGAGGCCCTGAGGGAGGGGAAAGAAAAAAAGCTGAAGTTTTAGTCTTCTCTGTAGCATCAACAGCAACCGTTAACAAGTAACGACTAGAGAAATGCCGTTGCTGTTTTTAATACTGATTCACTACAATTTTTGCCATGTGGTGCGTATCAGTGAAACTTTCATTCTTTTTTTCTCTCTGTTCTTGGTTTTCAGCGGCGCATCAGCAAAAAGTTAAAATAAAATATAGAAGATTCAAACCTCGTTTACATTCTGTGTGTTAAGAACAACAGCAAGAACAAAGAGAAGACAAGAGCTTTATATATAGATATGTCTATATATCTATATATAAACCCACTATTTGATCTGATCTCTACGTTTGATTAGAAGCAATCCTTAAAATAAATCCATCTTGTTTTTCATTCATTTAAAATTGAATAAAACTAAAGATTAAGCTGAAGATGAACATCGATGGTTGTTTGTTCCTGTTTTCTTGTGTTGGACTGACGACCCGTCCAAATGGCGCCTGAGATATTCATGACCTCACAGGTAAGCCAATAACCAATTGGCTGCATGATAAATCAAAATGAGCTCCATAATTTCTGATTTGATGATTATTAACATTATTTGAAGAGCAATTTTTGTTTTTCACTTTATAATCTATTTTATTTACAGGTTTGGTTGTGTGTAGTTTTTATTTCCAAGTTATTTACTGCTAGTTGTCGTGCTCTCAGCGTTAAGCGTTCTTCACACAGTTAAAGTTTATTTCTCTTAGAGAGGGGGAACTGCGTCATTATGCCATTATCAACATATTAATTGAAAATGGTATCAGAAAGATAACGTTATTCTTTATTGCAATAATTTCTGGGACAAAACGAACCAGAGATTCTCAAATCCTCAATTTGTGATCTGGGAGCCTAATGAACCAAGATACCCAAATGAATACTGTTAATATTAATATTTTTGCACATTTTGATGAAAATAAAAAAGTAGCATAAAGAAACTCCCAGGTTTCTTCTCTTAGCAAACGTCAGTGTGAGCAAAAGCACACACTACACACTATTTACATTACCTCACCTCAATCTGGCGGACGACACAGAGAGCAGCCGGCTACTGTAACCTTAACAGTAGTCGCAGCTGTAACTCAGGCGTGCTTCACATTGTTACCCCTCCGGCCTCCTGAGGTGCTGCGGGTTTTGCAGAAAACTCAATAAAAGCAGCAGAACCCATGAATGGTAAACGGTCTTTCATGACAGAAACCTCCCAGGTATTTTCCTCTCCTTGTGCTCAGCTTCACACATCGGCCGGGACAACCGGCACTGGGCAATTAAAAAAAAAAAAAAAAAAAAATTGTCGCCACGGGGATCAGATTGTTTTACGTTTCATATTGAAACACTGAATAAAAGTAGACGGTGGTGGTGGGGAGGGGGGAACACACTTATTGTGGATTTTATGATTGACGGATTATTGCACGCGCACTCGGGAGGTGTAGCAGTGGATCGCAGCGGTGTAAATCTGATATTAATATGACAGAGGTTAACAAGCAGTCACAGAGTCTCAGATTAAACATTAGCATCTCGCCTGGCTGGTGACAGAGGGGGGCAATAAGGACTAACGCTATTAATGCTCCTTCTTTCGCTGGTCGCTCTATTAAAAAATAGGCAGGCGGAGAGGAGCCATCTTAAAAATTCATTTTTTATGATGCTATTTAAAGACACGAGGGCTTGTTTTGTAGAAACACTTTAATTACTTCATTATCAGGAGATAACAAAGCTAACAGGTTAATACATTTAGTGGGTGTTAGGTTTTTGTTTGTTTTTTCAAATCAGAAAATGAGCCTCATCAAAACAGAGACTTTACAAGATCCAACCGTCTTTGGTAGAGTACCAACTTTGAAATTTGTAACACTCAAATTTCATCTGAGCTGTCTCACTGGCCACACAGCATACAAAAAGGCTCAATAAGCCAACATAGAATAATACAGCATCAGTGTTTGTTTCAAGGAATTTACTTCCAAAGTGCAAAATTAAAAAAAAAATGGTATGTATGCTTTAAAGCTCAGTAACAGACTCCTTCTAACTCTGCTTTGTGTCAAACTTAAATGTCTCAGATCAAACTAATTTTGAGATCAAACTCCGATAACTTGAGTAATTCACAAAATATATTTTCCAAAATATTATTTCATTAACACTGCCAGAAATTAAAAAAAAAATTAATAGAACATGTCTGACAATATGACTAAAAGACTTAAAAGAGGGAATACTTCATGCCCTAATTCAAAGAAGTGAATTCTGGATTCTGCTTACCATTGAAAAAAAAACAAAAAAAACAAAAAATCTTGTGGGAAAATGTCCGACCATCAAACTATGACCTTAAGTTCAGGCAAACCTGCATTTTACAGTACAGTAAGCCAAAGCGCAGCAGGAAGCCCACCTCTGAATGGCTCAAACCAAACCAAAGGAAGTTTTTGGAGGGGCCTAGTCAAAGTTCAAATTTAAATTTGACCTTGAGTGACATTCATGCTAGAAATCATTTTGAACGTGGCTGAATTAAAACAACTCTGGAAGACGAGAGGTAGTGGTGGTGGTGTAGGGACAAAGCATAACCCACATATTGAGGCCTTGGTCCTCGTGGCGGTGGTTGCAGGTTCGATTCCTGGCCTGGTGACATTTGTCGCATGTCTTCCCCCTCTCTCATAACCCTCTTTCCTGTCAAACTATATACTTTCAAATAAAGGCCACTAGAGCCAACAAAACCTATAAACAAATAAAAAACTCTGCAAGAAGAAGAGGTGGGGTCACAGTTCCTTTATCGCACTGCAAAAGTCTTATTGCAAATGAATCATGGGTTATAGGTTAAGGGGGCAGATGTGGATAGATTTTTTTGCCTAATAACATAAATAACTAAACGAAAATTTAAACTTGTATTTTCTCTTATTTTTGACGTTTATTTGACAATTTGAGACCAAAAAAAAGTGAAAACTGAAGAATTTTGGAAAGGCGTAAATTCTTACAGCCACATCTTTCTACATCTGTATCTGTATAAAATGCGTCTTAACAATACGACTCCTCTATTTGCTACAACAAAATAATAGCTAAGTGTTTGCTTATACTGTCTGCTGTCTGTATTTGCTGTTCTGTGAACACAGAGAACTGCAATTTCGCTGCTGTTTGCACCTACAGAAGTCAAGCGTTAAAATAGACTTGATGCCCACTCTGCCGTAAAAGCGAGGCGTTCGGCTGCTTGTTAAATACACACTGTTAACTCCCCGAAGCAGCAGCAGCGCCGTATCGGGAGGCTGGTAGCGCGAACCCATCTATCTGATCTGCGTCTAGCAGAAAGAGGTGGGTTAATGGACCAGAAACAGACGGGGACGTTCCGCCCGTACGTACACATTTACACAGGCGGGCTGTAGAGCTAAGCGTCGGTCTGCCTGATACATCCCCGCGAGGTACGGTTAACACATGAGTGCGCCAGGATGCTGCCTATAGGTCTAAACGCTGAAACTGAGCCGCCCGGGTTGATGCACAGCCAACCCGACGCTGTGAACGAAGACCGGCAGACGAGTCGTTTAGTTTTAAAGTCTGATGACGCAATCAAAAACGGGAGGCCTTACCTTGAACCAAGAGGCGGGTGGTGTGAAGCACCTCTCCCTGGTCGCTGTACGCTCTGCACGTGTACGCCCCTCTGTCGTCTCTGGTGATGCCGAGAATGGTCAGGCTGCCGTCGTGTACCTTCAGGTCAGAAGCAAAGGAGATGCCGTCAAGCTTCTTTTTGAATTTCCAGGTATTTATGTGTACCGTTTGCGCTAAACCAAACAATGTAGCGTACAGTGGAGTTGCTGCAGCTGATGTTAAGCAGAAGAGTCACTGGAGCTCTACATCAATAAAATATCTGAGTTTCTTGGGTGCAAGAATTCCTCTGGATTCCACTAACGGGAGAGCTCCAGCTGTTATAGAACACAGTTCATCGCAATTATGAAGAAAAGCGACTTAAGCATCAGAGGTTTTGGGAGAAACTTGTGGAGATGTCTGAAGGAGGGTTAGGTTTAGAGCTGAGATCAGGTCTAAAGAAAATCCAACTCAAAGTAAACAAGATGCATATTTGAATTAAGCTTTCGTCTTTAGACCATAATTTGAGTAAGAAGTTCAACTTCTCCCGCTTTTAGCTTTCGTTTACCGTCTTCCAACTCCATTATGTTGCTTTTTGTAACCTCAGGGTGAGTCAAGTGCAGATCACCTGGGATGTGTGATTGATAGGAGCGGAGCTGCATTGCGAATTTGTTGTGCAGTCTAATGAGCTTCTGCACCTTCCTTTCCCTCAACAGGGTAAGTTTCCTTCTCCTCTACTTAGACTACATTCAGTCAGTTAACACAACTTTATGTCTCATTTTTGCTTGGCTTTCTCTCTGTTGTATGCTCCGTACGCTTATTGAACGCGCCACAAAAGCTTTTTTTTTTAGCATGAATCTGGAGTGAAAATGACAGGGAACCAGAGGAGCTAATCAGAGGGAAGCGACACCACCAGAAGAAGCGCACAGGTAGCGCAGGATGAGGTGATAGATAACAGCTGTGCAGATATTAGGCTGACAGGCAGAGGGGAAGGTGAAAGAAAAACAGAAGGACGCAAAGAAGTAACTGCAAGGGTACAGAATAAATACTAATCTAAGACAACACAGGCAGGAGCACAAAGAGGCAAGAGTGATAAATAAATGAACAAAAACAAAGACATAAAACAAAATGCAGGAGCCAAGGAAATAAACTACAAAGAAACAAACCCCAAAGTACAAACATCCTCATGTAATGACGACAACAACACAAACCATTCATTTCTTCACACCACTGCAGATTCTAAGGTGTTTAAAAGTTTCAGAAGAACAGAGATGTGAGGTTATTGTAAAGGAAACTTTGGAAACGTGTCCGAGACCCATTCAGGCTGCGAAAGAGCGAGAGAGAGCCAGACTTTCAGCAGATGCCAGGAGAGCCGAGTAGCTTCACCTGTTCCATGAGTTTTCAACCTCCATCTGGAATAAAATATGCTGGATTTGCTTTCTTAGTTATAAGAATCTGTATCCGAAGATAAATAGAGACTCTCGATTTAGTTGTGTTAGCTGCACTAAAGTCAAAAACAGTTTAAAATAACTTCCTTAAAATAGATTTGTTTAAAAAAACTGTTTGACCACTTCTATTAAGCCCATAGTATGACAACTGCTTTTCTTTTTTTTTTTGTGAATCCTTACCTCCTGTTTGCCTTTAACATTAAACCTGTTAAAGTGTGATTGCTACATTTTGTAAGCCTGAAAACATCACATTCTGCTCCCAAGCAATCCCCGCAATGAAGGAGCACATGAAACAAACCAAAGAAGCATAAAAAGAAAAAAGAAAAACAAAGAAAATGCTCATAAATTATGCAAGGGGTTGCAAGAGATTCTGTCCATTCAAGTCACACACAGCTGTAGTGTGTCCATTCACGCGGCACAGAGGGGGGAATCTGCGGCGCCTGCAGAATTATTCCCATTCATCCGTCCCTCAAATGTTTGTCGGGCTACTGTTGGATGAACCAAAGCAGCTTTTAACTTCTGCGAGTCTGTTGGCAAACTGGATCGTCATTTATCTTCAGCGAGATAGCACTTTGTGTGGCGCTGCTGCAAGCTAGCAGCACACGTGTCGTGCCGAGTGCCGGGAGCGCTAACTAGTCACTGCTTTGTTGTGAAGTATCACTCTGAGGCTTAGGGAGCCATGTGCAAGGATCGAATTAGCCGGGAGAGATTGAAATTGTTCTTCTTTCATTAAACCAATAATTTTTTTTTTAACTAAATAGGTGAGATTATAGTTCAACCTGTAGACTGGAATATTACTTTATGCTGTCATGTTCAAGTCATCATTTGACATGAAAGCATCCAGAGATAACATCCGTTTTAGCATGCTAGCATGCTAATCCATAATCTCACTGTATTGTTTTGAAGCAGTTTTTATATTATTATTTTCTAAAGTCTTTACTTACAAAAATTCCTTTTTCACTGTAATAAAAAAAAAAAAATTCAAATTCTTGAAGTACTTTGAACAAAAAAGTGGAACTACTCTTTCCACTGACTTAACTAAAGAAGCACATTCAATCTGCATCATAGTTAATGCTCTTTAATACCAGTTTCTTAGGACAATTTTCAACTTGTTCCTTCTAAAACTAAAGGGGTGTGACTCTGACTCAACCACAAACTAGGGCAAAACATTTTAAAGGTTTGGTATTATGTAAAAATGACTTTATCTTCATTTTATCATGTTGTTCCCTCATCAAAAACATATGTGGAGTGTTGCTTTGTTTTTTTCACGCATGTCTAATAAATCCTTGAATCTCCATTGGCAACCATTCAGGGTGCCTAAACACTTGCTCCTACAAAACGTTACCCATTTCCTCAAAATGATTGCAAGTGGCTTAAAATAATGCATTGTTGTGAAAGAGGAAAGAGTAGGAGCCTCTTAAAGAGACAGGGGCCTAATTTCAAGGCGTCAAATTATGAAGTCAAATTTATTTTTAGTTATGTTTGATGTGTACAACATTTTTATGACAACTACAGGTTGTTATAAAAATGAGTGACTTGATTGTGCTATAAAATGGTTGGAAAATACATAATACCGCTCCTTTAATTCTGAAACGCAAAAACATTACTAGTCTTTTTTATTATTATTATTTGTACTCATTTTTTTATTTAAAATAACCAAAACATGAATACGTTTACTCATGTTTTAGTTCAATTTATGTATCCAAAACACAGAATAGCGTCTTACATAATTGTGACATAGTGTCCTAATATTTCAGGGATCAACTGTTTTATATTTTGTTGGTCTAGAAAAATATTTTTGCTCAATTTCTAGCAATTGAAGTCAAATCCAACAAACCTTGTTGCTTATTCTACACTGTATGTTTCTGTCTACATACAGAGATTAAAAATAACAGCTTTTATTTTTCCACATTTACTGACACAACGTGCAGCCTTAAACCACCGGGAAGCCACTGTTATTTTCCAGGTTTCTTTGTTCTGTTTCAGAGAAGGCCTTATAATCCCATCTTGGCAGCTGTTCACTCCTTCCCAGCCTTCAAATTCAATGTCCTCTTTTTGTCTGTGCCCATAAAAACAGGGAGGATGCAGAGACTCCAACCCAGACTATCACATTCCTCCTTTTCTCCAGGATGTCTCTGTGGATCTGCAGCCAGTCCAATGAACAAACATCCCCTCATGCTCAGTCTTTTTCTCTCTTTTTTTTAAACCAGAAGAGAACTTTCTCTCATTTAAAGACAGATGCACTGGAAAGAGGAAAACATTGTGTAAAAGCTGTGAAATTTGTACAAGATCTCCTCCTTTTTTAGCACTACATTCATTATTATTATTATTTTTTTAATCCTTGGTTAATGTATTATTGATACAGAAAAGAAAGATTAATTATACATCAGAACATTATCTAATCGTTTACTGAGGGAATGCTGTTAAGGGAGGCGGCTGGAGGGAGCAGAGCAGCAAAATGAAAGAGAAGTGAACGAGGTCTTTTAACAGGCTCCCTGTGATCCTGTCACTTCGTGTACAGTGCGTCCTGCGCGGGGAAGCGAGGAGCGTGTGCTGCCTGCAGCCGACTGGAATGTCGGTGACATGCAGGAATGTGAATAGACGCTGCAAAGAGAGGCGGCAAACTGCTTCAAAAGTTGCAAAAATAGTGACAATCTGTTCTGTTCAAAGGCCGTTTTCCTTTTCTCCCCTTTTTTTCTGAAGTGCCTCAGTGCCTTCACTTATATTGATCAGACCGATACAGTGATGCGAAAAAGTCTTCAGTCGTCCGTTATTTCTTTATGATGCGAGACTGGCGTTATGGTAACGTCTTGCAGCGGTTCTGATGAACGGATTTGCGACCTGCAGACGTTCTGCTTTGGATGTCAGCGGCTTCTTTTCCTATCGCTCTATCAAACGATTTTTTTTATTTTCAAAGGTCAATCAAATAGTCGACAGTCTGTTAAACTCCAGATTTGATCACATTTTAGAGCCATGAAACTGTAAACGTCTTAAAATTAAGAAACATTAACAAATCAAAATCTCTCTTTAAGCTATTCTCCAAACCAGATATTAAGACGCACTTTTCAGTTGAAACAATCAAAACACTGAGTTCCTTCAAATCAAGGCTAGAAACCCATTTCTTTATTGTTGCTTTGTATTCAT
This sequence comes from Poecilia formosa, assembly GCF_000485575.1. Classification (NCBI taxonomy): domain Eukaryota; kingdom Metazoa; phylum Chordata; class Actinopteri; order Cyprinodontiformes; family Poeciliidae; genus Poecilia; species Poecilia formosa. The sequence goes on from NW_006800002.1 coordinate 1,747,684, forward strand.
AATGGCGAGTAAATTGATCTATATATTTAATGTTCATTTGTTTCATGATGGCATTTCGTTAGCCTAATAGCATAATTAGCTAAGTCCCATTTTACAAAATAGGACTTAGGCAGTTATGGATAACAATTTGACAAAACGTAATGTTTATTGCTGTTTAACAATAGGTTACTGTGTTATGTTTTAAGAATTTTACAGCACTTTGATCCGGTTCATCGCTCTACAAATAAACTTGCTTAGGTTTGACAATGTTGTCGAAATAAAGTTTGAAAGCTGTATTAAAGCAATTAAAGTGTCAGGAATACAACAGACCCCTTTGTGTTTAGAAAAGTGAGACTTTCAGCTGCTTCCATTCACTGACACTTTTTACATGACCACTTCTGTTGCTTGTGAATATTTTCCATGATTTTCTTCTTAGTCACTGAATAAATGATGATCTTCCCATTATGTCTTTTTGGGTATCCATGGTGTTATGCATAAGATCAGTGTTTGGCATGTAATGAAATTAGACTATTGGTTGCTTTGTTTGCATATTTTTCTCCATTCTGGACATAAAAATGAACATAATTATCACAATTATCATTATCATCCACAAGTCTGAATATAACTGAAAATGGAAAGATAAAACCATAGTGATTTAGATTTGATTTTCACCTCTGATGATTTGAGTAGTCTGTAAGTTCACACTTCAGCCTTTTTATTTTTCCCCTATAGATAAATCATGTCATATATATTTTTTAGCACAACATGCTATCATGTTCTGATCTAAAAATGGAGAAGATTTGAAAAAAAAAGAAGATGTTTCAAGACCTTCAGAAATAAAAAAAAATCATGATCAAAACCACTTTGGTTTGAAACCTTAGAATATATAACACGATTAGTGACTTCAGCAGGAAGAAAGTGCAAATGACACATTTTATTTAACATGCGGCATCATGTGGCTGTAACGCATCATCACACTTCTGAGTCATCTGTATTTTAAGCGCCTTTGAATCCCTAACAGCGACGCCACAGAGCTGATATTTATTGATGTTGCGTTGTGAGTCGCTGAGAGACTTTTTTCTTTTTTTTCGCAAATCAAACCCACAGTGAAGCTGTGCCAGAAATATCCTGTCAGACATCAGACAACGGGGACGGTTTTGTTTTGTTTTGTGTTTTTTTTTTTTTTTTTTCCTCCCCTCACAGAAATAAAAATTCAACATCACCAGACAACAGAGGGTTGAGAAATGTGAGGCACGCTGCCAGTTACTCTTCCCAATACAATTTGGGAAGATTCAGCGTGTGTGTGTGTGTGTGTTCATTTTGGGGTTTTTTTTAAGCACAGGAAATCAGGAATAAGACATAAATAATTTCTAGATTCTCCAGTAAAACAGCAGCATGATCTAATATTAGCCAGGATGAGATGTGGACTGTAACATACTTTCGGTATAGATGGGCTCAGTGGATGACGCCATCTGTGCACAAAGCCTTTCTGTACTTATGTGCACAATCATAAATCAGGGTTTTGGCTGTTTGGATCCATGCTTTTTCTTTTTTTCTTGTTTTTTCCTCACCGAGTATTTTGAGTTGGTTGCAAGCTCCTCCCCTTCTCTGAGCCAGCTGATCATTGGTTTTGGGTTTCCCTGGGCAGAGCAGCTGAGCAGAGTGCTTCCCCCTTCCTTCGCCTCCACATACTGCGGCGGCGTCGCTGTGAATGAAGGTGGGGCTGTAGAGACAGAGGGAAAAAAAACATGTACTTAAAGTCTGCATTACATTTGTTTTAATAAACAAACAGGTTAACTATTGTCTAACGCTCTGTAAGACGCAGAGTTTAGTGCTTCACCTCTATGTGAGGAACGATCACAGCGGTTTTGAAGGAACGGTTTTACGTTCCTTCAAAACCGTTGGGAGGTTCAGAGTTTTTCTCAATGAAAACACGATCAAATTTGATCTTTTAGGGGGTTTTCTCATCTCATAGTCAACTTTGTTTGCTTGGGGACCAAAAATGTGTAATTTGTTACATTTTCAGCTGCGCTGTGTCAAACGAACCAAACCCTCCTCGCCTGTGGTGGCGGTGAACCACTGAAGGAAAATAACACAAGAACCTCTGAAGAAGAGACGGATCAACCTCTTTCTTCACAAAAAGTCAACAATGATTAGTAGGATTTCTCTGTTGTCGCTTGTGAAAGACCACAAGCTATTTCTCCTGCTAGTGCCAGACTCTTTTGATTGTGTCTACCCAGAATGCCCTGCGCTTTAGTTCACTTCCTGCTTTTAGAGCGGTTTCCAGTCCAGTTGGCATTCACACGTGTATTCAAACCGCACCAGAGTTCATGTCAACCTAACCGAGAGTGAGGTTTGTATGCGGACCTGAATTATCTTCTTTTTTTTTTTTGGTCCACTTCACAGTTTGATTCACGTCTCCCCAAACGAGCCGGACCTTTTCGGCAAGCGAACTGGAGTTTGGTTAAAGCGGATTGAACAGGGCTGGTGTGAATGCAACCTTAAAGTTTTTTTTGATTCCAGGAGGCATCTTCGTGTGGATAACAACTCGGCATCATTAGTGCTGTGTCACATAATCACAAGCTTGTTGCCAACAAAAAATTGTACTCAAAGAAAATTATTTTTCTAATGTGGTTAAAATAACATTCAGGTGCAGAAAAAGACTCTTTCCGTTTTAGACGTTATCAAAACTCAAGTATGTTAAAAGCCACATCTCGCGTGCCTCAGGCTTTCACCACAACAAGCACATCCTCCCAGCTCCAAATGAAACGTGTTAATACGCCAAAATCAGTTTTACTACAAGAAACAACTTCACACATCTGCACAGCAAATACATTTGTCCTATTTTTTTATGTTTTGTTTTACCCGTGTCTAAAATTAAACCTGACACCCACATTAGATTTACAAAAAAAAGGGGAAAGAAGCATTATCAAAATCCTAACTTTCCTTTAGACTAGTTATTAAAAAAATACTGTCTGTCACTAAATAAAGAGTTACTAATTATGTGTTTTACCCAGATATTTTCTGATTTATAATCACATTCAAGGCATCTGGAAGAGCCCACACAGTTCTAGCTGGTAAGCTGGTTTTCTAGTATTGAGTTAGTAAAACTGTTTTATAGGTCGATCGCAGTATTTGATGACCTGGGTTTTCCCCAACAATTCAGCTCCTGTGCTGTTAAAAATTGTTTTGTTCCTATCAAACTCTTATTGATTCTTCTTTGTATTTAATTACATTTTAAATGTTTCAGATCATCAATCAAGATGTCATCGTCAGGCAAAGATAACCAGAGTACCCTAATGACTCAAAACTCAGAGCAAACCATTCCTGTGATGTTTTCAAATTTTCTAACGAGATAAAATTTAAACTTAAAAATGTTATTTAAGTCCTAATTGTCTGCGCTTCTTACAGTATTTCACACTCTGGACGCTGTTTATAATGGAGGCATGAAATTCTTTTTCAAAGACTCCCAAGTCATTGCCTGCTATATTTTTACGACTAAAGCTATTGTGGGAAAGTGATGTCATCTCGTTTAGACCTGTTTGATTGGGAGAAATTCACATGGTTACGGTCTCATGTCCCAGGATGTTGTTTTGTTGTCTTTACTAAACGTCCATGCAGTTTTTAGAAAGAGGGAATTTGCGGCATGCTGTGTTTAATGCCTGGAACTGTTTGCAAAGAGACTTGGAGATTAAAGACATGCTCTCTTTGAACATTTTTAAAGAACATCTACGCAACTTAAGAGGCAGAAACATCTGTCTGGAAATATTTTTCCCACTCGGACGTAAAAGAAAATGTTGAATATGTGATTTTCAGGAACCATTGGCCTTTACTGAACAGGAAATGGACCGGGAATGGGGACTCAAACCAAGGACTGTAGCCTAGCAACACATCTGAACCATCCAGTGCCTCTTGCTTTATTGTTGTGTGTCAGAAAACTCTTCTAAAAGATATTTTAATTCCTTTTAGGCTAAATAAAATTTAACAAACACTTACACAACTTCACAATTAAGTAGGCATGATTAGGACTTGACAAAAGAATTCAGAACATCTAAATCGCTCAAAGCTTCACTTTCCTGAGTAAAGGTCACTGCTCATAATTCAATAATGAGAGAGAAACAAAGCAAAACTAGCATTAAAGCAGCAATATGGAACTTACAGTATTTAAAAAATACTTTTTTTTACATATTTGCTAAAACTCTCACTGCCACCATGACGGTAAAAAATGAAACGGATAATCTGTGAAAAAGCAGAAGAGCTAAATTTTTTCACAGATCATCTATCTTTTAATGTACTGACGTGACATGGTGACAGTTTAAACAAATGCGTAAAAAAAAAAAACACACACACACTGTTTAATAAAAAAAATGTACATATTGCAGTTTTAAGGGAAAAACTGTTCCAATCAAACTAATCCTGTTTGAAAAAGTGTTTACTCCTTAAACCTAATAACAGCTGCCGTCAGGATTTGAATGCAAACTTTGTATTTTTGGTTGTGAATATAATTAGACTCGTGTCAAACTCAAAAGCTATTGGCTTATAAAGCTGCAGTAGGTGACTTTAATGAAAATAAGATTTTTTTTTTTACGCATTTGCTAAAATTATCACCATGTCGTGACAGTAAATGCGGAGATTTAAAAAAAAAACACAATAGTAGCTCTGTAAAGTCATGGAGGAGCTTCACTTTTTCACAGATTATCTGCCAAACTGTCACAATATGGTGCCGTTTTAACAAATGCTGGGGGGGAAAAAAACATATTTTTGTAAAAGTTACATACTGCAGCTTTAAGGTAGAGCTATACAACCTTTTTGCTAAAGATCCACTCAGGTGTTTTAACTTTTTCAAAATGATCAGAATGAAACCTAAACATTTCCCTGCAGCTCTTTTGTAACGCGTTTGTGTGTTTTTGAGTTGTTAACAGAGGGACAGCAGAGGTATGCAAAAGCAATTAGACCCTACAGTTGCTGCTCATAATGGTCGGTGATGTGACAGCCACCAGCTGCACGCCGGACATGGATCTGAGTGGATAACAATCCCACTTACATCCTTCCTATTTAGCAAAAAAAAAGAAAAAAAGACAACGCTTTGCACCATCGCTGTGCTTCCACCTGATGTTTCTGAGCTCCTTAAACAGCCGCCGCCGCCGCCGCCGCCGCCGCTGTACTGCTAATCATTTCCTCGAGGCCACCAAACTGCAGCTCTTTCCTTTCTACATAACATTTTGATTATAAATAGTCACACCGAGTTCGGTTAAATAAAAAAATAAGAGCGCTTTGGTGAAAAATGGGTCAGCGCTTGCCGCTGGGAGTGCTGCCATGCTTCAGACTGCACACAAGCACCTGGCATGGAATAAACAAATTACCCAATTAGCACTTTAGACATCTGTCTGTCCGTACTGGCCTTTTGCTCTCTAACACCTATTACATTACATGATACAGTTGATTAAAGGAGATTCCTATAGAAAGTACCAGTGAAGTATCCTTCACCCTTTGAAGATGATTGGTAGATAGCTGACAGAAACTGGTTTTAGGTTGTATAAATGTAGTTTTCGATTGATTCTCAAAGTGACTCTACGCTGCTGATAATTACGTCGTTTGATCGCCCCTCTATGTGCCGTGTGCAACACTTAGCTTCGTTTCCACTTTCCTCCAGGGAACAAGCATCAGCTGACAGGAAGTAGGTGACAAACGCGTTGCTGTGACAGCAGCAGATACATCGGCCCACCTGGGAATTGTTTCACATCGTCAGCTGCAGCTCCACACACAGGAAGCGTCACCACGGACAGGGGGAAACATGGGAATTACACAAAATAAGAAGAAGAAGAAAAAAAAAGCAGCATCCTGCGCAGTAAACCCCTGCCCTACTTACAGCTGCTCTGCATCAATTATCTACATTAAAAAAATGCTTGAAGAAGTTATGCTCCTTCTGTTCGTCTCTGTAGACCAACATGGCACAACTTGTTCAAAAGCTTTAAAGCCATTTCACATCTCTTCAAGCATACTCTTTTTTTTTGCCTTTCTTTTTTGTGCCCCTAAGAGAACGCAGCTACAGAAAGAACAATTTTTTTTATTGGTTTAACAACGTGACGTTGAAATGCTTCAATATGAGAAGTAAAAAGCATTCAAGGACAAGTTCCTGTCTCAACTAAAACTGATGCAGTTAACAGAATTCAGAATATAATTGATTTTTAAAAATCTTTTACACAAATTCTTGACATGCTGGACAGTAGGCTGTACCCAAACTGGCAGCTGTATTCAATTTTAAGATGAAAAAAAAAAAAACACTGCAATTTGTTTTTGTACATATGATGTGCAACTCAAAGTTCTCTGCCCTTTTCCTCACAAGCTGTCTGAATTAGAATCAGTCTAAACATTTGCTGTGTTTGAAAATTGGGTTCAAACCTAGATAAAGTAACCAAAGTACTTTAGCTAGACTAAGTAGATAGCTATTTTACTAAATAGTCTAGCTAAAGATGCTACTTTATGTAGACAAGCTAAACTTGCAGCAGTTAGTTTATCTGGACTAGCTGGCTTAAACAGCTAGCTAGCTTAAGATAACTGGCTAGTCTAGCTTAAAGTCAAGCTAGACAGCAAGCTTAAACAGCTATGTAGTCTAGTTAAAGATGCTACTTTAGTTAAACAAGCTAAACTTGTAGTAGCTACTTTAGCAAAGCTGGCTAAAGTAGCTACACTAGCTAGAGTAACTACTGCAAAACAGGACACTTTCTTATTTGATTACAAGCTAAACTTGTAGTTTTTACTTTCGCTTCTCTCTGGCTAAAGTAGTTAGACAAGCTCAAGTAGCTATTACAAAACGGGATAATTTTTTTTTATTACTCGATTAACGGGCCAGAATAATCTTACTCGATTACTAAACAATGATCTTCAACACCCCTAGATGAGTGTATGTAAGCTTCTGGTCAGAACTGTACTCATTTTATTGGAGATTTACGTTTTTAATTCCATGCATTAGTAAAAGTAAATCAATGTGAGAAACAGGAAGAAAAATGAAAGAAACGACAGAGCCTTAAAGGTCAGCAACAAACAAGGTTCAGTCTGAGACCCGAATGTCAGATTATTACTCACTAAGTGGCACGGTTGCGGGATTTCATTAATGATGTTTTCGGGCAACTTCACGAAGTAACAAGAAGGAGGAAGACGCAGTGGATGAAAGAAAGAACAATGAGACAAAGAAGTGCCGGAGGACAGAGACGGAGCGAGAGAGACTGGCCTCAGTGTCTCTTCCGGGCACAAGGCCTTGCCATCTGACACCTGCCACTGAGCGGGCATGGAGTCCCTGTCCGCTTGGCAGGAAGTCGGTGCCCACGAACAGGAACACAAAGGAGGAGTTCATGCAAATACCAACAGCCAGAGGAAACGAGTGTCCTTTAATGTCTGCTGGGCCCGGGCAAAGACGCCACCTGCTTCACCTCAAAGACTCCCATTTAGAGGACTACAACGACTCACCTCCCCCGTTAGATGTTTCAAATACTGAACCAGCTTTCATATTGTGACAAACAAGTTCATATCAGTCCTGCTGCTGCACCTCAAAGAGTTGGGAGCTTGTTGCGAATATTAACGAGGCGGTTAACAGAGACACAGTTTGCTCAAACAACCAAATATCGACACAAACGCGCCCACAGATGCTCCCGAACCTCCCAAAACGGCACAAAAGGAGCGCGGAGGACCCTGAGCGGCGCAACGTGACCCATTCAGCCAATTCAACCGGCAAACACAGATTTCCTATTAAAGCGGAGGGTAACGCGCAGGAACAAAAAACAACAGCATTATATTATTACAGCCATTTAAACAGATCAGCATTTTTATCCTAAAGTGGCTATGCAAGCAGTCGACGCTTCTCTACACATTACTTTACACACCACGCCTTGTGATCCTTACTCAGATGTGACAAGCGGTGGGAAAAAAAAGAAAAAGAATGAAAAAAAACATGCAAGAAATCGAAGGGAATATGCATGAATTTCACGCAGCACTCGTTAAGTTCACAGACCAAAAATATACGTGATTAACGGCACCTTGCCCCCCTCAAGTCACTCTGACGACGCAGAAGAGTGCAGGTTTCTGGAGTCTGTGAAGTTTCAGGAGAAATCAACACTTAGAGTCTTAACATTTCTCTGTTTTATCATCTCCAAGAACAAAAAAAAAACAAAACTGCTGCTATACAACAAAATTAGAGCAGGAGGTGATCTCATTTGTGCCTACGTGCAGCAGCCTCACCTCGTACTGTCCTGTAAAACTCTTTATATGCTTCGAACCTCAAGTTAGAAGTATTTCTTGGAGGATAATTTTATGCAATAAACCAACACAAAGTACTCCAAGGCTGTCAAGGAAAATGACTTTAAATTTTTTGCTGGAATTGGGGAGAAACTGAAGCGATATCCCAATATCACAGGATTGAAGTATGAAAAATCTCACATGTGGAGGAAAAGCTAACTCTGCGCTGTCTCCATGGTGACTCTTGGTGATGGCAGCATCATGCTGAGATGACGCTTTTTCCAGACATGAAGCCATCCAAGAAGCTCGAGAAACACGACTTGAAATTTGCCGCTCACAGACAAGTCCGACAGCAACGAACTAAGTTATATTTTTGGCACAAGCAAAAAATACCTGGAATCAAATCAGGGAAAAGAAATTAACGGATTAAAACAAACTCCAGACCTGAATGAAAACTTTTAAAAAAATGTATTGGCAAAATTTTTTAAATTTAAGTTCATAACCATCTCCATCTGATCGGACTCAGCTAGCTGGAGCTATTTTGCACAGAATGCAGAAAAGAAAGTTCAGTCTACTTGTGCAAAGCTGGCAAAGATACAACTATAAGACTAGCAGAGCAGGTGTCAGATGAATGGAGTTTCTGCAAAGTATTACCAAAGGGGGTTAGATCCAAAAAAATGCACAACATTAAGATGTTGCTATTAATGAAGTTACATTCTACATCTTTTTGGATCTGCGTATCTAGGATAGAGTAAAAATAAGATTTATTGCCACTGTGGGAAACTTTCAGGTGTAGCAGCTGCAATGCATGAAGATTAACACAAAAATACAAATATAAAATAAGAATTATGAATAAAATGCTGTGCAGTAAGGGTCAATTTACTACATAAAATACTGTGCAGCTATTAAAAACATTAAAGATAGCATACTCCAATCTAAAAAAAAAAAGAAGAAAAACGTGCAATTGAGCCAGATATTTATGAAAAAATCTACAAAATTTGCGTGTGTATTTAAGAAAAAGAATTTAGAGAAATAGTCTAAAACTGTATGTAGCAGGCGGCTTTGCGGAGCGTAATAAGACACAAGCGCATCCCTGTCTGTGATGCTCCGCAACAACGTGAAGGAGACACGCTTCACGCTGGATCCTCGGAGCCACTTGGGCATTCCAGGGAAATGCAAAGGTGCAGATTTTTTTTTTTCCGCCTGCTCATCAGTTTGACGGCTCTCAGACCATCACAGACAAGCGGTGCTGGAACCGCCTGAAACTGGCCACAATCAATCCTCCCTCTGAGCAGCCTCTCGCTCCTTTATTACCCCTGGCGTTTTTGTTTTTTTTTGTTTGTTTTTTTTTTGCTTTGTTTTGTTTTTTGAAGACGGAAAAGAAAGCTCTGTGAAGCATCATGAAAAAAAATGCAAAACGGTTAATATCCATATATTGGAGCAGGAAGTCAGGTATATGGAGAGGATGTGAGTGAAAGGCTCCAACCTATAGGGCCGGCCATGTTAATTGGCTCCCCTGTAAAGATGAGTAGCAAGCACTAACGTTGATAAATATTTTATTGCAGTAAAATACTCACAGTGGATTTTATAGAGAAAAAAAAATCAACCTTTCATTGGAGTTTATTCATTAAGTAGGGGGAAAAAAGCATCTTTGAGGGTCCTAAAAACACCATATAAGTTTGATATATCATCATCACCACCAGTCAGACTTATTGGTACCACTGCTTCCTTTCCACAACCTCATTTTAGTCAATATCACTTAGTTTTCTTCTACATGATTTTACGAGGCTACAGAGAGATGTAAAGATTGGTCTCTTCAGATCAGTGTTTCTCAAACTTTTTCAGGCCGAGGACCACATAACCCATTTCACAGCTCATTTGAAATCGCCCCACAATAACTCAACATCTCAATATATACAATCTGAACTGAAAGTATACGTCTCTTAACTCACTTATTGTCATGAATGATTCTACTTGGGGTATTTTGGGTTATTTCTAAGCTTTTCAATGATTTCAAACACATGAATAAGTTGCTCTTTACTATAAGTATTGTTTGCATTAATATTGAGGGCTAGCTGTAATTTAAAAGAACAATTAAAGAAAAAAGACTTGAGTTGCTTTGGCAGAAACAAAAATCCTCTTCTGCACCATTAGATGTAAAAAAAAAAATATATATATATATATATACCTGTTTATTTATCTATCTATCTACTGTATTTAATTTAATTTAATTTAAGTAAAATAATAGCTGTTGATGTGTGAGCAGATCATCATAAGTCACACACACACACAGGGTTTTCTAATTAAAAGTTTAACAAACTCTCAAATTCCAGTTAAACCAGATTTATTGAACAAATCTCTTAAATATTTGTATTCAATACACAAATGTGTTTTTTTTAATTATTTCTATTGTTAAAGTAAGCAAAGTTGTACCATCTCTCCAACTACAAATTGACTTACCAAAGGATGAAGTGAGTTGTCATCATCTGGTATGAAGATGTGATGTAGAAGAAAACAAAAAAAGCTCAATGCTGTGTCCTTGAAACGATAAATATTTTTTTCTCTGTGAAGCTCAATGGGCTTATTCAACAAAAGCACATCCTAGTTTTCTCCCTCCTTCACACGAGCACGGCCATTCACGCAGGCCGATGACTCACCGTTGACCGTGAGGTGCACCCAGCTGCCGTTGTGGAAGGTGTCGTACTGTTGCTCCAGCATCAGGACCCTGCACTCGTACCAGCCCTGGTCCTCGGAGCGCACCGGGTCGATCTGCAAGGAGGCCTTCCCATGCAGAGATGCTCTGCCTGCAGACAGAGTTGGGGGAGGGGAGAGAAAAGGAACGCTGAGTTAACCTCAGCAACGTCATAAACTTTTCTTTTGTTTTTTAAGGCATGTATTTTTCCACAGCATATGCCGCCATGAACTTTGCTGCTTTGCAAAAAGAAACATAATTATCTAAAACGTGTCCGAAATTGCTGAATGTTTATTTCCTTAACGTGACTGTTTGGATGTTGTGGTTTTAGGCATGACGTAATCCCGTTTACTGTGGGACGTTCCGTATCGTCCTCAGCCAGGGCAATGTTTAAAGGTTGCAAACATCAAACAATTTACTGTCATTTTTTAGAATCGATTCATAGTCTGCTTTATGGAAATTTAGTTCTTTGAAGCCTTTCTGCAAGAAGGAGTTTGCGCCGTTATTTTTGCTTTGATCTGGGGTCATAATTTGGGATGCAGCGATTCACTTTTGTCACTTCCGATATCTGCAGATATCTGAGGTTTGGTATTGGCCGATACCGATGCGATACAAAAGAACAGTTACGAATCGATTTAAAATGTTTCTTTCTTTTGTTTTTTAAACACAGACATAAATGTACAGAGTTATGCATCTATTTGATAACTCTGCACCAGTTCAGCATACTTAAATACACCAATAGCTTCACAAGCTTGGACAAACATGATACAACAAACACAACATTTATTTGTTCAGTCTTGTTCAGCAATTATGAGCATAACAGCCAATGTGAAATAAATAAAGAAACAATAGATTGACCTTGGTCAAACATAAAAATTAAACTACAACAAACCTTTCAAATGGTCCTTAAAGTGCAATTAGGAATTCTAAATATTGTCTAAAATAAATAATAAAGCATGACATCGCTCAAAGCACAAAGCATAGAATTAGACAGAATAGATTGGCCCTCATCTGGATCGGGAACATTGTCACCGATAACCCGATCTAGAAATGTTTTCGATATTGGGACCGATTCAGATATTCATATTGGATCGGTGGTTGTAAGCTACCATGTTTTAGGATCTAGGGATCAGAAGCAAACGTAAATATAGCATTTACTGAAATTTAAAAAAGTTTAGGAAAATTGTTTTTCACATATGAGAGTCAAACTAATATGTTTAATGTTAAATCTTTAAAAAAAAAACAGATTTTCAGTTTGGAAGCTTTTGCAGCTTAAAGTCGCTGTACCATTTTAGTAAGACGTCAGGGTCCTGCTGGCAGGTTTATGTCAATAAATCATAAACTATGTTCAAACCAAGTGAGCCATCCCATCCGGGTGTCAAAAATTCAGAAACGTAACATAACTACTGCTATAACTATTTAAAGATAACTTAACAGCCATGTGGCTCCAGAATCAGGATTTAAACATGAAGCTGTCTGGAAGACGCACCTTCGTCTGAATTAGCATAAATCATTTGATGTCATAATGCAAGGGGGGGGGGGAAATGTCAGTCTTGGACTTCACAGAAGTCATATTTCTCACACAACTTTCCCATCCTCGACTCTTCCTACTTCAAGGCTGGGGATAAATTGGAATTCTAAAAAAAGGAGGAAATCACAAGGGATGAGAGATTTAAAGGAATGCAGGCGTATAGCAGAAACCTTCAGCTGCTGAGCGAGCCGCCAGCACCTCCGGCAGCCTCTGACAGCCCGGCAGACTTCTGCTCTGTCTGACAAGTGTTCAGAAAAATGGGGGCGTTTTTTTTCCCCAAAAAAACTTTGATGTGTAGATGTACTGTAAGTACAGCTTCCTGTCACTTCAAAGCGAGTGTCAGGCAAACAGATCGACATTGAGGGAGGGCTGAAATTGCTCTCCCAGCAACGACGCGGCATTAGTCAGGTACTAAAGCCGAGCACAGCTTTCCTACTATATATATA
>NW_006800002.1:1760706-1769136 GCF_000485575.1 Poecilia formosa
TATATATATAGCAGAAAATCAATCTAGCAAACAGGAAGTGGGAAGAATATCTTTTAAAAAACTGGATTTTTTTTCTGTGTTTTATTTCAAAGCTGTGATGTGCTGAGAGTGTGAGGAGATGGGGCGAAGCATCGCGATCACCCTGACCTCCAATTTGTCAGGAAGTGAAACGGTGCTGCTGTGAATAGAGTTTACAGGACTGTGTCCGAGTCGGGACCGGCCTCGTGGGTACCGGGCGCCGCTCACACCATACAAGGTTCTGTCTCCTGGGACAGCAAAGCTCCTGGTTCAGATCACATCGCTGATTTGACCAAATCAGGAGAAGCCGTACAGCTACCAAATGTAGCGAGACATGACCAAAGAAGATCAGCGTTCCTTCAAATGTGCGTGATGTTTCGCTTTTGTTCTGCTTCGGATTTATGCCAAACCATGGAGTTTGTGGTTGTCACATGGCAAAATGTGGAAAAAAGTTCAATTGGCATAAAAGTCTTTGGAGGAAACTGTCCTGTGTATCGTGTCTTTAGGGGCTTTATTTACTAAATGGCAAATGGTCTGGACTTATAGCGCTTTGCCAATCATTTTAACCACTCCAAAGAAAATGTAGGTGACTACTATGTGTCGGATTTTATACGCTGACACACAGATCGGTAAGCAACTTGGGGTTAAGTGCCTTAAATCAACATGTGACGAGAGGAAGCTGAAGTCGAACCCACAGCCTTCCAGTCACAAGACAACGACTTGACCCACAGCTGCCCCTACTCTGCACATACGTCCAATAATTTAGTTTGTGTAATCACATCATACCTCTATAGTGATACAACTGAAAGTGACCTGATACCAAAAAAAGAAAAAGGAAAACAAAAAAACAAAACACATTTTACCAGACAGTGTGGGAACAGCAGTATCTGACGATACATTTTCATGGGATGCACATCTGAATTATTGATTGCATCTTTGCTGGAGTGAGAAAACAAAAATAGATGTTTTTTTTTAAATGCAATTGTTTCTTTTTTAGCTGCATGGCAAAGTGGGAAAATGATCCAGCTTAACAGCAAGATATCAATTCTATCCCCCCCCATTTGGCAAAAATACCTGTTGCACTGAGAGCATTTCTTTCCAAATGAATTGTGAAAAAAAACAAAAAAAAATTGTAAGTACGGTATTTATAGAGATTTGCGTCTGGTTTGGGTAGCAGCTGGGTGATGGAATAATCACACATGTACTCTATTCATCAACTTTCCTTGCACCGAGCAAAAACAATTCATGGGAATAGCCCAAATGAGCTCAGAGACCACACCGAGCCATTAAGCGGCCCAAACGAGCGTCTCTTAAAGCCGAGTCCGGTGTCACCATGAACACGAAATCCCCAGAATGCACTTTAATCTACGTAATGAGACTGGCCATATTCAATTTGCATCTGTTCGCCGATAATTCCTCGACGGCCGACTCTGAGCCACATGGCGGACGCCTACTAACGGCGTCCAAGCGAACATGGGGAAGTGTCGGAGAGTGCCGCTTGTTCAAAAACTCCCCGCCCCCGATTCAAGGAGGTTAGAGGGAGCAACGTGAAACGTTTCCATGCCTTTCGAGACCGACGCAAAGTGGAGAAAGAAAAAAAAAGAGAAAAAGAGAGAGAGAGGGTTCTTGAGATGATGGTGCGTGTTCGTTTCAGTGAAGACCTGCTTCAAAAACCATAAGGAGCTGCAGTGAATTAATTACCAGTCACCTACTTTTCCCACCATTCATATGAATAAAACACACAAAAACCTGACTAGTTTAGGGACACGAGAAGTGAGTCTAAAAGCTGTTTGTTTTTTTTTTCTTTTTACAAGCCGTGTGTTTGCTCATTTATCCTTATTACGTGATCCAGGCTTTGTAACTGATAAAAAGTTAGTAAAAGGGAGTCTTCTGATCTTCTTCACAAAAGCTTTCCTTTCAGAGATGCTAAAGAGGCGTGTGATGCTAACTTAAATGCCAGTTCTGTTAGCATCGCTGATTTGATAGATATTTTAAGATTAAATGCAGAGTTCAGACTGTTCTGTTTCAGTATCTTGTTGATGGTACACCAGACCTCGGCCCTTTACAGTTCAGTATGCACAGATTTGCATATCTGCATATTTCTTTTTGCCATGGAGCGCATCTAAAATATTTCAGCTTAGGAAGCTAAAAACACCTAGCTTTAAACGACACTTTACTGGCTAGCATTTGTAACCAATCCAGGAGTGCCTTTCATTCTCCTTGGCACTGATTAGCTTTATCCTCAAGCACAATCATGGAAGACTGTAAAGATTAGCTTATGTGATAGTATCAAGATAGTTTTCGCTAGGGGTGAGCCAATCAATCGATCAGCCCAAAGTTTCTGAACTTTGGGTGATCGGTAATCAGTAATTGACCAATATTTGAGAAACCATATCTTTGCAAAGATCAGAAAATCCACTAACGTCTCTCTTTAGAAGCTTTTTTTCCCCGTAAACTGCAGTAGGTCATATTTTAGGTCGTTTTTAACCAGCCACAAAGTGGATGCGTTTTCTTTTTGGACTAAAAGGGAAACCTAAAACTCAAGGCACTTTATTGGTGGTTTAAGTTGTTAGTTTGTCCTCAACTGATGTCAAATCTTGTGATTTTGTAGAAGCAAAATACAGCTGTGCACTACCTCATGTAAAGCTAAAAAAAAAGTTTGTATTGTTTCACAGGGATTGTTCAGGGTTTTTTTACTGACAGAGTCAATTATAACAGAAAATATCATTTAAAAAAAATTATATTAGCCAAAATTGGAATTGGCAGGTCAGGTTTTTTTTTTTAAAGATTGCCGTTTTCTGGTCAATCACCAATCTTTTAGGCAACAATACTTAACTCTGCAAACATCAGGGTCCACTGAACTTCCTGTCAGTCTGTATCCTATGCAGACAGCAATGAGAACGATTGTAGTTTGGGAAGACTGACTCAGGGTTTTGACATATTTTACATTTCCAAAACTCTCCAGAATCAAACTTCTAAATTTGTTTTCAGGTTTTTTTAATCAGATAAAACCTGGAAAAACAACAAAGCTCCATCTCAAAATTTATAACAGTCAAATGAACCATGAGTATTATGCTGAACTAAATGCAGATTCTTCTACAGCTTATGAACTTTGATACAGAATATTACCAAAAGTATTGGTCACAAGTTCAGCCATGAAATTTCCTCACTTCTAGATGTTTCACAGTCAACTATTAGTGGAATTATGACAAAGTGAAAGGGACTGGGAGCAACACCAACTGGACCGCAGTGTGGCAGCCTACGTAAAACCTCGGGGCGGGTCAGCAGATGCTGAGGAACATGACGTCCAAAGGTCTCCTACTATCTGCGGTCAATGGCTGCACGACTTTCAAACCTCTGATTAGCTCAATGTCACAGAGAGGCCAAAAAGGGGATTTAAATGCCCAAAGTGTTACATCACCAAGTACAATTTTCTCCCTCCCTACCTAAAAGAAATGAAAAAGCAAGTTTCAGATTTTTCAAAATTGAGAACCAACTTGTTATTTGGTAATGAACTCTTTAAGTAATACCATTTCATTTGATTGTCATAAAACCCCCTTTACTATTATTATTATTATTATTATTATTATTTATTACTACTGCTATTATTATACATCGCTCAGCAGTCTGGTCCAAACAAGCTGCGTTTTTCTTTTGACAGAAACCCAAATTTCTCAAACATCAAACAGCAGGCAAATAGTTAACATTTAATGTGCTCTTTTATTTAGCCAATAAAAGGCCACATATTTCCTCCAGGAGCTGGTATACTTAAACCAAAGCAAACACTGAATTAACATTTAAGGGTTATAGCAAAGTGACAACATTCGGAGGAGAGAGAAAAAAAGAAGAAAAGAAAACGAAGCCAAAAGCTACAGTTTTAATGAGCCTAGCGGTGCTTCTTAAAGGTCCCAGAGTTTATTAATGTGGAGCTTCTGCACATATTCACAGTTTGACACTTGAGTTAATTGTGAATACTTACGAAGTCAACCAAAACTAAACAAAGGGAAGAGTTAAGGTCTTGCAGTTATTAATGACTGACATTTTGCAAAACTGAGATTTTCTGACATGTTTCCGACTTTCAAGCTTCTTGTGGAAAGAAAAAAAAAAGATCTTTAAAAACTGCCTCCATACATTTTGGTTCGACCTACATTAGTCTAAATGAACCAAAAAGAATCAACAGAACCAACAGTGGTGGTCTGAAGCAGAAGGGATGAACATCTCCAGTTCAGGCAGCAGCAGGGTGGAACAAGCTGCACGAGGACTGGGTGACCTGTGAGCGCATCGCCCACTGAAATACCCCGCTGCTTGCTGAGAAGAGTAAAAAATTATTTGTGCTTTCACATCAGGTTCTCCAGCAAAACTAGAAAGAGTGGCTAGATTCAGTGCTGGTTTTCTAAAGAAGGGTTTCTGGAGGCGTGAAAACTCAGTAAACGTTGACAGAACCAGAAAGCTAGCATAGCACACATGAAGCTCACTACATCGACTACCGCTGCATCTTGGAACAGACTGTAAAGTATTATTACTGGTATTTGAAATAAGGGAGCACTAAGGTCGGTGATGCAAATATTGAGCAACACTTCCTTTTGTTCAGAATCACAAAGTCCATGTTTTCATTTCTGTCTTAGGTTATTTTATTTCTAATTTTTTATTTTATCATTAGTATTATTTTTGTTTGTTTCTATAGATTTTCAGTGTTTCCCCTTCCCTCCTGCTGTGTCATCTCTAAAATACATTAATACATATCCTCATCTTTTTTTTAAAAAAAAAAAAGAAAATAACAATTTGTATCTGATTTCAAACACTGTCAACACTCACCTGTTATTTTATCCACCTTTTGAATGCCTACTACAGACGGATGAACCAATTTTTCAAACTACTAAACTTTTTCTTTCTTAACTTAATAGATCAAAGCACACATCGATGTTCAGTGAATACAACCACTCATCTTATGTTACAATTAAAAAACTTTTAATCCAATTTGTGTAGCTGAACTCTGGTGATAATTTTTTTTTTCCTGTACACTATAGATAGTAAATTCTTCACATTTTCTACATCTCACATGGAGGTTTCCGGCCCACTCCGCTGGCTGTACGCACTCTGTGTTGCATTGTCACTGGAGTGTGCAGGAAGCCATGTATACACCATGCAGCATTAAACTGCTGAGACTCTCTTATTTCCCCTGTTCACCCAGACGCAGCAGATGCCTCTCCGCAGGCCCGAATGCCGTGTTCATGGAGCAAAATGCAGCTAAAAGCCCAGCAACGTTACTCTCTTTACGACATAAAGACCTCAGCGCGTCATTTTTTTTTACAATATACATAAACACCGTTGAGCTTAAGTACTGCTCAGGGACAAAAAAACATCTATGTATGCAATCTGTGGATTATTAGTAGTCGGACATTGTTCTGTTCCCACTTCATAATGAGGTTTGCAGCAGCAGCAGAAGACGAAAATGGACTGCATAAACTCTGCACTGTCCCTGTAGAAATATTTAATTATGTCAAGCCATGCTAAACAGAGATAAAACACACACAAAAAAACAAGAATAAAAAACAATTTGAAGAGTTCAGAGTTACAGGTTTAGATTTGCTTCCCGCTTTTAAAGACACAGCTGTCAAATTTTAGCCCAATTTATGTTTGTCCCAGTGAGGAAAAGACGTGATTTAAAACCCCAGAGTCTCTTTGTACGACTCGTTTAGCCCCGAATCCCTCTGACTAAATTTAGATCATATTTTGCCCAAGCTGCTTAGTTGTGTGAGTCTTAATTTATATTCCACACAAACAACTGAAAACATGGAAGATCCACAAGCTGATAGTGAAGATCATAGGAGAAAATGCAAGGGAGCAGCAGCGGACGAGGGGGGGAGTTTTACATCGATTTAAGGGCTTGATTTATGGACTGAATGTTTTTTTCAGACAGTTTTCATAAGAAAATGTTGTGGCTTTATTATTTTCCAAAAATACAATCATGAGTCAGCTCAGAGTACAAAAAAACCCCACAAAGTAAGGGAAAAAATAGATAAATAAATAAGAGAAAACCCTAAATGTAATCCTATTTAACATATCACAGAAATACCAGATATGAAATATTGAGGACTGGCAACAAAAGGTCAAAGTTGAATAGATTTTTTTATTTTTTATTTTTAGATGGACGGATCAACTGATGAAACTCCACATTATTCAGATTATGTATTATCTCTGCGATGGCGACACAAATGTCTGTACTTATTATTCTCATAAAAAAATTGCCACAAAATACTTGTCAAACAGAGAAAGGTAGTTTAGTGATAGAAAAAAAATAGACTGCCGTGACAGGAAGAGGGGCTCTGATGGATGCCAAAGAGAAATGAGAAGGTGCGGCTGCCGTCCGGGTATCGACACGATGAAAAATGCGTGTCGAAACCTCAAATATTCATAATCAATGCACATTGAAAAGGGTGAGGATTTCCTCAGCGCTAATTTCCATAAACATGCGATGAAGAAGCTCCGTTTCATCGTGTGGCAGAACCAGAGCTGTGGTACGTCGGAGAAGTTTTTATGCTGAAACACAATAAACTTGAATGTTTTTTGTGTTTTTATGTCAAAGAAAAAAAAACTCGCATAACTGTAAATCTGAAGGAAAGAGAAACGAAGTTTTCAAAATTCTACAAATAGAAATATAAAAGTGAGGTTTTCTTCCCGCATAGGAAATACAGGTCAGGCTTGTCGAATGTGTCACTTCTGATTGCAACTGGCTTGAAACAAAAGGAAGTTATACAAATGCATGCCACACTTTTAGGATATTTGACAAGAAAATTAATAATTTTTTTAAAAACTATTCATACTTTTCGTTTCACTTCACAATTACTCACTACTTTGTGCTGATTTGTCTCATAAGTTCCAATAAAATACCTGGAGATTTGGTATTTTATTGGGGCAGAAAAACTTAAGGTATGCACCCTCTTACAGGGCTCTCTGTATGACCAGACAAACTTTCCAAAAACCATTTCTAATTTCGTGGATATTTTTGGGCCCCTGTTTATTAACATGCAGCGTGAAATTCTGTTCACAACTCTGCATCTGCTGCTGTGTAAACAGTCATTTGGCTTCCTCACAAAAAAAGAAAAAGAAACCAAAAAAAAAACTTCCTCCTTATTTATTCCAAGACAAATCATATCACAAAGGATTCAAAACCTAGTGGACACGAAACTCTCGATGCGGCTCATTTCTGCGTACTTTCAGAGGTGGATTAGGCAGCTTTGGCCCCCGCCCCGTCTTACCAGTGTACTCTGGGTCCACATGAGGAGGGTAGAAGCGGAAGTTGATGAAGAAGGGGATAGGCACTCCGAACTTGAACCACTCCACCACATAGGGGGACTGCTGGCCGTCCAGGGGAGGGGACACGTCACACCCCAGGATCACGCTCTCTCCAGCGCGCGCCGTCACAAACCGGGGCTCCTCTCTCACTCCGTGGGCACCTAGACGGCAGCAGAGGGCGTGCTTTGATTAAACCAGTCCTCAACTCTAAACAGTAAAAGCTTTTCTTTTTATATTTATTAAAACTTTCACCATTTCGTGGCAGAACGTCATGAGACAGCTAATCTGTGAAAAGATCGACTTCCTCCACCTCCTCCCTTAGCTAACCCGTCTGAGGGAATGCACGTCCCGAGCAAAAACAACCAATCAGAGCCAGGAGGGGGGTCTCAGGGCTGTTAATCATCCTCAACCTCATGTATGCACCTCTAAATGTTCTAAAGGCAGAGAAACAACTTACTGTTACAGGAAAACAGCTCATCTGCCGTCATCAGAGGCTATGCTAACTAGCCTGAGCATTCACAAACAAGCTATGCTAGCTGCCACAAGAGAGTGTGATTGATGGCGCCAAGACCCGCCTCCTTGTTCTGATTGGTTGTTTTTAGTTAGCCCTGGGAGAAGGTAAAGGTCTATTTTTTCTTCTTTCACAGATATTGTCACACCATACTGTCACAACATAGTGACAGTTTCAACAAATAGATACAAACATTTTTTTTCATAAAAGTTACGTACTGCTTCTTTAAAGGTTTAGTATTTTTTTAAAAACTAAACATTTCAGATCAGGATGGAATTTAATTTCAAAGGCAATTCTAAAATTATTTTTAGTCATTAAGAAAATTTTCAAAATCAATATTGTAGCTACAGTCAAACAGGCTGAATTGTGATGCTCTGGAGGTGTTTTCTGCTTCAGGACGTGGACAACTTGCAATACATGAATGGGACAATTCCTTCTGGGGCAGCAAGAGAAAGATGTACAAGAGCAAGCTAACCTCTCAATAGCTTAAAATAAAGTGGTTTAGTCAAAGTCTGAATTGCAATCCATCTTAAGTTATGATTTTATGTAATAAAGCCACAGTGTACTTTTATTCATAAAAGTACATATTATATTAAATTATATAT
>NW_006800002.1:1769183-1780813 GCF_000485575.1 Poecilia formosa
ATATATAATTTAATATAATATGTACTTTTATGAATAAAAGTACACTGTGGCTTTATTACATAAAATCATAACTTAAAAGAAGACATTTTCTATATTTTGAGGTTATTTTTCAGAGATTAAAATGAGTCAAAACTGAAGAAATTTTTAAGGTTGTAAATACTTCCAGCACTAGATCAACAACTCAAAATATACAAAATATAAATAATTTTTGCGTGGGTTCAGTGTTACTCTAGTGTAGCGTCTGAATACTTTCAGTCCGCATGGGGAAACCCTCCACCCTGGCCTTCCCTCACCCACCGTCCCGTATCGTCATCTGTCACCCGCATCTGCTGGTGAATATTTCACGGCCGTGCCGTGCCGTACAATAAACGAGCTGCCAAGAGGCTCCATTGATCCAAGCTGGCCGCTGCTGAGACGAGCTTTACTATTAGCACCACCAAAGCCTGGCGCCTCGCCACCGATGTCCTGGCAAGCGCCGCAGAGCGTTGACCTATCAGATGACTCAAAGGTCGGCGTACCTGCCTCAGCAGAACGCTCACTCTGGGAATGGATTTTTCTCTCCAGCCATCGCCCCCGCTCCCTCATTGAGCGGCCGGGGGCCGGCTGCATCTCCGCCGTCAGAGCGAGCGTTGACTGTCGACCCCTCCTCCTGTCCGGAGAGGGGGACGATCGCTCCGGGGGAAATCAGGAGACATGCTGACGTTCCCAGCTGAATAACTTAAACGCTTTCATTAGCAGGATCGTTTGCATGATCAGGGCAGATTTTTACCTTAACAGAAAAAAAAGTCTCTACAAGACATGGAGGTTTTATGAGCTCAAGCATGGGCTGCTGTTACCGTCTGAAATGATGTTAAACAGCCTTTTCCTGCTGCGTTAAAACAGAAACCGCGGGGTGATCTGGAAGTATTGCCTTTCTGACTGAAATTAAAACCCAAATATTTTCATCCGGTTCCTCAGTCTGAAAAAAAATTAAAGCCTTAACTCCGCCCCTGCAGGCCATATGCACCACTTAGTGATTGTGTTTACCAGTTTAATCTGCATTATCCTGTGACAGAGTTAATCCACTTTATTCATTTCAGCCAGCACACATTCTGGGCAGAAACAGAGCAGATTTAATCAAATTGCACATTTTAAAGCAGAGATGTGTTCTGCCCGTCACAGGCCTCTGTGCTGGAATCTGCTTTGCTGTTTGTCCCTCTTTGCTGACGTTTAAAAAAAAGCCGTGCGATACCAATCGAAGCTCTTAACATGAGCAACAAGAAATTCATAAAATGCCCTTATATTACTTATTAACCTACAGATTGCTCTTTAATTAGTACATTTGCTCATCTTAAACATAGAAATTGCTCATTTCAATAGAGAGGCAAAGGTATATCAGCTATATTTTGTCAGAAACTAAAAAGAAATGTCAGCGTTTTCCAATAAGTGAACACATAATTACAGCACTGTTATGTTGTTATGAGAACATTGTTGTTCTCATAACAACACCCTTCAGTGTGGAAGTTGTTACAGCAGGAACAAGCCTCCAATGTACCCATGTTCAGTATCAGAGCTGGTATAAAGTCAGGTGAAGTACAAAAGCTGATTGAAGCGTCTAAAGAAAACAGAAGCTGTTAATTATAATCATGGAGTAAAGTGTCAGCAAACAGGAAGTTGAACACCAAAACAAGTGAGCATTGGTTTAACAGTAAAGAAAGAAACTGTGAGAAATACTGTATGTAATTAAGTTTGTTTATGGTTTATGTAATTTAGTAAAAGGGTTTTAATACCATCAATTTATCAGTCAATTTTCATTGCTTTATATGCTAATTAATGATATGTCAATGGCTCAGTCAATTTACAAACAACAAGCTATTGTCATTTAATGTTTTTTTTCATTTATTCTCATTATTAGCTCTTAACAGCTAATTATAAGTTTCTCTAATTTTTTTCTTGATCTCTCCTGTGTTGTTTAGACTTCATAATTTTGTTTCCGAAGGCAAATTGTTGCCCTTATTATATTTGGGATTATGGGATTAAAGGGGCCTCAACATACATACATTTTTGTTCATAAAAAAATGTAAAAACATTTTTGATTTTCTTCATTTCACAATGATGTACAGTTTATGTTGGTTTATTCAATAAAAAGCATGATAAAATGCAGTAAGGTTTATGGTTGCAACTTCAAATTTGAGTACCTGTAGTCCAAGACGCAACTGCGAAATGAACAATTTTTTCCTCTTTACTTCTGATTGTTACTGCTGGCCAGTAACACACTGGACAGATTGGCCTGAGTAAGTTAAGTCACGTGAAATGCAAACTGAAGCCCTGAGAAACAAGAGCGCATGCTGCTGAAATCCATTGTTTTCTCTGCAGGCGGTTCAGGTCGCACTAGTTTCGCAGCTTGGGTTTCCAGTTGGCTCTGCGTCTGGGTCCTTGTGGCAAGGAAAGAGCACGTCTCACATAAGTAAGAAATATTCCCAGGCAAACTAATTCATCGACCCTTTTACGAGATCCTCATAAGGCAACAATAAGCACGGATTGGTCGCCGCTTTTCATTTACCTAATGGAGAATGAAAATCCTGGAGGAGTTTATGAGCCAAGATGTAAGAAATATGTTTGTGTTCAACAATGATCCATGACTAAGATTTTACAATTAAACAGCAGTAAAGATATAAAGGCATCAAGACACTTAAGAGACGGTTGCATCTTGATTTGTTTTTTAATTTTTGGCACTGTCCCTGAGCTGACCTGAAGTTGTTGCAGATGCTCTCCAAATACATGATTCTGTTGAGTAAGACATGCATAAATCAAACATCTAATAAATCTGGCAGACCCCCGCAAAAAATTTAATTCATATATCTGCTGACTTTACTGGATTTACAGCTTTGATCGTGAATTAGAGAAAGGTAACATTTCAGTCACCCGGAGATAAATCTGTGGCAGAGCAAACGGCTCAGGTACAAAAGCAAAATAAAAATAAAAAATAAAAAAAACACGGAGGGAGTCAGACCTCTCTGTTTGGCAGCAGTTAAACAGTCAGTGCTGCAATGAGTCCATCGCAGTGACTGATTGGGCCTCAAGTATGGATTGTTTACTTTATCGAGCAATTGGCTAATTATTTCCTCAATTAATTGTTTCAGCTGTAAATTGTCTCAAACAGTAGCGAAGGCCTGTCGGACAGAACAACAAGCCTGTCCAGCAGCAGTTTGCCTTGTCCAGCAGAGATGGAAAAATTTCTGTTTATGTTACTGGTTTTGCCTCTCTTGTCTTTAGGAAAGCACTTTGGCTCAGCCTCAGACAAAAGGAAAAGCATGCATGTAAGGAGTTTAAAACAGTTTGTTTTTATAACATTAAGCATTTGGTTAGACCTTTGGCTTTAACTCATGTGGCTTTTAAGATGTCTCAACTCCCTGGTAGGTAAAGTGCTGACATAGAGTTGTAAATACTTGCAGTGCTACTGCATTGGGCAATACACCGATCAGGGGAATTTCCATACACACTGTATTATGAAAGATTCACGTACTTGAACCATCAGTTTTAGACTAGCTGTGGAAAAGAAAGCACATACGCTACCCTGATCAAGCTAACAGGAGAGAAAGGTTGTATTGTTTAACTCACTGTTTATCATTTTATCATATACCTTTTATGATAAAAAAGGTATATGTCATCAATCTTAAGAACTGGAAGTCGCACTATAGTGAAGGGCGGTGTGTGTCTAATCATTAGTAACCATGGAGAAAATCCCCCATCATTATGTAGCCCAGCATGTACAAAAAAACTGGCTAGCTTCTAGACTTTAGTACTCTTAAGATTCCTCAGGTATAATGAAAAACGCCGTTTATGACATGGTAGCAATTCAGGCAAAGTCATCAATTGGATTAAATCAACAAATACGTCAAGAGGGAGAAGGTGTGGGTTGGTTTCTAAGCTAGTTATTTCAAACTTTTGTAAATCCCACTATGAGCCCCAACTAGCTGTATTACTTCCACAGACAAATTAGATCATCTTGAACAAGTAGAAGCCAAGGTTATACTGGCAGAGGTGTGGGTGGGTTTTTAAGCTAGCTATTTTCTAAGCTAGACGTTTACAACTTTTGTAAATGCCACCGTCTATGAGTCCCAGCTAGCTGTGCTACTTCCACAGACAAATCAGTTCAACTTGAACAAGTAGAAGCTACAGCTATACTGGCAAAAATGTGGGTGACTTTCTAAGCTGGCTATTTCCAACTTTTACAGATACCGCTGCCTATAGACCCCAACTCGGTGTGCTACGCAGACAAATTAGTTCAACTTGAACAAGTAGAAGCCACGGCTTTACTAGCAAAAACAACTTGGGGAAAATAATTGCAATACTCCTGTCTCTCACTTCTGATATCCGTCTTGGCGCCTCAGTGTGATTAAGTGATGTTGCAAAGGGACAATGGCATTCAACGTTGTCACTCTATCTTCCAAATATTCTCCGAATCTGTCAGATTGTGATGACATGTCTTGTTCACAGTTCTGCTGTATGATGAAAAATTTTATAATATTTTGCCTCTGCTTAGTAGTGTAAACCTAAAGCTCATGTATCCAAATTGAACTGATTAAACATGTGTCACCTCTGTGTTCTTCTAACACTGAAAAAGGCTAAAGACAATCTTAAACTTCTCTTTGCTTAAGCAGCATACTTCCCTACTTTAAACTGAATAAATTTAGAAAAACCTC
This sequence comes from Poecilia formosa, assembly GCF_000485575.1. Lineage (NCBI taxonomy): Eukaryota > Metazoa > Chordata > Actinopteri > Cyprinodontiformes > Poeciliidae > Poecilia > Poecilia formosa. Next base: position 1,773,869 of record NW_006800002.1, read on the forward strand.
CCACTGCAGTTTTAACATAGCTAAGCATAACAGCTAAAACTAAAATAAAAACAAGCTCCAATATCAGAAATCATATGAAAACCGAGGAAGCTCAGCGAGGCAATTACAGATGAGCCCATGCTGGATTTTCTGATCCAAGCCCCCTAAACGTTTTTTCTCCCATCCGAACGATATTTCACAGAGTGAAACTAAAATCTAATATTTAGCTCAAGCCTGGGTATAATTCGGGGCATGAACATGAATCTCCATTTTCCCCCTGCAACCACAGACTTTATAGGGAATACATCAAAAGCATGAATGCTGCGCGATTACGTGTAATTCCCCCTTTTTGTAGCGATGAGGGCTTGAGAGAAGCACTGTGCCGGACAGAGCTCCTGATGTAGAGGATGTAATAGAATATAGACTGGACGGAGGCTGCAGAGAGAGTCTCAAGGACGTGCAGCCACTGGGCTGGATGGGCCACTGACAGGGCGGTAATTGAATGCCAGCCTGCATATGCTGAAGGTCACATCAGAGAATGGACTCAGCGTGTGTGGACCTGTACGCTTCGGTTAGCTTGCATGTTAATACGTGCCAGTAAAGTTGAAGGGAAAAAAGGGACGTTGTCGCATCTTTTCATAGGTAATGACTGCAATCATTAATAGATAAAAGTCAATTTCTCACTTTCGCTTGCTTTCTTTTATCTTCCAGAGAAGACGCTCTCCGTAAAGCTACATAGGCTCCATCTAAATCTGATACGTCTGTTGTACACAAATGAAATTAAATTAGAAACATTTTTGAAAGATGCACTAAATTAGATTTCACAATGCTGTATATCACAGTAGTAGCTAGTCCCTCCCAGCATAGCCTCCCCTGGGTGTGAGGAGGAAACAGCACAGGCTTACTTACGTTCATATATGAACGTCTTACTCAGAAAACTACCTTATTATCTATGTCACTTCCTGTCTCCAAAAACAACTGGATAGAGCTCGTCTTCATCACACCGGCTTCTTCCCAAAGTCCTCAGAATCCATTTTCATATGCTGCAACTTGGTCATGGAGAGTATTGCTGGACTTGCTTCAGCTACAGCATTTTTATTCCTTTAGGCAAAACCTTCTCTAAAGCCTTCCTACAACTGAAGAATGTAACTATGGTGCTTGAATCCTTCAACTGTTTTTATCTCGGATTCAAAGCAATTTGTAATGCTCTTTTTTTTTGTATCTTTGTCAGGTGTTGGCTAGCTCTCACTCACAAAAGAGATTTTATGTCAATGGACTTCCTGCCAATAGCCTTTTAGCTAAAGTCTGTGTAGAACTTCAGATTTCTGAGAAAGTTATATTAATTTGAAGACTAACCTTTTTTCTTGACTAATTAGGAAAACCCTTTCCTCCTAAGCATGCAGTGTTTGCAACACAGAGTACATGAAACATAAAAAAATAAATCAGCTGAGAGATTTCTAAATATTCACATCTATAATTGAAGAAGTTACATTCCTGCTGCTTTTATGATACCAAATTAATGTTGTAGTCAAGACCACCTAACCTGAGACCAAGTCAAGACCAAGACCAGAGTGTATTGGGACCGAGACAAGATCAAGACTGGCACACCACGCTACATGACTATAAAATGTAATAGCTACTGCAGTGTATGCAGAGCATTACAAGAACAAAAAATGCTTCTCAGTGAGGCTCCAATCCTATCGTTAAAGACTAATCAGAAGAATCGAATCATCTGTGAATGTCAACACTATATTGGAGACTTTGGTCACAGTGTTATCCCATATATGTCACATGTCAGTCAACACCTCTGCACAATAATTTAGTGCAGTCAGTGACTTTTTTTTTTCATCGCAGATGCAATTTGTCTCTGTACAGCTAACTTTGCTAACATCACGTCCACAGAGCTTACCTTTCTTTGAGTTTATTTTCTAAGTGACGATAAAAGTTAGATGTAGTCCCCACCATCTGTGAAAGCGCTGCTTAATTTACATATCTCCATCGGATTTCTTATGACTTATGCAGAGAGGATACATATTACTGACGATTAGATAGACATCTTCTGCCGCTCAGAGAAAACCAGTGCGCATGTTTAGGAGTGAACGGGGGAGGCGAAGTGTGACAGCGGAAACAGAAACACGTAATTAGTATGTTATGTTACTGCTTGGATTTTAGTCGGTATGTTTTGAATACAAAGAGCTTAGCAAATAAACTGGACAATATGCTGGCTATTTAGTGACATTTCCGCAGTTGTGGTCTTGAAATAAAATCCCTAGTCCTCAACACCCGAGACCGAGATAAGATCCAGACCATCAAAATGTGGTCTCAAGCACTACAACACTAGCAACTGTCACATAAAACTTAAGTCTAGGGACCATTTTCTTTCATGGATGAGATTTTTGAATGACACGTTTATGTATTTATAAATAGAAAAAATTTTGTTTTGTTTTTTTATTAGGAATGCCTTCGCTCCCTCCTTTTAACTTAGATTAGTAAACAGGCCCAGAGACATTTTACCCAAAAACATACTTAGGCACACAAGTTCATTAAACTTGGCTAAACACAGCAGAGGCTTTTAAAGAAAGATCTTGTCTTTGTTGCTGGGAAAAAAAAAAAAGTTTTGTCAGCCACTTGCATTCGTTTCTACTTTGTTTTATTAAAATGTAAGATGCTTTATTTGTTGTAGGGAAGATGAGAGAAGTATTAACTATGAAATTATTTTTGGCTTTTTTATTTATAAATAAAAATGTCTCTCAAAAGGTTTGAACGCTACTGGTTTACCTTGTTATATTAACTTTTTTCCAACATTTTATTTTAATTTATGTTTTTTCTGAAAGAGGTTGTTTTAAAACAGTCACACTTTTGAGTCAAACCTCAATGATTCATCGCTGAACTAAATATTTCACATGAACCGAACTGGAAATCCTGATATATCATTTTCCAGTCCAGTCTGACAGTCTGTTGTGTCTACTTTAGTGCAGTGAAAATGTGTCATAGATCTGATAGTTTCCCTTTCTGGCAGAGGTTCAGTCAGGGATGTGCGCTGCATTTGCTGACACCCAACTAAACGTGCAGAAAAATAAAAAGAGCACAAAGAATTGAGGGATGTGTGAAATTATCTTGGCTTGCCAAAAGGCACAGAAAACGTCGCTGGACACTGCGCTGCTGTGAGGCACAAAAATTCCTCATTCCCAGCTGGATTCAGATATTTTTATTGTGCCTCAAAGCGATGTTTAGATGAGTTATAAAAGCTTCAGCTGAGGTGTTTTATAGTAATTATACAAAGAGGTATATTGCTACGACAGTGGTTATTGGTGCTTTCATGCGACTCCTCTAATTATGGCTTCTTATGAGACTATTTATTCAGCATCAATGAGTCATATACAATCATGCGAGGGAAAAAGTCAACAAGGCACAGGGCTTCCTCATCAGGTGCTCAGACATTCAGAAAATAGCTGTCCCACATACAGCAGTGCACAAAAGCTTTTCTACTTTTACTTTTTTAGAATATCTTGAAAACCTTCAGAAAGGTTCTTTGGGGTTCGTTTTCGGTGGACTTTGGCTGCTTTTTAACAACGTTTCAGTCTAATCTTTGTGCCTTACACCATAACAGCATTTTTTTAAAAGATAAGCTGCATTAGAAATGCATATCTTTAAACGGGATTACAAACACTGAGACTGTTTAAAATAAATAAATATATAAATTAAACTTTTTTTAAAAGGTTTTATTGACTCTAGTGGCCTTTATTTGATAGTTAATTGACAGGAAAGTGGGTATTGAGAGAAGGGGGAAGACATGCGGCAAGGGTCACCAGGCCAGGAATCAAACCAGCGACAGCTGCATCGAGGACTAAGGCCTTCATGTGTGGGTTGTGCTTAATCCCTGCACTACCACAGCACACCCCTAAATGCAGTCTTTTTGAATGAACAATATGCAACACTATCAGGTTACAGAGAATAATGACTCTTCAGTGTTTCTATTCAGTGAAGAACACTCAAAGCTAGCTACTTTCCATATCAGTTTAACAAAAAATAAAGTCCAGGGAAGCAGAGAGATCCAAGAAGACCATCAATATATTGAAATAAAGGTTATTTTTCATGTCAAGGCAACACACGTGCGAACAAATCAGACAGCAAGAAGTTTAGCCCTTACCGGGAAAGGCTAAGCGGTGTAGCGAAGATTAGCTCTACTCTGTCTTGATTTTGAGCTCTCAGTCTCTCTTTATCACAGAACATACTGGTGTCGAAACTGTTGGAAACCTTTTATAAAACTCAGAGTAGGGTTACAAATTATATCGTCTATCAAAAAATACACTAAAATTTTTTAAGGAATGCTACCCGTCCTGGTGCTAATTGCTAACACAGGATTCTAAAGACAGTTAGAAAGTGACCTCAATCATTTTTCTCTTTGGTTTTGAAAGCTAGTGAAACACAGAAGAACATTTTGAATGAGTTTCCCTTACAGATACATTGAATCATTTTTGTCACATATATATGGACTTTTTTTCCCCTCCAAGCTTTTATTTTGACTGAAGCTTACAGAAAGTCAAATAGTAGCTTTTCTGTAGCTACAAGCTGCTGTAGAAACAAGCTAAGCAAGCTCGTTTAGCTTGCTTAATGAAGCTAAACAAGCTTCATTATCTGTAAGCTAATACAAATAGCTTATGTGTCACAAAACACCAAAATCTGGGGGGTTTTACCAGGACATTTTATTGTAATAAAGATAAAAATTACAACCTCACGGAGTCAGCCACTAATCAGCTAACTAACCACACTAGCAAAGGTTTCAGGAGCCTTTAAATAGTCTCTCAGTCTGGGTCAGTAGGCTACACTATCATGAGGAAGACTGCTGACTTGACACATGTCTAGAAGACAGTCTGACAACCTCCACAAGAGTGGGAAGTAGAGTAAGCTACAAAGGCTGATGACTAAAGAAGCTTTTTCACAGAGTGCTGCATCTAAGCATGTTCATAAAAAGTTAAGTGAAAGGAAAAATGTGTAGCAAAAAAAGGTTGCAACAGCAGTAAGAGCCGCCTTGATAAGATTGTCAAGCAAAATTTACAAGGAGTGGACTGAGGCTGGATTCCTCACACAAAGAGCCACTTCAGACAAATCCTAGGTGAGGGCCACAAATGTTGCCAAAACACAAAAGTTTCTATTTTAATTTGGAAATCACGTTTTCGTTCTGAGGGTGAAGAGCGGAATGACACAACATTCTTGTAGCTGTCCATCAGGAAATTTTAGAGCACTTCACGCTTACTTCTGCTGACAAGCTTTACGGAGACGACAATTGTCTCCGTAAAGACAATTACGCTGGTACCTTTTTCCAGCAAAAGGTACCAAAAGCTAGTTTAGCGACCATGGTGGCGCTGTGCTCGATTGGACAGCAAACTCGCCTGACCTGAACAACACAGAGAATCCATACGGCGTTGTGAAGAAGGTGAGACACCAGACCCAACAATACCGATGACCCGAGTGCCACTGGCCTCCCATTACACCTACGCCACATTGATGCAGTAATACTAGAAAAAGGAGGGACAGCCAATGATTCAGTGCAAGAAACATTTCTCTTTAAAATGTTTTGTTTTTATTTGCATTATGCAGCTGTGGAGGTTTGTGTTGTAGAGCCCTGAAACAGGATGGAAAAGGGCAACAACAGTAGTTTTCCAGACCTCTGAATGTTTTTTTTTTGTTTTTTTTTTTCATTTTAATTTCTTCAGAAAAAATGTACAAACATCTCACCAGTTGCAGATTCTGGCACATCATCACTGCATCAACAGACAAGCAGAACTGCAGCTTTAAATCAACAACCCATCTGCAAAAAAATAAAAAAAATCTCCCCAACTAGTCTATATCCTGCTTCAATAGATAAAGACCCTACCGCTATTTAAATTTGAGGAGGGTGTTGCTCTAAGCAAATAGAGCTATACAAATCAATAAAAGAATGACTAACACACACAACTAACTACCAACTTCTACAGATTATATGCAAAACAACAAAGAATAAATCAAACAACAGTTTCATCCCACTTTAACCCTCAGCTTCACTCTGACCCCATGAGGTGGACGATCAGGGAAATGCCTCCAGGTGAAGTCATTAGCCAAAGCCAGCCCTCAGGAAGTTGGCCTCAAAATAGTCTTCAAAATAAAAGCATAACAGAGCAAAAGTTCCTGTTAGCGCCTGTAAGTGAGTGCTTCATTTTAGCGAGGGAGCTGTTCAGTGATATTCTGTTTTTCTCTGAGGCACAGAGTTTTGGGTTTTCATTACCTCTGAGCCAAAAACCTATTAAAATTACAAGAATATTGCTCGATGTTTATTGAATCTGTGAGTTACACTGTTTGAAAAGAATAAAAGAAATATAAAAATTGAAGTTTTTTTTACAGTATCCAATTCTTTTTTTGATGTAAGGTATTGCATTTTATTCAAAGGGGATACATGTCACTATAAATGTGTAGAAAAATTACCGAAATGATTTATGGAGATTTAAATTATAAAAATATTTATTACTGCAACAGAACCACAGCACTTTTACAAAACATAACACTAGAAAAACATAAAACAGAAACAGCTGCGGTGCTGAAACAAAGGAGAGCCCCCCGTTCTAACACTGTCCTAAAACAAGTAGCGAAAAGACAGCATAGTGAGGATGCTAACTTAAAAAAATGCAAAATTTAGCAAATGTTTATATTTTTTCTGTCACATGACAAATGTAACCAATCAAAATCTTATGTAGTGTTTGCAGTAGGAGTAATTGTTACTTCTCTGTTTAAAAAAAAACTGATGGAAATCACATTCAATGCTTTTATGGGAATATATATATACTGCTCAAAAAAATAAAGGGAACATTTCAGTTTTATTTTGTGTGTGGCTCCAAATCCAGGCCTCCATTGGTTAATAAATTTGATTTCCATTGATGATTTTTGTGTGATTTTGTTGTCAGCACATTCAACTTTGTACAGAACAAAGTA
>NW_006800002.1:1780835-1788930 GCF_000485575.1 Poecilia formosa
ATAATCTACAATGTGGGACACATTACAACTTGTGTCCAGCTACATGCGCTGCGACTGAAGAGGATTTCGAGTTAGTCCATCTAACCAGAACCACATGATCTGAAAATGTGGCTTTCCCAGAATGCTGCAGGCTCTGTTTGCAAAGAGGACTCCGCCGGGACCGGACTGGCTGAGGAAGAGGAAGGCAGAGAGGGGAGGTGGGGGGGAAGAGGTAATGGGGGGCACTGCCAGAGAGAGCTGGCAGATGCCCAGCACAGAGAGTCTGCCATCCGCAGCTTGAGCACAGCCTTTCTCCTAAGCTCATTACTAAGCTTTACTCTCACGATCGTGATAAAATAAAGCATAGCGAGATAAAAAAAAAAAAAAGAGCATAGAGAATTTGAGAGGGAAAGCTTGGGTTCATGTCTGAGAAACTGGTTGGAAAACATAAGATCATTTCGGAACACACTCATGATTCTATTTTTTGGGATGAACACAAAAAGTAAAACAAAAATTCAAATTAAATAAAATCTGGCATATTTAAAAAATTTCAAACTATTTCAGTTTGAAATAAATGTTTATCCTGTCATTTTTTTTAAATGCCCACTATATTGCACCTTTTTAAAAGGAAATAAAGATTCAGATAATATGTTATGCATATCTTAAGGTACACCATGGTTTTAAAGGGTATGAATTCAAACAATACAATTATTACTTCATGCCGTAATACAGGAAAATTAAAACCTCTGCAACTGTGAAGTCTCAGAAAAGCCTACGCTGAGTTGCACAGCTCTGTTTTTAGTGTTTGTAAATAAATAAATAAATAAATAAATAAAACAGCTTTTTTTTTAGTGTAAAAACAAATCAAGACAAGTGAAAGTTCAAGTGAAAAATTAAAGTCACACTCCAGCATTTAAAAACTGTCCATGACATCTGACTTTCAAAGCTGGGAATCAATCTGTTTCAAAACTGTGAAAATGACCTTCATGCTAGTTGAATGGCTACCTTTAAATTAGAAAAAAGCAAAAGAAGAAGAAAAGACCAAGGAAAAGCTTTGAAAATAGAAAAATGAAGTCAACATCGCAAAATTGACAAAGATAACTGAGTGAAAAGAAGAAAAAAAAAGTTCATGCAAGAAAAATGTCAGGACAAAATTTTTGCTTGAAATACTATCGTAATTTCATAAGAACTATACTAAACCCCCAAAACTATAAAAACATTTGAAGGAAATATCCTTCTATCTCATGAAAACAGTGACAGTTTTAAAATAAAATTTCCCGATCACAGTCCAAATTCCTGTTTTACATCGGAAACAGTAAAGCAGTCATCAAACAAAAGAAGACCAGTAAAGACCTGCAGACATCAGATCTGTATCTTCTGGATATCATTAAAAGTTATAAATCCCAAAGAACTTCAACATTAGATCATGCCTCGGTTCTTCCGGTTCTTCTGTTTTTCTCTAACTTTCACTTTATCTCCATTTAAAAACATGCGGCTTTGTCTTCCTCAAGTTAAACAAATGCGAGAATCACAACACGATGCAGGGCATTGTGGGTAAACTCAACCAAAACGATGTCGCGTGTAGACGAGGTGAAAGCTCTTGACAATAATTTGGCTGATCACAACAGATAAAAATATAGGCCGTGCTTAGAAGAAGTGACAAAAAAAAGTCAACCGAGGTCATTTGACACTCTAAAAACAGAGTTCTTAAGAAAAAAACAAACCTAACTTGATGTGTGCTTAAAAAACATTAAATCTCGCAGCAACGGTGAGTGAAGGAACCCGTCAAACGTTGGTGACTGAGCAGAAATACTTCAAATAATCCACTTGTCGATGACGTTTAATTACCTCTATACTACCGTTGGCGTCCGTCCTGCTTCACCTCGATCTGCTGCCAAGTCACTGCTGCCTTTGTTGGGCTAACCCTGGGTCTCTCTTAGCATATGTTTCTTCCCTGATGGGCACTTGGCATAAAACAAAATCTTTGAATGAGCATTTACTGGAAGTGGCGGCTCAAACCCGAGCTATATACATCACTGTCTGCATATCGGACACGGCTAACAGTGGAGTTCCTGAAACAGCTTGAATTAGTGTAGAAGTTTAAACCTGCTGCAGTTTCTTGGGATGTGCCTGCTTCAGTCCCAGAAGAAATACTAACAAGCTTTCATTAGTCGAGTTTCAGAAAAATGGTTTACGCACAAGATTTTAGGCTTTATAAATGCAAAAACTATTATGACAGTTTTCTGTCTACTTTTCTATCTTTCATCCTGCCCAATAGAGGAGTGTGATACAACATATTTTGATATAGATCAGCGATACAATACTGATACCGATACTTTTTATGCGTGATAAATAATCAAACTTTTGGCATTCAGGTGTTTTTGTGGTTTTCCTGTGAGTTATTTTTGTTCAGGCCCACAACAGAATTTGGACAAAGTTTACAGGGATCCACAAAATACTTTAATAACATTTCAACATAGTTTGTGTGCATTTTTCCTAAATAAACAAAGTGTAAAATATTTTATCAATTGGGAGCAAATAGAAACAAAATCTTTTGGAGGTCGATTTAAGAAACTAGGATACAAAAATAAAGTTTCAGGAGGGAATTTGAAAGTAAAATATCAATCTTGCCACACTAGTATCGATCTGATAACGATACCAACTTGGTATCGATATTATTGATATTTTGGATTGATAGCTCCACCTCTACTGCAGGAATCTAAGCAGGTCAGGACTGAATAGAAATCAGAAGAGTTAAAAAAAAAAAAGAAACATCTCCAGGATGGTTACAGGCTCAAATGGCGCCCTCAGAAAATGTTCATAGGAGTGATCAGTGTCAGGTTTAGGGTGACATAATATGTGTAGACGAATATAATCTGGATGGGGAAATCTGCCAACAAAACCATGCTGGGTGCACCTCTACCCGTGATGCAATCAGCACAGTTGAAAATAATTTATCCCCTTCCCTGCAAACTAGCAAAACATCTCATAGTACTTTGCTCAAAATTCAATACTTAAGTAGCTAAAATCCAAAAAGTAGATATGTTGTCCAAATCCAGCTCCTTTTTCACTGCAAAGCTCATATTTAAGTATTTTTTGCTTAAAAAATTGGTCTTTTAAAATTTCGATAAAAACTGAAGCTTACTGTAGAACGTAAGAAGAACTTGAAGTCAGGTGACCTATGTTAAAATTGAGTTCATATTTAACTTAACTTACACTTAAAGCATAATAGTCTAAGAAGGTAGTGAATATGTTGGCACCCAGTGTTCCTGCGAATACAGTGAAACTTTGGTCAAGAACAGTAAAAACCAGATTAAACATGAACCAGTTAAATAAGTTTCTATTAGCAGGTCAAACGTCAAAAAATCTGGTGTTTTCTCCCCCTGTTTGTTAAATGAAACAAAATGGAAACTCACTCCTTTTTTTGACAAACACTTTGGTTATAGAGAGAGAAAAGTAAGGAACATATATCTTGGTGCACAGGCAAAGGTAAAGTAAAAGTTTGTTTCAATGAACTGAATGAATTGATCATTTAATTATTGAAGAAGTCCCAGAAATGGGCAAAATCAAGAATATTATGTCGTAATAGATAATGCAGAAAGCATTACTAAAACTCTCATGTATTCACTGTTTCTTAAGTGAAAAATCAGACAGAAATTGACAGAAAATCCAACTTCTACAAATACACTACAGCGTACGTTAAAACACTAATGTAATCTACGCAAACACAACGTCACGCTGTTTCACAGCGTTTGAGCCAGATTCAGACGTTATTTTCGGGAGAAAGAACATCTATTTGTAGATCTCCTGATCCTTTGTTTATGCCTGACACAGAGCAAAGTGCACACCAAGCGAAATACCACTCCACACAAAGCAGCCAAGTTTCAACTGAGCTGAGCCGCCCTGATCCCACTTTCATTTTTTTTTCAGTTTTTTTTTTTCTTCCTGTTATGGAGCAAATTCAGGCCTGAAAATCTAACAGCAACATGGAGAACAAAAAAACTTCTGTTTAAACAGTCAAAATGAATAAATAGCCTAGAAAATGCAAATAATTCTGAGAGGTAAAGTGACTGTATAGATGGAAAAACTGGTCAAAGGAAGACAAAAAAAACTCGAGGAGTTTTTGAGACTCACTGACTTCCATGCCAAAAGTGAGATAAACAAATTGATGTAAATATTAAGTCTTTTATAAGAAGATTAACCAATTTGGTTTGAACTGCACCCCCTAGAACTGTTTACAAATAAGATTTTATATTTTCAGCCTAAAATTTTCCAATGCTCATGCAAGTCGTTACTGTTTGCTTATATCAAAATTTAAATATTTTATACAGTCAATGACCAAACTCTTCTTAAATAATCTTCGCGTTTAGTTATTTTTTTTACAAGTCTCGGCTGATATTGGTGAACTTTTTAACATTTTTTCAGCCACAAACTTCACTGCAAATACACAAAGTCTTATAGAGTATTTTTTCTTGTTGTGTTTTGTCTACTTTCTGGTGAAAATATCTTAGTACTCTTGAAAAAGGAGCTTGTTTTATGTCAATAATTCTTGAATATTGAGGGGGAAAAAACTAGATCGATTTTTTTTTTCATTTATAAAGAGTCCATGTCATAAAAAATCTGCCAGTGGAACTAGTTTTTATCAATATTCAAGACTTGGGTTGAAAACAAGCTCATATATCTTGCTAAAAAGTTAGGTAAAAGTTAGTTTTGTCTTACTTCAAGCATCTTAAGGTATTTTCACAAGAAACTAGACGAAAATACCGGTACTCGGTAAGATTTTGTGTTTTCACGTTTTATGTGAAAAACCAACATCTCTACCCCTATTACTGTGATACCTTTAAGTGAAATCCAGTATCAGCCGTTGCCTTCAGAAGCCACCTGCTTAGAAAACAATCTGGCCGCAATTAAACCTGAGAGTGGATGCAGCACGGAACAATTGCAAACAAAGCAAAAACAAAAAAATCACAGATCACAGGACAACTATTAGCCACTGTTGCCACAAGCAACTCATTGTGGGCACAACAAGCAGGTATAAGAAGCTAGCCTGGTGGTCAAATGAAACCAAAATGGAAGCTTGTGGGCATAGTGACACACCATTCTCGTTATGAAACCTGGTATTGGGGGCATCATTCGAGTTAACGGAAGGATGGAAATATAAGGTAACCCTGGAAGGACGCCTGACAGAATAACATCCTCAGAAGGCCGCTATCTTGAATCCAAGATCTTAATCTATTTAAGAAGATCCGAATGATGTCCACAGTAGCTTCATGCTAATCCAACCGAGCTTAAACCGCTTCGCAGAGACGAGCGTTTCATAGTGGTTCCACAACAACTGAGGGCTGATCACAAACGGACACCAGTTTTTGGATTTATGCTTGAAATTGGAAATGGTTTCCCTCCTGTGACGGACCATTTCGTCACATAGAATCCAAGTGAAACAAGATGTCACTGTAAGACGCTGTGATTGGTCACTTCTTTGCACCCACTTTCTTAAATGTAATCCAGGGTTGACATTTTTGCCTTAAAGCGTCACCATAGACACACTGTGTTATTTTTTTATTTTATTTTATTTTACCCCGCTGCTAACTCCTCTGGCTAGTATCCCAGCACAGCAGCCAACACCTGTAAGCAAGTGCAGCTCTGACTGGGTACGGCGTGTGTGTGTGCGCGTGTGTGTTGGTGGGGGTCATTGGGATTGGTTACCAGGCGACAGACTGGGCACATGTCTCCCTCATCTGGGCGCCAGTGGAAAAGCAAGGTTAAGTAAGTACATGGGTCAACACGAGAGCAGATCTGAGGCAAATCTGAGCAAAATGGACACTGTGCAGTTTTTCTTTTTTCTTCTTCTTGCACAGGGGTTTGTGCAGCAATGTGAGTATTTCACTGAAGCTCTTAGATCAGCACAGGGGCCGAGCATGCGGCGGTGCATCACGCACGCCACACTCTGACCCCCCACCACCACCACACCCCCTCCTCTTCTTACTCCTCCTCCTCTTCCCTCCTTCCTCCTTCCTCCTCCTGCTCTTTTATAGTGTGAAATCCTGCATTTCGGTTCCGTGCATGCGGCAGGCGACAGTGAGCTCTATTAAATTCAAGAATGCATTTCGTCTGACACGTGATGCATTATTTAGCTACTTTTTTTTTTTCCCATCTGGAAAAGGCTGAGACCGGTGGTCACACCCCTCTCTGGAGAACTCAAATGGGACTGCTCGGCTATAATACAAATGCACACATTTCCCCTTCAGCGGCGGTGGATTCGTTACCCTCCAGGCTGCACAAATGCGCCTCATACACACACTCACGGATACACACGCATACGCACACACCAGACACATTCACACACGCCGGCCTAGCCCAACAGCCGTATCAGTCAGGCGAGCTTTTGTTATGATCTATAATGGTTGCAATATGCGGCTGCTGTGAGGAGACGCGCGGTGGTACGCCGAACTTTAATGGAAGGTGAACGAGACGCCGCTGCAGCTCCCATTATCGGACACACGGGAGGAATGAGTAATAATAATTTCCACCAAAAAAAAAAAAAAAACGGGGGTGAGAAGACGGGGAGATGTCATGCACGCGCGGCTTGAAGAGAAAATATATCGCACTTCAACTCACCTTGAGCGGCCGTTCCTCTGGTGCTGAATACACTTGCTATCAGAGTGGCCACATACCAAATCATAGTACTATTGCCGACCAGCTATTACCACGCAAAGTGCCCCGTTCGACCAATTTCTCATATTCGACCTTGCACCTCTCGGACTCTTCGGCGCAAGCCCCTTTTTCATTTCACGTCTCTCAGTCTCTCTCCCCGCGGCGTTGCTTTGCCTTCATCCCTTCTTCTTCTTCCCTCCCCCGTCCTTCCATCCGCATCCTCTCCCGAAGAGACAGAGCACCTGCACCGCCGCGTTTGTAGTAGACACGGAGCCGTTTTTTTTCCCCTTTTCCTCCCTCTCTCCTCCTCTCTCTACTCTCTCTCTCTCTCTCCTTCCTTCTCTCTCTCTCTTTTACGAGCGCATAGTGAAACCAAGTGTGAGAATGCAAAAAGCCAACAGGTCCGCCTCTTCCGCCACCGCATTGGTTGCCGATTGAGGCTTTGGGGCGTGTATTGGCTGTCCCCGCACCCTCCGCACCCTACCTCGCTAGCCCCCCCTCCGCCCCTCTCTTCCTCCCTCCACCCCGCATGACGAACCCGGAGGAGCGCTCCGATTCAAGGTGAGTTGGAGCGTGCCGTAGTGTAAAAGCGGGAGCCGCAGTATCATGCGCATTGCCAGCGTGCAACATCTGTAAATACCGCTCCTTTAAAACGGGGCCCCCACGTGCGCCACAGCATCTCCACAGCATCATCAGCATGTCAACGCTTCTTCTTCTTCTTTTTTTTTTTCCTCAGCCTTTGCTGGACCAGTGATGGAAGGATGCTGATGTTGGTGCTGATGATGATGATGAGGATGATGATGATGATGATGATGATGGTGACTCATCCGCAGCCTTCCACTATAGTGTCATGTCGCCGATAGAAAAGTGTTTTTATTTTTTTATTTTTATTTTTTATTTTTATTTTATTTTTTTTCGCTCCCCCTCCACGTCTGGCTGCGTGTGATGGGTGTGGCGACACATGCAATATGGTTTTCCTTGTTTTCTTTTCCCTCGACGGCCCCACTGCGCAGACATGGTCGGGCTGATAAGGCTGCCTCAGATTTCTTTCTTCCTGCATGGCCACCGAGGACCCATGCGCCTCCGGCTGCTCAGATCTCACACCGTTTAGGGGGCCGCCTGCTGCCGTAACTAAAACAAAAACCGTGCAGGTGATTTGTCTTTTTTTTTTCTTTTTTTTTCTTTTTTTTTTGCGGATGTAGGTTAAAGTAGGAGGGTTTTTTTGGGGTTTTTTTTTTCCAGCCTTTAAATATAACGTCTTTTTTTGGGACTCCATGTGTCTGTCTGCCATCCCCCTCCCTCCCATCTTTTTTTCATTTTGGAGAATCTTTCCGTCTGAAATCAAAGGGAATCTAAAAATGAGCCTTTAAAAATAAATAAATAAATACATTTCAAAAAAATCTGAGATTCTCATTTATTTCTCTCTCTCTATCTCTGTCTCTCTTTCTATTTCTGTGATAAA
>NW_006800002.1:1789374-1834126 GCF_000485575.1 Poecilia formosa
TATATATATATATATATATATATAGAAAGCAATAATGAACATTCACATATACCAAACCTTCATTTTATTACTTTATAGAAAATAAAACATAAAGGAAAACAATACAATGTGATGTTTAGTTTAGTTACTGGCTATTTGTTTGCTTATTTATTTTTTAGGTTGATTAACTTTGTGGGGGTTTGTGTGTTTTCTGTGATTTAATTTTTGTAATTTGTCACTGTAAAAATTTAGTTTGTTTCTGTAAATACTGTTTCTGTAAAATGGGGGCAATGACAGAATATGACATTTTGTAAGACTTTGGAAAATTTCCTGTGGTTTGATTTTCTTTTTTTCTTTAAATGCTGTTTTAATGGTTCCCACTGAAAGACTTGAGATAGGTGAACTCTTTTTGGCACTCACAAAATGTCAAAACATTTATTTTTAAATCAGATTAATCTTTTTTATGAATCATTGGCTTTAATGCACTTTTTTGGTTTTAAAGATGCTTTATAAATAAAGTTTTACTTCCCCACTTGATAGTAATAAACTTAGAGTCTGCATAAATCTGAAGTTCACGCATAGAACCATCAGTTAAGTTGTTCATTTTTTACCCTTGTATTCTCTCTCCTATGATGAGTAAGAACACTTTACTTATATTGCACCTTCCACAGATAAAATTGCAATGTTCTATATATAAATACAGATATAAGCATAATGAAAAGCAAAGACGGTAAGAACAGCTAATAAAAACAAAAGTAGAGCAATTACTTAAAAGCTCGTATGAATAAAAGTATCTTAAAACTTTAAAAAAACAATATATTTTTAACAATTTTGTTTTAGATATTTGTAAAAACTGTCACCATGTGATTCCCCCCCTCCCCCCACAGATTATCTGTGAATAAAAATCAAGCTCGTCTTTTTTTTGCCTCCCTGTGGTCCTAAACACACATCTCAGTCAAAAACAACCAATCAGATTCAGGAGGAGGGTCTTAGCGCTCTCAATCAAGCTGGTGTCAGAACCGCACAATGTAGAAACAACTTACCGTTACAGGAAAACTGTTTATCCGCCATCGTCGGTGGAAATGCTAACTATTCTTAGCATTCACCACAGGTGTGGGGAGCTAGCTGTAGCCTAGCATAGAGCAAAGGTGATGACAGTGCTAAGACTCGTCTCCTTGCTCTGATCTCTATCGGGGTCACATGGGGACTTTGGCTGAGTTACTCCAAGATCTTAATACTTCAATGGGAATATGTTGGTAGTGTAGGTTATTAATAATGATAACTAGAAAAATTAATACAGGACATTTAGAAAAATAACAAAAAATTAGCATCATCATCACCGTCCTTTGCTTTTCTTGACCTTTTTATTGTTGTGTTACATTTCTCAAGTTAATAAGCCTAAGGAGAAGAAAACAATAACAACAACAACAAAAAAAAACAAGCAAGCTTGATGTTGCCTTGCTGTTTGAAGTGTTTCCAGCTGAGAAGTTTGGGAACAGCTCTTCTAAAACAAAGCCGGCTTCAAGCGGTAATGAGCAGATAAGGGAAGGGAACCATCTGCTCCTCCTTCACAGCACGTTTGAGTGGGAGCAGGTACGGTTGTTACATCTCCACTGGAGGCTCAAGGAAAGCTGACAGAGCAGCACGGAGCTGAAAAACAGAGACTTGTAGCGCAAATGTTATCATTTGTTTAAGTCCCCAAGTCACGAATTCCAGCCGTCAGTAGTTTTGTACCAGTTCATAGTCTTATTTCCTCGTGGATTTTAAAACATGTCGACATGTCTGAGAACCAAGATCATGTTACCAGGTTACCACCTCCAACTCCGTCTACAGGTACTGCACCGCAATGCAAAGACACAAAGTCTTACCAAGTAGTTTCGGTTTAGTTTCCACTGCAAATATCTTAGTACATTTCAAATAAGACAAAACTGACTCACAGGTAACTTTTCAACAAGTTATAGGAGCTTATTTTAAGTAAAAGAATTCCCTAATATTGATGAAAACATACTTGTTCAATTTGGCGGATATCGTGAGAAATGTGTCTGAACATAGATGAAATCATCTGACAATGAAACAAGTACTTTTTAAAGACAAATACTAAAGAATTATCAACTTAAATCAAGCTATTGTAACATGCAGAAAAGTTACTTGTGAGTTAGTTTTGTCTTATTTTAAGTGTATTAAGGTATTTGCACGAAAAACTAGACCAAAGATACTTGGTAAGATTTTGTGTTTTCGCAGTGTGTTCTCAGTACGACGCCACAGGGAGGGTTTCCATCCACCAGACTTTTCATCATCATATTGTTTATGTGACGTTTCTTCCATGACTGTCCCTTCACCCCCCATAGAATTAGATTTCGTACAATCCAGGTCAGGAGGGGGAGGAGGGGTGGAAAAAAAGAGATAAAAACAGTTAAGATAATCTGTTATGTAACTCTTGGAGTATTAGTTTTAGAGCCCTGTTATGGAGGAAGCTGCAGATTGCTGAAGCCATTGGAGGGGTATGAAATGTCTTCAAAATAAAGCTCTTACACATCAAAATATCCTGGAAAAAAAAAACAAACACTTTCAGGGGTAAACCTTTTACTGCCTTGGGAAATAGGAGATTAAGACGTTTTCTAATGCAAAGTTCACAAAGATTTCAGAGAAACATGCTACCACAGAGGTAGCAGTGTGAGTGTCGTAGTTGGAAACATAAAATCATCTCATTTTACCCAAGAAAAGCATGGATTTGCACATGTGAAAATAACCCAGCTTTGTTATTTTCCGGCCCCCTCTCTCAGCCTCTTTAGTCATCTCATGACTGCACTGATTTGTCTTGTGACTCTCTGGCCTTGGTTCTGACTTTGGAAAGCAGCGGAAACGACTGACTGGCTGGCTCCACCCTGTATACCTGCTGCAGCAAATCACCGAAGTACAAATCAAGTGATTGCTACCTGCAAAAAGAAACTTTAATCTACAGAGAGCTATGTAAAGTAAAAAAGATCATTTTTGTATGGCAGCTTTGACAGATTACAAAAAAAAAAAAAATAAAAATAAAAATAAAAATTAAAAATAGCAAAGTGCTTCACAAAAGACCAGGCACATAAATTACAATATGGAATCTGGGAGGCAGTAAAACCGAAGATAAGTCAAGTCAGTAGTCAAGCTCACAAAGCAAAGGCAATTACACCATCATATCATGTCAAAAATATTTTATACGTTTAAAGGGGCAGTATTATGTATTTTCCAGTCACACAGTATCATTTTATAGCACAATCAAGTAACTATGTTACCTTCAGTTTTTATAAAAAGAAATATATATCAAATATGACTGATGTGACTTCATAATTTAATATCTTGAAAATGGGCCTTTGTCTCTTTAAGAAACTCCTGCTCTTTCTGAAACTCCGACTCCAATAAGTCATCACAACCTTTTATTAACCCTTTAACAACGTTTTTACCAGCGTTACACTGAGAAGTAAGTCGTATAATGAGCTCAGTAGATGCGCAGTTCCACCAAGGGTTGTACTAATTGCTGCTGGCTAGTCTGAAGGAGCCGAGTGGGGAAGTCCCTGCAGCTCAAAGGATTTCTCAAACATGCATGAAAGAATCAAAGCAACACTCCAGATATGTTTTTAATGAGAAAATAACATTATAAAAATATATGATGTAAAGCTCAAAAGGTCAATTTTACACAATATCGCCCCTTTCAAATGACAATTTCTGTGCAATTCACTAACCATAAAGCCACTGATGGGGAAAATATGTGTAATTAGAACACAATAACCTAATTATAGAAGTGCACACACACCCAAACTAAAACTTGGCTTTAGCACCTTTAATTCAGTTTCAGCTATATGCTGCAATAACATTCCTCAGTAAACATTAACAAAAAAAAAAAACTAAACTAAATTTAAAGGTGGTTTCACAAAAATCTTGGTTTAACAGGGTTCACACTTGTACAACCAGGTTATTAATATTTAGCAACACTTTAATTGAGTTACAGAAATATTTAATTTCCCTTTGGGATCAACAGAGTAGTTTTGAATTTAATTTGAATTGAATTGTAGATTTGTTTGGGTTTTTTGTTGTAATGGCCTTCCTTTTAAACCGGGTGCACTTTCACATGTTCTCTATTTACTATTAATAATAAATCCTTACATTTGCTTTTTATGCATTAACAGCTTCTCAAAAATAAACTATTACCAAAAGAAAATCTATATAAATATATAATAATTTTTTTTATTATTATTATTATTTTTTTTACTTCAACTCATCTCTTAACCTTCTTTTAGAGCACAGGAAAGCAGGTTCTTGTCCACAACATTCTGTTGTCAGAGTCAGACAATTCCAACATCTCTGACTTCATTCTGATGTCCTTGTGAATCTGTCCTCCTGCAGAGGGAGATGCTTCAGTGACAGAGATGTATGGATGTGTACAGCGAGGGCCCCGACCAAAATCAGTCAGTCCGCCTGCAGCGCGCTGTGAGCCCCCCGCAGCACACAGCCTGCGGCTCAACACATGTTCAGCTACATGCCTGTTTATGGTGTTTTATAAGCTCTGAGCTCAACTAAAGCTTCACACTCTGGGGGGAAATTATCTCTTCTGACCAGCAGTGGTCAGTAGTGCTTTACACACCAGAACACTTGTGACTTTTTGCAGTTTGTTTTTGATCGTTTTTATGAATGATAAAATGAGTAGCTTTCTGGTTTGTCTGCTTCCTTACTCAAAAGAAAGCGTCGTTGTAAGAAACGTGGACAAATGAGTCTTTTTTTTATTTACCACACGGATGCTATAAGTTGCCCTGATTTGGAGTTCCTACCCCAGGCCATTCACTGCACGTCTTCCGTCTCTCCCACTGTCCTTCTTCCCGTCAAGCTATTACTGAATAAAAGCCTCTGGTGCCACACAATCATTAAAAAACTACTTAAAATTGTATAGAGGGAAAACAAATTGATGTGAATATGTCAATGGCAGGATGTAGGATGATAAACACTGCGCCACAGGAGCAGTTTTTACTGTAATATGCACACAACATCGAAGACGAGCACTTTGATATTGTGTGTGCTCTTTATTTTATTTTATTTTTTTATGTATCAGGTACATTATCTTTGTGTCTCTTATTACATCTGTATGCTTTTAGACATATTTCATGCTGTGCTGTGAAATCAACGAGGAGATTTTTGCACAAAATCCCAATAAAATCCACAACTTTTTACATTTATAAGACAAAATGTAAAAAATAAATAAATTAAAAAAAGGAGAGAATAAGTTCATGATGAGGGCCCAGTAGTGAAGCGTTCTGCATTAAACATGGATTATCCTTCAGTGATACTTGCCTGTCTGCAAGTATCACCTCTGCCGTTTAGTAATGAAGTAATTAAGCATCTATTGATCAATTGTTCGCATGCCCTCTCATTAAGACACACAAAAGTTTGTTTTGCATTTGTAGTTTTAATGAAAACGTCAAACTAAATGCGAAATCTTTCATTGTTGCCATGGCGTTACATATCCACTCCGCAGTAATTAGTGTTCCATAATGTTCAGCTTAAGAAAAAAAACACGCTCAGCTATTATTATCAACAGCGAGGAGCAGTTTATCCCCGAGCATGGGAGGGGAAATTAAGCAAAGAATCCGAACTTAAAGCCCCCCCCCCCCCCTTTTTTTTCTGAAATCAATGAGCCTCTAAACATCCTTTTCCTCCTGCGCATTGCGTCGTCTTTTAGCTCATTTGTGAAATCTATAAATACCACAGTGCTAACAGAGCCGTGGAGGCAGCAGCGCCTGCAAACTATTGACTCTTGATCTGGGTGGCACGTAGAGACATTTAGCCTCTGCGAACATGATGAGCTTCGCTGTGCGCAGAGCTGAGTTGACAACATCTCTCATCCTGCCCGTGTGAGAGAGTTCAAGCTGTTACTGCTGCTGGGGGGGACACTCCATGCTTTTTATAAGCAGAGGAAGAGGGAGAGAGCATATTTGGAGTCAGTGTTTTAGGAAGTTAATCCAATCAGGGGGAAAAAAATAAAGTAAGAAACCTCTCTGCTGTGGTTTAGATTGAAACGACTGATCACAGCAGCCTGTTCCTAAATAAAGAACTGCAGCTACTGCTGGTATTAGACTTTAAAAGGTTGGCAAAATCAAGCTAATATGTTATGTTCGGTTGTAAAAGAAAACACTGTGTATGTCAAACAGAAAAAGTCGGACTTCCTAGTTTGATGCTTTGAAATTGGGCCTGTGTCTCTTTAAGAAGCTCCTATTTTTTTGGACGCTCCGCCTTCAGCGCCTGATCTCAGCAATGCTTCTCATTACGCCATTTACAACCATTCTTAGGAGCTTTTTACTGTTCACTCATTGCTGCTGCCACTAGTCTGGAGGGGGCTGGGTGGGCTCTAAAGGAGGAGCTTTGTGGAAATGGGCTGGGCTTCAAAATGAGCAGGCATTTAGGCACCTTCGAACGGCTGCCATGGGAGATTCAAGGATGTGTGAAATCGATCAATCAATGAAGTTTAGCTTTGTAGCTTATTTCAGCAACAAGGCAGTTCAAAGTGATTTACATCATAAAAACACAAAAATACAATAGGAAAAAGCACCATTCAGTCAACAATTGAGAAAACCAGTAACAAACATTAAATTTTGATCAGTGTCATCACCAAAACCATCAATACACATCATATATGTTGGTCAATGTTTCATTTATTATGGTTCAATAGCAACTCCAGACAGTCTTGATTTAAAGGAACACAATGTTTCGACTGTTTTGCAGTTTTCTGGAAGTTTGTTCCACATTTGTAGTCCATAAAAGCTGAATGTTAATTAGCAAATAACCTTATAACAAGAAATAAGGCTCAAAAAAAAGTTTAATATTACGTGACACTGACCCTTTACACTAAATTACTAACACACGCATGTTTAAATGTTTAGTAACCTAGAAACATGATATTTCCTGCTTACTTTTTTCCCAAACCGATTGTTGCAGTGTCTTGCAAAAGCATCGACAGCCCTTCAACGTTTCACCTTTTGTATAAGTAGGACCACTTCGAACCAAACCAAACTTCTGTTTATTTTGTAGGGATTTCATAGTTTTGTAGTGGAAAACACAATACTATTCTGCATGGCTTTTTTTCTTGTCCTGAATAAAAGACTGAAAAGTGTGGTGTGCATATTTTTACACTAAAGACTTATTGTAACATTACTCTATATTTAGCTTCATCCCATCACCTCTGACCATCTTCTCTGTCCCCACTGAAATAAAAGCGCCGTGAAAATGCTGCCACTGCCATTTGGTACACAGTGGGGATGGGTAGCGTTTTTCACCAGACATACAAGTTTGCACTTAGGCCAAAAAGTAATTTGTTCTTTTTCCACATGTTTGTCATGTCCCCTACATTGCTTGGAGCAAGCTCAAGCTGTCTTAGCTTTTTGTTCTTCTCTCACATGAGCTTTGGGCTCAGTGATGTTCCCAGGAGCTCCATGTTAACTCTGGACAAGTTACAGAGCTCCCCAGTTCAAGCCATGCTCTTCGTTTTGTAAAATAATGGATTGAACTGTGGTTCTATTCAAGGCTTGAGTTATTTTTCTTTCTATAACCTAACTCAAACTGCTTTGAACTTCTTGAGAAGTTCATCCCTGATGTGTTTGCGGCACTCCTTGGTCCTCATGATGCTGTTTATTCACTATTTAAACTCAGATTACATCACACTAGAAACAGATGTATTCTATTTACCGATTTTTAGGACTTCTGAAGGCATTTGGTTGCGGCTGGATCTCATTTAGGGGTGTCGCAGTAAAAAGGATTTTGTATATATTGGTGGACGGATCGATCAAGAATATCAATAATATCGATACCAAGTTGGAATCGGTATTGGATTGATACTATTGTATCAGTTAGTATTAAATTCCCTCTTAAACTTTTATTTTCAACTCTACCTTAAAAAGAGATTTTTGTTTTGAATTGGTCTTAAACAATATTTCTTTTGTAGTCTGTTCATTTGGAAAACAATGCACACACCACACACATTTGTTTTGTTCTTATATTGTTTCTGTTTATCATGTAAATATGTTTTTAAAGTATTCTGTATACACCCATAAACTTCATATAAATTTTGTTCTAGGATTTAACAAAATAACTCAAAGGAAAAACCACTAACAGATCAGAAGCTTGATGATATATCATACTTAAATAAAGAAAGTATCGGTATCAGTATCAACTCTGGATTTACTTGGCATCGCATCGATACCAAAATATGTCGCGCACCTTTAGTATAAACATATCAGATACAAAGTCAGCAGATTTTAAAACTGTTCAAAACGCCTCACACCTCACGTAGACGTTGATGCTGAACGAAGTCAAAATGAAGGCTGTCGTGTCAGTTTAAAAGCTACAGCATCCTACACACAGGCGGGCCGTCCACGGAGGGAGAAACTCTATAACCTCCCCTGCTTTGTTCTTTCATTAGCCTCCTCCATCTGACAGTCAGGTTTGGGAATTTGAGCTGCCTCCTTATCTGAACCATGAGCTGCTGCTTTGAGTCCCTCTCCCGCTCTGAGGAGCCCTGCAGCTTTCTAAAGCTGAAGCCAAATGTGTGTCAGCCGCAAGGAGCGACTCGCAGGGTAAAAATTAAAGGCGGCACAAGTCAAGGATTCTCCACATTTTTTTTTTTTTTTTTTAGTCTAGGTTCATGCTTCGATAGTTGGTGCTTATATCCGGGAGTCTGTGAAAGAACAATGGGGGGCAGAAAATTTTGCAAGGAGAAGACGTCTCGCTTCATGGGTGTTGCTAATAATAGCTGCAAGGAGGGGGGCCAGGGGCTTTATGGGAATCTCATATGAGCTTTTTTTCTTCTTCTTCTTACAGACGGGCTGTTGGAGATATGAATATCCATTAAAGATACTCTTAAATATGACCTGAATACGTCCAAATAGTACATATTAAACTTTATATGTCTTTATATGTTCAACCTGTGTAAAAATATTTGGAGCATAGCAACCTGAAAACACCTGTCATCTAAATACTGGTTCAGAATTATATTTAAGGCAATTATAGAAAAAGTAATGAAATTTTGTGTCTGTCAGTTATTCTGAGGAGGAGGAGGGTTTATGCATTTAAATAAAAGGCTGCAAATTTTAAATGTTAAAGAGATAGCATTGTGTGTTTTACAGGCAAAAAGTGGCATTTTATAGCATCATCAAGTAACTATGTTACCTTCAGTTCTTATAAAAATGCTGTCCATATCAAATATGGCTTGAAATTGTGCCACCGTCTCTTTAAGAAAGCCCTGCTCTCTCCAACAGTCCGCGTTCAGGAAGTCATCAGGACAGTGCTCCTCTATTATCCCTTTAACAAGATTTTAATCAATGCTGGACTGAGAAGTAAGTCGTGTAATGAGCTCAGCAGATGTGCAGATCCACCAGGTGTTTACTAATTGCTTGCTAGTCTGAAGGAGCTGAGTGGGGGGAGTAGCAGGGGAGGTGCTGCTCTGTAATGCAGAAACTTGGAAACTTGGAAACTGCAACTCTGAGGAGGAGCTTCGTCCATTTGCTTTTTTCAGAAATCGTTGAAATCATCATTTCAATGCTGCTTTTTTTTTTGTGCTTGCTTAGAATGTTGTTGTTGGATATTAACATTTCATGAATGATCTGCAACATTCAAAGGACAAGGGAAAAAAAGCAGAAATATAGGATATCTGTACAGATTCTGGCCTAACTTTCTCACAGTGCTGCATGTGACTCAAAATCAAATATAAAAAATCAGGAAAGACTAAGGATGATAAATTGTTTCGGCTTATACAGCCTGCACAGGTGGCATTTTCCCTTATCTACTTCAATTTAAAAGAAATTTGCACTTTCAATTTAGGGTTTTTGATAAAGGTGCCAGCTAATACTCTTTAAT
This sequence comes from Poecilia formosa, assembly GCF_000485575.1. Taxonomy (NCBI): domain Eukaryota; kingdom Metazoa; phylum Chordata; class Actinopteri; order Cyprinodontiformes; family Poeciliidae; genus Poecilia; species Poecilia formosa. The sequence continues at coordinate 1,799,230 of NW_006800002.1, forward strand.
ATCCTGCGCATATTCAGCACCTTAAATCAACCACAACTTGTATTAGATCTGTGTAGTGAGGTCAAATAAAGGCTCTGAGAGGAAATAGGTGAGTGATAATTTAAAGTATATACATATTTTGCATCGCCAGAAAATGTATTCAGTGTGTAAAGAATGCATTGAAAAGGCTTTATCGATTTTCCCTCCCCAAAATAATCAAAATAGCTGTTTTAGGCTGCCACTCTGAGATAAAAAATAACCGATGCAGTAAGGTTTGTCACAACAAGGACATGTTGATTTAGTCAGGTTGTTTAAAGGGGAAGTTTTGTAACTCAAATAAATTCAGAATGTAAACATAAATTCAAATCAGGGTTTTAATTAACACATAAATTCGTTTCTGGTTTTATACTGCCCCCTGCTGTATGTTGGTGGAATTTGATAGGAGTTCAGTAAAATAAAAAAACTTATCCCGTGAAAGAGACAACCTTATGTGTAAATTAATTTCTCTTGTAGTGGATGCAAATATTGCCAAAAAATATTTTAGGTCCTTTTTTAAAAAAAAAAAAAATTGTTATTTATTTATTTTAGCATCATCTGTGACTCATGCGTGCCCCAGTTTGGGAATGTTTGGTCTGGTGGAAAAAGGACTGGTGTTGACATTAGAAAGCACACTTGCATCATCATGTTGCGTTGTTTCCAGTCAGTGCCTCTTCAGTTCCGATGCCCTTGTAGTGTTTTCTAATCTAAATCATGCTAATTGATACAAGAAATCCCTGGTACAGCTTTACAGACACTAATATTTTATAGTCAAATTTTTCAAGGTTTTTTTTTCTTTTCTTTTCTTTTTTTTTTCTTTACTATCATAATAAACACAGTTGATCAGCTTATATTTTTGTCCTTGGATCCTTGGATTAAAAGTCGAATCCAATCACGTGACAGTTTGTGTGGCCACAGCTCAGTCTTTGTCTTTATGTGACTTTTAAAACTTTTCTCCTGAGGATATTTAGTTTTCCTTGAGGGGAACAAATGAAGCAGCCCCAGACCATCACACTACTACCACCATCTTTCACTGTCTGTATATGATGCTATTTTTTCCTCCAAAATGCTGTTTACTTATGTCAGTGAATAGAAAATGTTTGCACTTTTAAAACTCAGAAAACTTCCAATTGTCGAAACCTTTCAACTTTTGAAACTCAGAAATGTCCATGTTTTTTTTCTTCTAGAAGATTTCTGAGCTTTTTTTTTTTTTTTTGGCAGAAATGTACTCTTCCTTTGTTTTTCTGTCTAGAATAGCCCTGATAATTTCGCAGAAATGAAACGTGGTTATACTAGGGCTTGATGTTATATTTGCTAATTTATGAATATTTTTTAAAAACGAACATCACATTCTAGAAAAAACAAACAAAACTTGTCCGTGGTGACGCATCAATCACTTGCCCCTTATGACCTTTTACCTTTTATTCCCTCTGCATTCAGTTTTTTATTGTATGGACCAGTATGTCTATTGAGAACGTTTAAATGCATAAATCAATAACAGTTAATGTAAATAACGTAAAAAAAAAAAAAGAAAAAGAAAGAAAGAAAAAAAAGCGGTCAGCTGTTTTTACAATTTTTTTTCACGTAACCACTAGAGGGTGCGGGTCACCCCTTTCCCACGACAACATGTGCTCAGAGTACTTTGTGTGTGTGTGTGTGTGTGAGAGAGAGAACGATGAGGCATTGTTTGACTCCGCCTACCGCCTGTCAGACAACGCTCAGGGCACCACTCACACATACACACGGTCCACGCTTGTAGCTATGGAAACTCGTCGATGGCAACATCCACCAGTCAGTTCGGAACCCATCCTCATACCTCTCAGAGGTGCTGAGTGTGTGCAGCTGTACGGCGGTCCCTGAATGAAACGCTGCAAGATGGCGATGGCGAGACTCGTCGCCTGCATTGTTCTGTACACCAGCCTAGGTGAGTTGCTCGTCCCCTTCCCTGTAAGCTCTCATGAAGGCATACTTAGCGAGGTTTGGGTCCCATTAGTAGAACGAGAGCTTTAGGTCGGAGCTCTCTGCCCGCTAACCAGAAGGCTAGCTTGATGTGGACAGGCTGTGGAATGTCAGCTGAGCTCAGATGGTTTCTGTTTGTGTGGTGCTCTATAGCTTTTAGAATATTTTATTGCTAAAACCAGCCTTGAATTAAGACCAAAAATGGGGTTTAAACGCACATAAGCAACAACAACAACAACAACATAAAACATTATTCAGCCTTTTGTTAATGGTACAGCATTGAGTAAAAGAGACGAACTAAACTATTATTTGTTTTTTCTTTTCTGTTTTTTTATTGTAGAAACATGGGAGCATCTGTGTTTGCTTTTCTTTAGCAGATGTCTCTGAGGACATTTCCAGAATAAGAACAAATGTTTGGTTTGAAGCAATAGGACAGCCACATGGTGGTGACCTGTGGGTATTTGAAATCCCAGGCCTGCTAGACAGCATACAGAAATTTGCTGCATGCATGCATCTAAAATACTCTGAGCTAAAAAAAAAAAACACAAAAAAAAAACACCAAAGAGCTCAACTCACTGGGCTTCGCTTATTCTCTGTAGACATATACAATTTGTAAAGTTATTTTTCCAGTAAGTTATTAGTAAGTGAGAATATAGTTGACTGAAAACAGGATGATGTGTTTTACTTACTTTCATCTTCACAGCTGAAGACTTTGTGTGTCTCCAATTTGGCAGAAAATTAGATTTTGGCCCAAATTTATTTATTTTGCTCGTGAATAGCGAGTGTTAACATATTAACCCATTGAGTGTGTAACTGTACTACATAGTTATATGTCTGCATTTTCAATTGGACAACATGATAGACTGATGAGCAGGTCAAATTACAAAAAAAATTAAATTCATCCAAACAAAGAACTTACAACATTGTCTGTCTATAAATGCTGATTTAGTAAAAATAAATAAATAAAGGTAAAACTAAGAGACATAAGTATAAATAGAGATTTTATTGTAATTCCTTCATACAACATCATAACAACGGATTCAAAACCACTAATAACCCAAAGCTATTTTTGTTTCTCCATCGCTGGTTATTATTCTTTGGGTAAAAAAATAAATGAAATTAGCAGACCAGCCCATAAACAAAACTAGAAATTTGCAAGGAAAACTCTTAAAATGTGCATCTCTAATCATAACGGTGTGTTCAATAAGATGGGAATACTTTCGTAGGAGCAAAATGATGAAGGCGCTTGTATCCGTTTTAGCATCAGTAGAAATCTCCTGACAAAGAGTCGACTTTCTCAACCGAATATCTGCCAGAGATCAATATTTTTCACCAATGTCAACGCCCGGGAGTGACCTGTGATGGATGTTGGAGGGGGGAGTACAGGAGAAATGATGAAAATGATGAAAATGCACGCTTTCAGACAGGAGTTGACAGTATACAACTGTCTAAACTCAAGTTTTCCAAGACTCTGAATAATGAATAAGGAGAAGACGGAGCATTGTTTAATTCATCCTTGAGGCGCAGCGGTGGCACATAAAGCTGGATTCTTTTGGTTAAATGAAGCCTAAGTGAGGCTTCTGCTCTCGTTTTATTCTAATTTTTTAATGAAGACGTGTGGTTCAGTTTGCCCAACTTCGAAATAATCTGTTTTCTTTTTCTTTTAAATCACATTTTAGTGAAGACAAGCAGATATAGTCTATTCAAATCATTGCTATAAATGCCTTTATGTTTCTTTCTTTACTTTCCTTTGTAATCTTTATCTCTTACTGTTGTCTTTGCCTATCCAATTTGCTGCTGTGTCATTAATTCAGTGAAATTTCCCCCCTTTTTAAGAGTGAATCTGCCCTAACACCACTCGGCAACCAGAGGTGACCGATATGGACTGGAAGTTTTATCACGATATTTCGTGGCGCTTTTGTCACAACAATAGAAGAGACGATAAGAACTATTTATTACTTCTTTATTCAGGTAGCTGTATGGTTGTGACTGCATGAGAGAGCATTCACAGCCCCACAAACACAAATACTGCTCTCGAAAAATCCATATTAATGTTGATACGTTTATTTGGGACACCAGTCTTATAAAGAAGTGTGATCGGTAACACCTAACTAAATGTAGTAACGAAATTTAATCATATTTTCACACTTACAAATGCTTTCGTTGAGCAAGCCACACAAAACAGACAGTTTTAAACCAGGTCTGTCACGATCACAGATTTTGCTAGACGATAAATTGTCCCAGAAGTTATCGTGATATTGTTGCTTTGATACCATTTTAAAGTAATGTAATGGCATAATAATGCAAGAATACATTCTCAAAGATCAATAAACTTTAAATTCTAATTAATATTTAACTCTCGAAGTGGGAGACATTTTAAATATCCAAAATAAATAAACAAAACAGCAGAAAAAAAAACTCATTAAATGAATTATGAAATCTCTGCAAATAATATGGTCTTTCAAAAAAAGGGCAAGTTGAGACCAAAACACCAGACTGAAGAATTTTTGTCATTCTTTCTGGTAGAAAGAGAAAAACGATAAATCCTTGGCATCAAAAACCCATTTATTCAAGTCAGGCGTGTGGTGGCCTAAAATTAAAATTCAGAAAGTACCTTATTAATCCCATAGGGAAATTAAATGTTGCTGTAACTCATATTAATTCATGATTCCCAGAGGAAAAGAGGTGAGAACCACTCCATCAAATCAATTCAATCGAGTAAAAACTTTGTCATGTTTTGCATCTCGGATCATTTCACATCAAAACTTAATGCATTCATCAGTTGGTCTTTGTGTCTCCCGAGGACTGTGGAGCTGCTAGAGGTGGAGAAAACTGAGGCTCCGTTTCTGGGTTTTTCCTCAGCCTGTGTCATCATACTTGTCGTCTCCGGTGATTTAAGAAGACCAAGACAAGGGCGAAGCACAGTTCATCTGCCCCTATCATACCAGTCCCTCCAGTACTAAATAACAACTCGGCTGCCTCTGTGTAATCTACTGGAAGGATTTTTTTTATTTTTTTTATTACACACTCCGTCCTGTGAATCCCACTGGTCCTGGCTTCCAGCCTCGGCCTTTTCAGCATATTTGCAGCGACAGCACTGGAATGTCTGGGAATAGGCTTTTTATAGAGGCAGAGGATCAACAACTTCGGTTGCGCGGATGGGGACGAGCTCGGTCGGGTTTTCATAAGAGGATTTCAGAATTTGGCTATTTAAAAGCGGGGTTGCCTCCGAACAGGCTATAGAACCCATTTCGTTTGCGCCTCACAATAAGCGAGGGATTAAAATAAGGCCCTGCATTTGCCTTCTTTTTTTTTTTTTTTTTTTCCCCCCAGCGAGATTATTTTAACAAACCAGAAACGCCGTCGTCGTCTCTTCAGACCTGATCGTGTCACCGGGGGACAAAGCATGTCTGTTTAGATGCTTTTGTTATAATCTGGCATTAATAATTAGCGGCACATTGTCTGGTTAATTGAGTGCACTCAGTTGTTCCCACGGCCTGAAAAAAAAACTCTACAAAGTGTTAATTTTATGGAAGTGGTCCACTTCTTTATACATTGTGGCCCAGTTTAACCCGCAGCCACAAATCCAGTTTATTGTGAAATCCAATTAAGACAGTTTGAGAACTGGGCCTTTTTCCGCTAAATGGACATGAGGGCAGTGACCTTTTGTTTAATGTACTTATCAAAACAGATGTTCCCTTCAAATCTGTATACCAAATATTGTCTGTTAACTTAGAGCAACTCATTACACACATCGCAACCCGTACGACTGGGAAAGCCTCCGGGTTTTGTTTTCTTTCTCATCTGGTTAAATGTCCTGAAACAGTTTATGACCTATTTTATTATTTTTTCTCACAATATAATCACAAACTTCACTTCCTTTTTACTAGGATTTTTAACCCTTTCATGCATAGCGGTCACTATAGTGGACAGCTATCTAAAAGACATTTTCTTGTGCTTCTTGTGGATTTTTTTGTTATAAATGCACATACACCACTGAAGTGGACACTAACGCATCATAAAATACACTATCAACTACTGGCCATCAGCTACAAATGCAAGAAATTATTTTTGTTAAATCCAATATGGCCGACAGCCAAAAAAGCATGCCGACCGACCCGGTCCCTCCTTCTACTGTAGACGACTCTTGCAGGTAAAAAGAATTATTGTGACATCAGATAACCCCTAAAGAACAATACTACTGATGTATTTTTCAAATAACAACTTTGTATTTGGAGAAAATTACAATTGATCACCTAAAAAAAAATATTTTTTTTTTAATTTTTTTTACAAAATTTTTTCCTACCTTTTTTTATGCCTTAAGAAAATACAAATAAAAAATTTTGGGAAAAAATCCTTACACAATGGATCATAATTCATGCATAAAAGGGTTAAGCATAATTTTGAAGTAAAAATAAAACATATCCATGATTTACAAAGCCCTGTCCAAATAAAATCAGAAAAATGTGAAGTTTGCTGGACGATATTTTGTTCCAGTAATTATTGCGATAAACGATAATATTGTTGTTTTGAAACCGTTTTCAACCAGTATATTGATAGTAGCATAATAATGCGAGTTTGCTCTCTCAAAGACTAGTAAACTTTAATTTTGTAAAGAACATTTAACCCTGGAACTGGAAGAAATTTCAAATACCCAAAGTAAAAAACAACAACTGAAAACAATAAACAAACATTGTTGACAAACATTGACCAAATGTGATTAAAAAAATGAACAGTGTTTTAGATATAAAGGTAATATATGATATAAGTTTAGCCGTTTTTACAATACATCACTGGCAAAGAACCTCCGCTGCTAAATGATATTAACATAGGAATGTGTCTTTGTTAAGTCAGAGACTACATGATATTTCTATTTACTCCATAAATATCAGGGCCTCCATGAAGCCCTACTAACAGCTACTAATGAAAACATACGCATCACTTGAAAATTTTACACACACTTGCAATTTTCACTTTTATCTGACCACTCGGCTGAGTTTTGACCAACTCCCTTTAGGCCTACTACTAATTTAACTTCCTGTTTCACAACTTCTCTTGAGAATCGAATCTACAAGATGAAAGCAAATGCTAAACAGTGACATTTGCCTATTTTTTTTTTTTTTTATTTTTTAGATGTTCTGTAAGATTTGCTTACACCGTGCAAACAGTTCATACTAACTTGAATGACCACATATGAAATTCCTCTTTTTCACTTTTACAACTCCTCAGGACATGATTTTATTTGTTTTACGAGTTTTATTTCAAGAAGATGAAAATATTATTTGCACTTCAAATATTAACTATTAAAATTCTGTGTTTTTGGGGGAAAGTTATGTGCAGCAATTTCAGCTTTTTGTAAGATCATGTTGAAAAAGGTGCCGCAAAATCAGTCATTTTAGGCCGCGATAATCCTAAAAAACATCGCAGCATAAGGGATGTTGCATTCATTTAATATAAAACTTGACTCTGCTTTTGTTCTTGAGGACCATGCGGATTTTGCAGGTCAGGGCAAATTTCATACGGCAGAAGCGAGACCAAAATGAGACTTTTTGGCTTGTAAAGGTGGCCGACCCCTTGCTTAGTTGGACAACCACGTCCTGGTAGGTTTCCATTTTGAGATCATGGGTAGAAGCGATTTGTCTTTGTTCTGAATTGTGTCTAGTCTTTGCTCCACAGCGTCCGCGGCTGCAGAAGGAGCAGCATAATCGCGCCTCAAAGACTGTACAAGGATATGCGGGGGACGCGTTTGTTGAACGGAGTCTCCTCGTGTTTCACAGGATGTCCAGTCACAGCTGCAGTAAAAATAGATCCTGATGTACAGAGTGGGAAAGTCAGCATCAGAGACGGAAGCAGAGACCCGGGAGTCAAATCTCATCAGCGTCCTCGGCTGTGTTTACATGACCGGATACTTTGGCGGGACCCCGCGTTTCTTCTTCGTTTTTCTGATTAAGCAACAGTCATCCCTCCCCCTTTTGTTGTACCGCGCAGCAACGTCTCAGGGTCACTCATCTGCTAACAAGGATGTGTTGAATAAATACCTCTGAATTCGCAGTCCCTCAGGCGAACAGGCACGTCTCGTTGTATTCAGGATTTGCTCGGCTGATTATTATTGTCTTATTCCTGCCCTCATTTACAATCCCAGTTGCTCTTCCCCTACTGCGAGCAGGAACGCTTTCATTACTCAGCGTGGGAGCCATTATTTGCATGTCTACCAAGCAATTACTGCATTTAGATGTGGCCTAGGCAAAACAAAAAAAAAAAGGTTGAATACAGGGTACCAGTGACTAAACACAGACACGCCGATTAACGATTTGAAGATTTTCTTAATTTATTGTCTTGTTGTACCCTGCCCCTTACTCTCAAATTCAGTTATTTACCAATTAAACTGGCTTTTTTTTTTTTTGGTGGTTTGTTTCTGGTCTGTTTTCGATGGAACTTGTGAATTATGCCACTTCCTTTCATGGTCTGACATTTATGAAATAACACGAATTGCTCTGAGCAGTTGATTCAATCAGTGAACCTAAAATTAAGTTCATATCATGTGTTTTGTTTGTACCAGAGGGAAATCTAAATGGTAGATTAATTATGGTCCAAAAGCAAACACGTGCCTACTTTACTCAAGAAAATGTTTACTGAACATCTTTTGGTAAGCGCTGATTCGGTTAGCTTCCAATTTTCCTTGACTTCTGATTTTGATTTAATAATGTTTTTATTTCTGATTGTTATAAAGCATAAGATAAGGAGAAAAAAAATCCTGCAGTTTTTTTTTTTGTTGTTGTTTTTTTTAGATATGTTTGTTGTAAATGTGATAGAAAATGAAGGAAGTACAAGACTACCACATTTATGTATAAGTCCCCAACAATAATCTGAGTCTATTGGAAGGAATTTGTGAGGTGAGAGGGCTAAGTTATAATAAACAAATAACTTAATTATTTAATACAGAATATAGAAATTATGTGTTTAGCATATAGTTAATTATATGTGCCTCAATTAAATGTGTTGATTTAATTTAATTTGCTAGATACAGGTATTTCATGACTTAGTAAGTCCTTTCAGGTTCCTTGTGTTAAGCATTAGCTTAAACTGTCGTCTCTATCAGTCAGACTCAGTGGGCGGGATTAGGACAGCTTCTACAGAAACCCTGACATCTGATTGGCCACTTCAGAGAGCAAGTCAAGACAACTTCGCCCAAGTTAGCTTTGACCTGGAGGTCAATATTTCACTGAATGTGAGGAAATAATGTCAGTATATTGTTGTAATTTATTTCCTACAAACTCTGGGTGAGCAACTCTAGCCTCTATATGTCTAGTTTGGTCTGAAATATCTTTAATAAGTTCACAGGAGAGCTCACTGTGGTGCTGCGAGAAGGAAGCTAAATATGGATGATTGACCAATAGTTTATTTTTAAATAATTTTTAAAGCCATTTAAGGTAAAAATTGGACAACACCAGTTACCAGCCGATTTCCCTGTGCATCTCAGCTTATAAATAAATAAAACTGAAAGAAAGCTCTGCCACTTTGTTTCCAGCGCTGAACTGCAGGACTGTAGTCTCCTCTTAAAACAAGACGTGCTTGAGAAGTACACTCTTATTATGTTGCTGCGTTCTCCTGAATCTCTCCAAGCAACCTGTAATGGAACCAAAAGTTCAGCTGGAGTTGAGCAGAGACATTTAAAGTCTGGCTAATCGTCAAAACATTTGTATTTGCTTCGTGATAATCGTTGATTATTTAACTTGCATTTACCATACAGTTAATCCACTTTTAAATAATTACCTTATTATATGTGATTGAGCAATCTACAGAGATATTAAGTGGGAATATTTCTGCTACAAGTCGATTCCAAAAGCCTTTTCCTGTGTGGTCCACGTGTTCATTAAGTAGTAGAACTCAACTGTTTTAGCCCGAGGCATTAGTCCTCTTAAATATATAAATAGGAAGTAATTAATGAGACGTTTTCACACTGAATCAGATCCCAAGGCTCGCACGCTCTCCTGATTTATCTGTTTAATCCACTGGTTATTAGGCAACATGCCTGATTAATAATGTCTCCTGATGAAAATGCTTCATTTTTTTTATTTATTTATTTTTTTTGCTCTGAGGGTTACTCAGCATTTAGTAAGTTGTTTATTTTATTTATTTATTTATTTATTTATTTATTTATTTATTTTTTGTTTTGCCTTTGTCCCCACAGGCCACATTCCATCATCGCTTGGGGTAATCCTTCGAACCACAGACAAGATTGTTTGGGCAAATGAGTTTGAGCGTAAGTTGCAGGAGAATAAATCTAACCTTTTTATCCAAAGTACCTTTTATTTCCCTGACCCGGGCTCTCCGTCTCTCACTCTCCCCCCTCCCCGTCCCCTGCCCCTCTTTTCTCTCACGTGTTTTTGCTTTCTTTCCACAGCCATTGAACTGACCTGTTTAATAGAGTCTATCTCAACAAACAACCCCAGGATAGAGTGGAAGAAGATCAAAAATGGCGTTCCCAGTTATGTGTACTTCCAGAACAAGATCTCAGGTGAACCTCTCGGAGTGCATGTCTCTTGGGGGAGGGAGAAACTCCGCAGCGTTTCAAAGCGACGCCTCGGAACTCGGCGCGAATGAATGGGCCCTTTGGAGAGCTCTGTTTCTGAAGCGTGAAGCCGCACTGTGTGTTTGAATGAGGAACTGTAAAGTGTTTTCTTCTCTCTTCTGAAAAGGGGACCTGGAGAACAGAGCCCAGCTCAGAGAGCCAGCCAACATTCTGATCTTCAACACCTCTCGGGCCGACACCGCCGAGTACCGCTGCGAAGTGGCCGCCATCGAAGATCAGAGGGACTTTGATGAGATTCTTATTAGTCTCGCAGTTCGAGGTACGGGGAGAAAATGTGGTTCTGACTCAGTGACTGAGATGCACTATGTTAAACATATTTTAAGAACAAAATACCGCAAAGTTAAGCTAAGAATCAGTGTCTCTTGTTTCAAGTAAGCACTTCCACATCTGACTAGAAGATCAATGTCCCTTTGTCCCTAAAATATGATGTGCACTCACGTGAAATTGCTAGACAACCATAAGCTGCCTTGGGAGATGCTTGCAGGATGAGCTAATGGACTACTGGGACTGAGTTCTGCAATACTTTCTTTTATGGCTGTGTAATTTACGATATTTATCGATATATTTTTTTTCCTAAGAAAGTATAAATTTTTCATACGCAAGTATCGATACATTAAATCCTACTTTGAGTTTTATGTCAAATCCACATGAATTAAATGACAGTTATCACACATGACATTTTTTACCCAGTTGCACATGTACATTAAAAATGGCACGTAATGAAACAGCCAGTTACAATTAATTACATAATCAAATGAAATAGACAAATTACATTATCTAATATAAGTGAATAAGACAAAAAGGGTTCCTTTTTTGCATAACTAAGTACACAAAGCCACACAATTAACATTTAAACAACGCAAACAAATAACAAATGTATAACAAAAACAACATTTATTACATCAGTGTTAAACCAGCAGTTCAATTAATTTAATCCAAGTCTATGGAACAGCCACAAAATGTCACCATAATCAATCTGTCCCTCTAAAATCTTTCAGAAAATCTTAAAAATGTATTGAATCATATAGTTTGCTGAATATTGTGACATATGGCATCATGAACAGAATATCGTGTATCATATTGTATCATAAGATTAGTGTATCGCTACAGCCCTACTTTCTTTAGCATGTTTTTTTCTTTGTCTGACATGATCATCAGAGGAAAATTACAACATATCTGCCTTAATTTACACAGAAATAAACAAATGTTAAGTGCAGCTTATGGAGTTAATTTCAGCTATTTTTGAATTTGTAATGTTACAAAAGTAAATACTAACAATGTGGAACTCACTGGCTGCCATGTGGAGGCTCTCTGACCAGTTTTATCATTGTCACTGTGAAACTTTGTATTCCTTAACAGTCGCACTGTTTGACCCAGCACCACAGGCTGGCAATTTCAACTTTATATTTAGACATAAGCCCTTGAGTACACTCCGACATGCACAGAGACAACTAAAAGAAGGAGAGTCAGCAGTCTTTGCTGTTTGTGGCATACACAAATCAAATTCAATCTGGAGAGACTCAGACAGAGAAAGAAAGCGATTAATAAAGTTTAATGACAAATAAACATTAGAGTCCTTTGGCGTTCAGGCCCCGGCCGGGGATGTCGAGCTGGATCTTCGATAAGCTCGATAAACATTCCTGATGCTGCATAGGAATGTAATCCCCCCGGGGCCTGTACTGGTGGCGGCGGTCGAAGAAGGATGTGGCCTGAGAGCCAGAAGCAGAAGGTGGAGATGGGGCGGAGGTGGGTAGATCGCAGCTGGTAAGCAGAGGAGGCCGTGGCCAGGAGGTCCTTTCAACTGGAGCTCGAACGATGATTGGCTGAAGCGAGGTTTGATCCAACGCTGATAGGTCCAGGGTGAAGAGAGGGAGACGCTGATTGATGAGGCAGATGAGGTTAAAGAGTCTTCCAGATTGAATCTGCACCAAAGCTTCATGACTGCATACATATGTGTAGTCTTATCAGCTTCCCGGTTCAAATCAGTTCAGTCAGTTAACATACCTAATCATTATTTTGGTGATATATGGCCGTCCTATTAGAGTTTTAATTCATTTTCTACATGAAACCCCAATGAGAACGTAAAATATCTAGAAATCAGCAGGTGACTTGAATTCATCGGTTTTTAGCTGTAAAGGTTCTGACTGGTGACATCCTGTCTCAGAAGTCAATCACTCTAAGTGCTACCAAGTCGCTGTGACAGCAACATTTTTCACTTCAGACACTGAGGAAGGAAGGCTCAAACCTATTTACAGTCTAGGTCACAGTGTCTATACATCCATAAAAAATGTTAAAAACTCTTAGATTATGGTATTTCAAATTGAGGTCTTAAAGTTTTTAAAATTCATTTTAAATTATGTATGTTGGCCTTAAATAAGCTAATCTCTGGTCTTAAATTTTGTCATGGCAGGACTATTTAATTTTATATTTCCTACATTGTGATTTTTGTGTTGCGCAAAAGTTTGAGCTAAGCGCAGACATCTTCATTTCGTTCTGTGACTCGAAGCGGTTCAGGCTAACAGTAACTAGTTTCTAACATACCCTTGCTAGCTGACTAGCTAGCTTTTTTGCGTCTACCATGCAGTGTGAGAAGCACAAAACTGCTGCCAAGAGTCACAAACAGAAATGTCACATTTAGGTCTGCTGCTAAAGCTCCACAAGAAACAGTCACCCCTGCTACTGCAAGCACTGATCTAAGATCGACACAAACTCCAAAGTCAGAGGGTTGGTGGCCTTTAAACATGGTGGTCAAGCACCAGTCTGAAGAATTTTACTTCAACAAAGTTGTTTTTACGGAAAATCTTACAGCTGATAATGAGAAGGATCATGAAACCAAAATGAAAACCGAGAGACGCAGATTCATCTATGATTACAAATGGGAAAAAAGATTTAAAGGACTGTAATTAACCTCTTCAACTAATATTAGAACATGACAATGTCTATAATCTCACAAGGAATACCATTACTATACACACATAAATATAGATATGCAACTTTCTTTTATACATTTCGGTCATGATAAAAGTCTTAAATTTCATTAATAATGGTCTTAAAAAGTCTTAAACTTTAGTTGGTGAGACCCCGAGTGAGGACGACATAAGAAGCTATTTAAGAGGAAGCTGTATTTTCTAGAGAGTGTGTCGACACGTAGCTGTGGTTCATTCAGGCTGCGAGAAGGTGAGAGAGAGTGAGACTTTCGGCATATAACAGGAAGGTTAAACATATTCCAGGAAAGTTGCTCTGTTTTATCCTTTCTAGCGCCGTCTTGCATGAAGTCATGCTAGACTTGGAAATGTTAGCAGCCTTTTAAAGATCTGTAAATTATTTAATTGTCATTTTTGTAACACTTGCTGCACTCAACACGCTGATAGAATAAAGTTTTGCAGCATCCGCTCTTTCACACGTGGTGAGATGTTGCCTCTGCTTAATGCTTGGGAAAATATTTTAGAAATGGTTTGATACCTTCTTATGTTAAAGCAAATAGAAGTTGGAATCAGACAAAATTCGAGAGCTTTACAAAAACCTCAGCTTGGAGATCTGCCAAAAAAAAACCAACCAAAAAAAAAAACCTCTTAGCTGTGCATCTCTGGTGAAATCACTTTTCTTCTGTTATCAGATTACAGGCTTCAGTTGTCACATGACACATTTATTTTCACCATGTGATCAGGTTAAAAAGCTAAAGATGATAGAAAAGTCCAAAGCCGTTGTACTGAAGGGAATTTATTTATTTATTTATTTATTTTTATTTATTTTTTTGCTTGTGTGCAGTGAAACCCGTCGTGCCGCGGTGCAGCGTGCCGGAGTCCGTCACCGTGGGAACGTCAACGGAGCTGCGATGTTTGGAGAACGAGGGCTTCCCGGCCTCTCAGTACCGCTGGTTCCACAACAACGAGGAGCTTCCTCAAGATCCAAAAACCAGCCAGAGATTCGTCAACTTCTCCTACATTATCAACCCGGACATTGGAAGCTTGGTAAGAAGACACAAAAGCATCGTAAAAATCCACTATTTCTTAATTAATTTAATGTAGACAGTAAAAAAAAAAACCTCACTATTTGTAGAATTGTTAGTTCTATAGTAGCTGAAATGAGTTTCTTTTTGAAATCTATTTCAGTGGAAATCTTTAGTCTTAAACGTAGTTTGTTACAGCTTATGTAACATAAACAGCTTAATCTGAATAAAACCTTAACCATTGAATGACTAATTGCAGGATTAATCCCTCTGTGCAAAGATATCCTCTGAGAAAGCTTAGCTGTCATATGAAAGGAGGAGAATGGTGCATTCGATCTGCCATGTTTATAATTTACTAAAAAATAAATTAAAATAAAATAAACCCATCTATAAACAGATGAAAATTATGAGTCACATCTTTAACAACATTTTAGATGTTGTCAACCGAATTTAGAATTTTTTTTTATATGATCAGCTTTAGCTGAATTATAGCACTTGTGTTGCCTATCCAACCTCACCCACTGAGGCTCACAGTTTGAATATTTATGTACTTCACAAGGCTCCTGCAAAGAGAGAATTTCACTACAAATTGTGCTGCCAACTTGACATAATTAAATTTAGGAGAAAAGCTAACTGTACTTATATTTATTAAGTGCAGTTTATTTTTTCTTAATGTTTCAAGTCTGGATAAGTATAGGAAATGATTTTTGTTTTTAGTGTTTGATTGACCAAACTTCAAAAATCAAGATCTTGCATATCTTCTGAAACAAAGAATGGTCATTAGAAGTTAGGTCATTTCTAAAAACCAAGAACGACTATTAATTAAGTTTTTCTCATGATTTGCTTGTTGATCACACGGTGAGCGTGTCTCAAAAGTGAGTGGTTTATGTGACTCAGTTTCATCTTTGTCTTTACCATCATGTTAGTGACAGAAAAAGATAAACTCCAAGATCTTGTACACGCGTAGCCAAATCTAAAAAAAAAAAAAAAAGAACATCTCCACCACGTCGTTTAAATAAATTAAATGGTACACTCGGTATCAGTTTCAGTTTCATCCACATAAACTCGCACAAATCTGTGCTTGAACGTCGTTGAAAACCTGCCAAACCCGTAGGGGGCAGTGTAGTGCAAAGCTAAAATCTCTGGCAGCCAATCAGATTGTTTCAAAACCACCACGACTTCCTGTTAGGAATTACACATGACGTGAAGAGGGTCATTTATGTGGACAGATGACGTATAGGTTGAACTACTTTTAAAGAGCTTTTTAGAATATGAAATCGATAAAACACAAGACCATGTCGATATATTGTTGTATTATTTGTTGCAGATTGCAGAGGACCCCATATCTCAGTTTTCCTATGTACACACGCAAACACAAATACAGGTTCCTGGAATGTCTACTTTGGTCACTAGTAGTTTTTGCTGTTATTAAACTGAGTTTCTGTGCAGATGAACAGCCAAAATGCATAAAAAGCTCCAAAAAGAAATACCATCATTGATCTATTATTAACCTGACTTCCACAGAGTTTTCTTTGGGGAAACTTTTTAGCTTTATTCTTGCTGTGGCCTCGTGCCTGCTGTTGTGCTGGTTGCAGAAGATCATGTTCAGATAACCACCTTCTTCGCGTTATTGCTTTTTGCTTTGTGAATGAGATACTGAGAAGGTTTTCAAAACGATCCCCACAGAAATTTCGACGTGTGAGGAAAGAGGATGCAGGCGAGTACTACTGTCAGGCGAAGAACGACGCTGGAAACGCTCAGTGTTCTCCGAAAGTAATGGATGTCTGTGAGTGATTCCTGTCAATTCAGCTTATTAACATAGCGCCGACTCACAACACATCATCTCAAGGCACTTTGGAAAAAAAACAAAACGTCAATTCAGACTGACCACACAAACATTCTAATTGGTCTCAGTTATGAAGCCATCCAGTAAAGTTCAGTTAATTATCGAAATTGGTTTTAAAAGTGTATTAACTGAGGAAACCCAGAGAATTGGATCATCTCATCGACTTGCAGCATTCTCTGATGGGTTGTTTCTGACTCAGCGGTGTATTTCTACATGTAGCTCTGCAACCTGTAAAATCTTAGCTATGGTTTATTCAATTTCCGGCGAGAAGTTGACATTTTGGATTTTCCCATTTTAGTCGCCATCTGATTTTGCTCCGTGTCTCGTTGCAGGTGACGTTGACGTCCTTGGAATTTTCCTCCAGTCTTGCGGCGGACTGATGGCAGTTGTCACTTTGATTTTTGTGATTTATTTAATGAAACGTTTGTGCTGTTACAAAAGCGTTTACAATGGAAACAAGTGAGTAAACCGGTGCAGCTCTGAAGATGTAGTAAAATCCACCGAAGGTGTCGCATTTTCATTTCGTTCCCTGTTTTTTTCTGTCATAGTTACAATACTCCTGCACAGGCTCCTGCTATTGACTATGCTGACGCAGATGAGGTAGAGGAAGTTCAGAAATTACAAACTGCATCTAAGCGCCATTAAGTTGACTTACAGTAATATGAACATAATGAACGATGGTGTGATTTACTGATGTTTTTCTTCTTTCTCTGTTCTTCACAGGGTCATTTTCGGCACAAGTCTTCATTCATCATTTGACAACAATCACAGGGAGAAGCAGAAACAAACACTTTTAAGGATACCTAGCAACAATGATGCGCAAGCTAACGAAGTTTAAGATGTAACATGGCACATTTACTCTCGGATGCACATAAACTCAACTGACTTGCCAAAGTATTCATTCGATTTGTGGCACCAAATATTTTTACACCTCAGATTTTGTTGTTTTTCCTGTTATGTTTTTCTTTTATTATTATTATCGTTATTATTATTGTTGTTGTTGTCAAACCACTCGTTTCATGTTTAAGTTAATTTTTCCAACATTTTTGTATTGTACAATGAAAGCATTTCAAAGCTGTGAAATTTGATATTTGGCCCTCAGTGTTATCACAGGTTACTGTAAGCTACATCCTCCCCTCGCCCCTCTCCATTTTTTTCAAATAATCCTTTTTTTATATGATGTTTCAAGTTTTTTACTGAGCAAGCTTGTTTTTGAAAACTCTTTTACATTAGATCAAAAGCCATCCCTAATTGTTTCACCTACAAATCGTTTCACTTACGAACAAACGTTGTATATACTGTAGATACGCAGGCTTAAAGTAGCGGACTGCTAAAGGCTGATCCAGATCCAACTCATAAGGCACACTGTATCAGCCCTTTTTTTAAAAAAAAATAAAAATAAATAAAAACATATTCACAAACGTTAACAAGTACAAAAATAAACGATACATTTGAAAACTGTATGCCACACTATGCTGCAAAGTCTATATGTACCATTAAAGTGTTAGAGTTGGGATTTTTGGAGTGCTGTTTCTGTGTATAAGTGACCTTTTTGTGCTTTACAAGTTGTTTTTTTTTTGTTTTGTTTTTTATGTGAGTATTGGACATATTGTCCAGTTGTGATTCAGTATAATATGTACTTATACACATACTATTTTGATCTTTTGATTTATTACATTGCACTCCATAACTTATTGTATATATCGAAATAACCCTGTTTGTCGGAAATAAATTTCACTGTATTTACTAAGTGTGTTTTCGCAGTGTTTGCGTCTGTCGGTAACAACAGTTATGTCTATGGAGGCGTGTGCAAATGTTTTTGTGTAACAACTCAGGAACTGTTATGAAACATCTGCTGTTCATTTGATATTAAAGTTACATGTTGTTATTTTGTTACTATTAAATACATTTCAACTGCACAAGTAAATGGGTGTCATTTTGTGAATGATTTATTAGATATGGTAGAGAACGTAGTTTGGTGAAAGCGTTTGCTCCAGAGAGGGAATCTATTGCGAAAATTATTTATGGAGGAAGGATTTTTTTTGTAGGAACCAAAGTTTCGGCTGATAAAATTACTCCTTTTCTGCATTTTTTAAAGTTTGCAAACACAAATGTCTGTGTTTAAGTAAGCTTATAATAAAACAAGATAACATCAGAACAAAACATTCAGCAGGAAAGGTCTTCACCTTTGGCTATTTAAACTATAAGTATCTGGGTTGACTTAGCCTGAAACTGATGTCAATCTCAAGTTAATAAGGCTCCAATTCCCACTTCAAAAGCTAGTGGAAATTGGTCATCATATTCAGTGACCAACCTAACTACAATTAAAAAATACAAGCTAGATTTACATTAAAATTCTGTTGAAATATACTCATAAAAATAAGTTTTGTGACCAAAATTCTCAGATGTGCAAATAAGTAGTTTTTATTTCATCTCTAATAAAGTTTGGGTATTATTTTATTTCACTTTGTTCTATATATTTCTTGCTAAGACATAATTACCATTGTCAAGAACAACCTCTTTGTATTATGGCAGCCATATTGGCTGTATTGAGGTAGGGGCTGGTGAGAAACCTAAAATTGATTCGATTTCCAGGAACTGGTTAATCAAGCTTCAAACTTGGAAATGTCAACTTTTGACTAAAAATTGCTGACGTATAAATAAGCTACATCTTTAAACAAATAAAACAGAGTCAAAGCCGTTTTTTTACGAGATAGAACTGCGTATTAAAAAGTGCTATTTTAAAATATCTGGAAAATGGTGATATTGAAAACTTAAGTCGCCGATAAATTAGCAGTCGCTGGACAGTCATTTCATTTCTATTATTAATGATAATTAATGATGTTCAACTAATGAAAAAACGGGATACAGTTTATTGGAAACTAAAAATATTGCGTTTTCTAATATCAATCGAGATACACCTTGTGGTGTTTGAGTTTTAAAGGTCTACCACCGCATTTGCTTCTTTCCGGTTTTATTTTGAAAACCTCTACCCGGAAGTAGTCGACGCAACGCAAGTAGCATCAGCTAACGTTACATCTTACTCGTTTGACAACATCCTCTGTCTTATCCGTCAGACCACAAACATGTAAGAGTAAATTACGCCGCGATAACCGAGTCCACCTTAGACTGTTTGTTGAAGGCAGTTAAATGGTTGCAGTGAGTCCGACGTAGAAGAGAAAAAACGGAAACGGCTAATTTGCTAACACACATATTCATGTGCGTTCTGCTTTTACCGTCATATTGCTAGTTTGTCGTAGGTATGGACCTGTAGCCAAAGTAAACTTTTCTTTTTGTACAATATTTATTCGTTTCTTCACGACTAAGTGCTTTATTCGAGCTCAAAAGGGGAAGTGAGCTCGTACACCCTGCAGGCCTTCATGTGTGTTTGTTTTCTGCTTCGAAACATCGTTGAAAAACGGGGTCCTCTTGGTTCAGCCTGCTAACAAGTCCCTGCGCTGCGATAACAACTACTTTAATGAGATAAGAGTTGGAGCATCCCGGTCGTTATAATGAGTTTCTTTAGTTTTGGACAAAGTGCAGAAATCGATGTAGTCCTCAATGACGCCGAAACGAGAAAAAAGGTTGAACACAAGACCGAAGATGGGAAGAAAGACAAATACTTTCTTTTCTACGACGGAGAGACAGTCAGTGGAAAGGTGAATGTGACGCTGAAGAACCCCGGGAAGAGGCTGGAGCATCACGGCATCAAAATCGAATTTGTCGGCCAAATAGGTGGGTGGGAAGTATTAGTCATATAAAGCAACAAATGATCACAAGTTATTCCTTTGATCCGGAATTTAAGCATTATTCTTCATAAAGCACTGGGTGTACTTCATAAGAATATTTGTGAAATGCAAAGATTTGTAGTTTAGGAAAGCTTGTCTATTGCAATAGACTGTTGTTGTTGGGTTTTTTTTTTTTACTAGAAAAGCATATCCAGTGTCAATTTTAGGGAGGTTTTTTTTTTGTCCAGATATTTCTTTACATTACAATCTCAAGCTGGTTTTATTTGATTTACCAGCTTTGTGTGCATCTGTGAGCTTTCCAAATCAACCCAGTGAAATCTTGTTGAATTCTTTGAAAAATTGTTCAAGCTCTGACAGATTAGTTGGACAGTATTTGTGTATATCAATTTTAAAGTTTCAAATTGACAGATTATAATCTGGATTTAGGTGGTTTAATTACTCTAAACCACAACTAAGTGGTTTAGAGTAATTATTCTAAACCACTTAATTGCAGCCCTGGTTGTATATTTAGGATCACTGTCCTGAAAGGTTAACCTCCTCTCTAGTCTCACATCTTTGGCAGCCTCTAACCAGTTTTTTTAAATATATTTTTACTCGGGGTTACCTTGTAGTTAACTCCATCTATTGTCTCTCTGGCCAGCTCCACTGAAGAAAATCATCTACAGAACACAGTGCTGTCACCACTTCATTGCATAGTTTATATTTAGCGTGATGTGCTGCGTTAGTTTTCCATGACACATAGTGTTTTGTATATTGGCCAAAAAGTTCAATTTTGATCTCATCAGAACCAGAGCACAGTCTCGATGCGGATGCCGAGCCTACTGCATCGTTACTGGTAAACTGAAACAAGACTTCTTACATGGAGCCAGTTTAAGGACTTCAAAACTGGAGTAATGTTCTCCGTCTTCCTGGTTTTGGTGATATTAGTCCATTAATCCTGGATGGAGGGTGTAGAAGGCTGACTTTGTAACTATCTTTATGAAGGTTCAGATCTGAGTCACTATTATTCCCCTTCCCCTGCTTGACCGGTTAGGTGGGCGGTCATGTGTTGACAGGTATTTGCAGTTGTCCTACTCTCTGTACATGTTTAGATATTTGATTGAACAGTTCTTTACAAGATAAAATGTTGTTTTGCAGCCAAAATATTTGGTCATCATGATGCAGTTTGTTCACTAATGTTCTTCATCAAACAAATAATGACTTCACAGAACAGCTGGATTTATACCGAGACCAAATTACACATAGATAAACACTATTTACAAATTAGGAACTTCTGAAGGCAATTAGTGCATTCAGTTTAGTGCCATCTGAAAGTGCAAATCAAACTCAGATTTTCACGTGTAAACAATTTTACAGTTGTTCACTACGATTTCCATAAAATTTATAGAAGTTTGTGGTTGCAATCTGGAAAAATGTTAGTGCAGTGGTGTCCAGACAAGAAGTTAAACTTGCTGTGGGCCACAAAATTCATGAAATTAAAAATGCAAAATTGTTTTGTTTTGGGGTTTTGTGTAACTTTTTACCTGCTCAACACTAAATTAATTTTTAAAATAAAATCTGTATATAATTGGCGATCCAAAACAGAAAAATCCTTTTGGGCTGTTGCCTTATTTAAAAAACAAAAAAAACAAAAAAAAACACACACACACAATTTCCACATTTTTGAGTCATTAATTGCTTTTTATTTTGTTGGCTACATTTTTACCCATTTTTGACTTGAGGTAAGGGGGGTGAACAAATGGGCCCTGTGCCAAACTTTAGACACCGCTGTCTTAGGGGTTGTCTACCTTTGAATGGACTATATAAACATAAAATGTAACAAATGCATTAAAAAAAAAAAGCTGTTATTCTTAAGGCTCCCAGTTGAACTGAAGGAAGGTTGCAGCCTAAATGTGAAACTGGAAAGTAGTACATGGAGGCGGATAGTAATTATTTCTGGGGTTTGTCCTACATATTATGGTGCAAAACACCTGAGTGGTGCTTCATCGTGCTAACAAGTTGATGGTAGCTACATCTCAGTTGGGAGGCTTGTCCCAAATCTCCAGGCGGAAATCAACAACAAAGTGTTCAACACCTTCCAAACTGAAAGTATCAGAGGATCATGGCTGCAAGGAAACAGAAAGACCTGGGCTGACGTGATCCTCCTCATGCTATGGATAACACTGCTGTAGTTGTATGAATATTTAGTAGTAAAATAAAGTGTATTCTTTTAATATTTTCAGTGAAAGAGACAGGAATGTTTCTTTGTCCCAATAAATTGATAGTAATGTACCAAAAATACTTGGACGTAATGTAATTTAAGCTTGGTCTAATTGTATTTAAGATTTGGGCATTTTATTATTATTATTACTATTATTATTATTTATCTAATTCTTCACCCTCCAAATAAATCTTAACTTTAGCTTCAGATCCATTTCTCATATATTCTGTACAAAATAAAGTCCCAAGTAGTTTCGGTTTCAGCTGAGTAAATATTACTTACTTGTATTTAAATACAAGTTTTGTCTACTGTTAAAAAAAAATCTTACCATATTCCAAAATGTTTACATTTTTTAAAATAAAGATTAAAGCTAGAGTTGTTGAAGTTTCTTTAGACAAAAGGAATTAATGATCAATTGTAATTATGTGCAACATTATCAATAAATAACAAGCAGTTGTAAAAAAAAAAAAAAGCATTTAAGTGCAGGGTAACGTACGGGCTTTCATAGACATATTTTTATTTTTAATGTAATTTTGTGTAGATTGCCCTATGTTTTTATATTTAACGTCACCTTTCTCTCCCCACATTTGCCCAGAGCTGTATTACGACAGAGGAAACCATCATGAATTTGTTTCCCTGGTGAAGGATCTTGCGAGACCCGGTGAAATAACCCAGTCGCAGACCTTCGACTTTGAGTTCACACACGTGGAGAAACCCTACGAGTCCTACACAGGCCAGAACGTCAAGCTAAGGTGCGTTTGATCATTCACTCTGCTGCCTTGCAGGTGCAGAGAATGTAAAGGCTACATTTTAACCTGCTTGGCATGCAACACCGAGTTCAACGTTTAACCGACGACGTTGTCTTTATGCCACATTTACAGACTGGATGTAAAAATCTGTTTACGTTTTCAGGTACTTCCTTCGTGCCACGGTGATAAGAAGATTAAATGACATAAGTAAAGAGATGGACATTGTGGTCCACACACTGAGCACCTACCCTGAACTCAACTCCTCTATCAAGATGGAAGTTGGAATCGAAGACTGCCTCCATATCGAGTTTGAGTACAACAAATCTAAGTAAGTCATGTTGAGATTATAAACTATTGCGAGGCCTACAATTAGCCATGGACAGTTATGGATGATTTTCTGCGACAAGCGAAGAAAACCTGATGTTTGTTCTAAAAAGAGATCTCCACCCATTGAATCTTTAGATGTTATTGCTTACTGATTACAGGCATATTTAAAACAACAACAAAAACAACACACATTTTGTAGCGTTGCTTGATTATGGAAAAAAATAAGTTGGTGTTGCATTGGCTCTCAAACAGGAGAACAACATTACTTTTTCACAGCTGAATGTTGTTGAAAATCTTCATGTGAATAAGAAAATATAAACTAACAAGGCATATCAAAACAGAGAGGATGCAAGCTAGCATTAGCTCTTGCTAACCCTACCCTGCGTGAAGATCCTCAGCAGAGAAAGATGTGCTCGCTTCAAAAGTCTTTTTCCTGGAGGCTTTTGAAGCGATGGTTGAATATGAAATATAATGCTTTTAAGTGAGTTGCTGATAGGAAGTTAAAGCTGGTTCCTAAAACCTTCCTGTTTTAGGAAGCTAGGGGAAAACTGTCAAACCCAATAACAGTAACAACAAAAATGGTTGGAAATATTTTATGGGCTTGTAGTGCTAGAGCAGAGTATACTTCTGATTTCAAAGTGTAGACGTAAAACATTAAACTTTTACCACAAAGCATATAAACAGTTGAAAAACAACTTTTTTTCCCCTGTTTGTAAAAAAAAAACGATCCATAGGTACAAAAAAAAACAACAAAAAAAACTGGGTTGTTCATGTATCAGCTTAAAAGCTCTTTGACCAAAAATCAAACTAAAATAAGTTTAATTCATTACTGAAGTTCTTTTTTTCTTTTTTCGGTTTCTATCTTTTGTTTTGTGACAGATACCATCTGAAGGATGTGATTGTGGGCAAAATCTATTTCCTCCTGGTGAGGATTAAAATAAAACACATGGAGATCGACATCATCAAACGCGAGACGACCGGCACCGGCCCGAGCGTCTACCACGAAAACGACACGATCGCAAAGTACGAGATCATGGACGGAGCGCCGGTCCGAGGTGAGCGTCTTTCATTTAGCGTTACAGCTCTAACGAGCAAAAACAAAAGTGATTAAATGCGGTTCATCTTTCAGGTGAATCTATTCCTATCCGATTATTTCTGGCCGGTTATGATCTGACTCCGACCATGCGAGACATCAACAAGAAGTTCTCCGTGCGTTACTACCTGAATCTGGTATTGATCGATGAAGAGGAGAGACGCTACTTTAAACAACAGGTATGGAAAAACAAAAAACAGAAGTGAAGGGCCTCGGTTTAAAAAAATTAATAACATTTAACTTGAGTTATACATTTAAAGGCAAAAAAAAAAAAAAGAAAGAAAAGGAAGTACCAGATCACCAACACACTGAGCTCACAGTAGTTCTCTTTTGGTGATGCGAACAACGCATTTATTTCCCATTGAGCTTAAAATAAAGAAACACTGACCTTAACAATCCAGCTTGTTCCGCCACTCGGACACAGATTGAATTCTAAAATTGATCTCCCCACAGTCCATTAACTTTTCAACTCGCGTCAACTAAAGCGAGTCTTTCATTCAAACGGATCGATACAAACCGCCGGTTCGCTGTAGCGCTCGCACGCCCCTGTTACGGTCTGCAGGTGCAACAACAACAGAGCCTGATGGAACAGTTTAAGTGCTACATTGGAGGCTCATTAGTTGTTTTAAAAGGCGGATCTGCTGCAGGGATCAGGAGGGCGAGATCGCCGTTTGGGATAAACGTGCTAAATTTCTGGCAAAGACACAAAATCTTACCAAGCGTTTTTTGGTCTAGTTTCTAGTGCAAATATCTCGGTACATTCAAACTAACTTATAAGTAAGTTTGTAGCAAAATATAAGAGAATGTCTTTTTTTTCACATTTAGTGCATGAAATCATGGTTTGGAAACTAAAATTTTGAATTCCGTTTTTCTTCTTCTCATTTTAAATTAGTTTGAGCCAAAATGTTTAAGAAATCTGTGTAAAAAGAGGCATTTCTATCGTCTTTTACACTTTTATGTTTACATGAGATAATCTAGTCAGGCTCAAACCTCACTTTGATGTCAACCTTCACAGAAGTAAGTTAATTTCAGAGTTTTAGATTAGTAAATGACCAGATTCACATTTTTGGGGGTTAAAGCAGATTTTGTTTTTAGTCAATAATTCCTTAAAATGTATAAAAAAAAGTACAAAGTTCACCGTGAGATTATTTCACTCATGACGAAGGAAAAATAAATGTCTTATTAGTGAAAGAATCTGCTGCTGGAACTAGAACTTTTTCATCTATATTAAGGAATTATTATTTCCAGTGTAATAAGATATTTGCTCCACAAACTAGACCAAAAATGCTTGGTAAGATTTTGTTTCTGTAGTGCTGGAGCATAGAAAATGATTTTATTTCCTTTTTTTTTCTCGTACCATAGTGTAACTGTTCTAATAATCCATCAATTCTTCCATGCACTTCTTTCATCTTTTGACCAACCCATCCATTCGTCCGTCTGTTAATCCCTAATCCCTTCTGTGGTGTGTTGATTTGTTTATCCATCCAGAGTTGTGCTCATGTTCCATTTGAAATCTGCGCCATTATTTATAGGTGAAACTTTAGATTTGAGCAGCGAGTCTGGACTAGTGCAAAAGTAAAACATACAGGAACGATGTTAGACCACAACACGTCGATACGGCACGGCTGCTGCATGTTGCTGTCGCAGCTCTGCGCTCTCTTTTTCTCTCTTTTCTCTCTCTCTCTCTTCCTCTCTCTGTCTGTGGCTTTTAGTGGTCATTCCCATGCAGTCTTTGCTGAGGAAGCTCCGGCTCTTACTTAAATCACGGCCGCCAGCGTTCTGATGCATAATGCATGAAACTGCATCACAATAAAGGTTAGCCGTCTCTCTGTGGGTCAGGGGAAAATGTGGCCAGGAAAGTAAAGTGGGAATATTCCCAATGAAATCTCAGTTTTTGAATGTGCTTTTATTACAGTGCTCTTTTGTTGTTGTTGTTGTTGTGTTTCCCAGCTCTTGAAAGATGCCATTTTGGCTGCTGACCGAGCAGCGATTGCTGTTAATCTCTGAGCTTCTGATGCTTTTTTTAGATTCCATATGAAAACTAATCTCCTGGTGTGTTAAATGTTGCAGTTCATTTATGCAGCCCTGAGACCAAAAAAAGGTCTGCAACCTTTACTATCAAAAGAGGCATTTCTGAACCCAATTCAGTGAAGTTAAACCATTTTAGAGCAACAAATATTATGTGGCGTGACATATTATTTTTTTTTCATAAATATCTACTACAGGAAGCCTGTTATTTAAAAAAAAAAAACAGTGATTTTATTCCTATCTTTAGGTTTGAAAAATAGAAAACTCTTGGAGATGACTAACATTTTCTTATATGGGATGTTGATATTTGCACATAGTTTTCTGCCTATTATTAATAGATAGATCTACATAAAAATGACAGGTACTTTCCAGTTGTGGAAATTTAATGAATTAAATGCAGTTCCAAAGAGCCACAGGTGATAGACCCCTGGTTCATATCATGGGAATTGGACCAAACAGATGTTGAACTTTTTTTGACTAAAGTAAAACGCCATAATTTAGCTAAAAATCAAACTGTGGCAGTCCATGTTTACCACTGTGTTGCACTGTAACCAGATAAATTGTCAAATACTTTCTATTCCTGAAACCTACAGTGTTAGATATAACAATATCAGATCTCAGAGCATTAGCTCACACCTTGACAAAGATAGATCTGGATGTTCTCTACATTCAGTCTGGAGTTATAAAAAAAACCTGGGTTGTGTCGGAGAACATGCTCTTTACTCACGTAGACTTTATTTTGGAACAAAAATACTAAATGAAATTACACAAAATGAACAAAGCTGATTTGGAAAAATGAGACAAAAATGCAACTTTTGCGATTGTCGATTTAATGCTGTGTTAAATTCAAATGAGTGCCATCAATTATCTAATAACATCCCTTTAGTGTTGTAGTTTGCCCTAAATCCAGAAGAGGGCGCCACTAGTCATCATTAAGCTGAGCCAGTTGATACAGAAATAAAGATGGCGGTGCCATACAAGAAAGGGAAAGAGAAACAGTTCAGAGTCCGGTGTGGGACGCAAAATGTTCTTTATACGGTTCTGTTTTGAAATATAAACACCCAACAAGCTAAAGTTTCTCCTTAGTAGCGCGGATTAGTGTCAACTTCTCAACAATTACTTCTGTGCTTCAAAGGCGAAAATGTGAGGACAGAAAAGCAGAGAAAAATTGTAACTTGATGGAGGATAAAAAAGCCCGATTCCAATAAGCATGGCTGACTTTTATTTATGTTGAAAGCTGCTGTTAGTTAATGCCTTCCTTCAAGAGTAACCAGACAGTATGAACAAATCTGTTCATGGGGGATTAAGTGTTTCACACATTTTATTTTTTCATCTTTTACTCTTATTTTTTTTACTATTTTTATTTATTTGTATTTTGAACACATTAGAAGTAAAAAATCACACACATGAACAAGAAATGCAGAAAACAGATATTGTTGTACCACAATAATCTTAACATGCTTGAAAAGGAGTAGGTAGAAGTAAGAAACTTTTATGTTTTTTATTCAGCATCGTATATTTATGAAATACCTACATTTTATAAATACTATATTTACTTAATACACATTATTAAATAAAATTTAATAATGTGAGAAAACCCAAATTTTCTGTTTATTCAGTATTTATTATAGCTGATAAAATAATAGAATTTAATAATGATATTTTTGGGGGAGGTTTTTCCATTCAGCTTTATATGAAAAACGTAGTCTGTACAGACTACAGACTGTGCAGGGATGCAAAAAAAAAAAAAAAAAAAGAGTCACCTTTTGTTATCTCCACCCTAACAGGAAATCACACTGTGGAGAAAAGGAGACGTGGTGAGGAAAAGCATGTCCCATCAGGCCGCCATCGCCTCCCAGAGGTTCGAGGGCTCAGCCGCTTCAGAGAGCGCCCTGGAGCAGGCCGCCAAGGAGGAGAGCGGGTAGCTCCGCCCATCTTCCGCTCGCCGGCAAATCTGCACCGGACGGATGATCACCTGACAACTGTGCAAACATCTGGCGAGGCAGCTGTTTTACTCGTGGCTGTGCTGGTAAAAAAAACAAACAAAAGAAACGAGTGAAAAGGGAGGAAGGAGGGAAGAAAAAAACACAACACGATGCACACTAATACCGTGCGTGAACTTTTAAAAAAAAGAAGAGAAAAAAAACAGTTTGCATGAGGCGTTCAGGGTGGCTTCAGGCTCCTTCCTCACACATGCTTATTATTTTCTGTACAGGAATCAAACTAATCACCTGTCGCAGTGTCTGCTGTGTAAGATCACGTAAAATTCCTTTACATTTTTACGCTTTCTTCATTACATTCTAATGCTTTTTGGACATATTGATTTCCCTTTTTCTTTGTCAAATACCCATTTTCTTCCAAGTGAATCTCTGACATTCCACGTCGAATGAATGAATGAATTCCTATAAGGTCTAACAATAAGAGAAAAAAAAAAAAGAGCATCGACTTTTGCACTGCTTGATCTTGTTGAACACGTTTTCCTTTTTCTTTTTTTTGTTGCACAAAATGCATCAGAAACTGGAACCTCTTGGTCCTGTTTGGGCGAGAGCTTTGAAGTATTATCCCACTTCCTGTTTTTGTTTTTTGTTTTTTAAATCTGTAAATAAGACCAGTCAAACCTGTTAACCTGTTCCAGCTTGTATAGGTTGATTTAACCCGGACACAGAGCTACAGATTGACCTTGTCATGTCCATGTGCTTTTACCTCAGCATTCCAGTGGTGTTTCGGAGAAGTGTTTGTATTAGGGTCCGACTGTACGGAGTCATCTGTATCCTCCTCATTAGAGACTTGAAAGTTGTGCCTATGTGTATTAAGCTAATGAAAATCTTCCTGCCTCTAACATGATTTTAGTCTTTTAACCAGAGAAAAATTACAGTAGAACTATCTATCTTTTGCAAAATGCTTATCGATTATTCCTCATTCCCAAGCGTCCAATAAATTGATGCCAAATGGAGAGCTCTTGTGTGTTTGTCCATAATTGAGTGGATTTATTAATCTGCCACAATTCTGAATGCAAAATGAAAGTAGCATTCAAAGCTTGAGACAACAGAAACATTAGCTACGGGTTGTAAAAATACCACTGATGGCCATCGCTTTTAATTTCCGACTACATTCCACTAGTTTTACATTTATAATACCACTTCTGTACCAGTTTAGACACAACACTTTGCTAACTGGTGGATTGGTGTCCAGCTAGTAGGAACAGAAGTCCTAATGCTAAGCTAGAGTCTATGTAGTAGCACAAAAGTCTAGCCCTACGATTCGGCTCGATTCTCATCTACACTCGGTGCTTTGTCTGGGCTTTCTCCCACTGAGCTCAAGTTGCCTGGTAGAATTTCCACCGGGCCATTCAGCGAACAGAAAGAGGAATTGTGAACAATGACATCAATTTTTCGGTGCTGTTTCAGAATTGTAGTCTGCCATGGTTTCATTTTGGCAGAGGTAGAAATGAAACGAAGCCATTCAGTGCAGGATGGCTGCGCTTTCTAATATTGAATTAATATTAACAGCTATCTTAAATCTTCGCAGTGAGGGATGGTTGTTTGCAGTGCAGGTAGTTTCTGGTAAGTTTCATAGCGTCAAATAGATGCGTTACATCACAGCAAAACTTTAGCAATTGGATAAAATTTTAAACTCCAACAAAGTTCACACCTCCAGCAAGCAAACAGCCTAAAGTGCAGATCTTTTGTATGAAGTAAAGCGTAGAACGAGGGCATTGTTTTTATCAGGCTAACATAATCCCGACTAGTAGGCTTTGTGATGAATTATGCTCACTGGCTACTTACTAGTTACACCCATCGACCTGCTTAAGTTGGGAGCATCAGAAATGGGAAAGACGTTGGTTTTAAGTGACTCTGAACTTGGTGTGGTTGTTTGTGGAAGACTGGTTGGTCAAAAATTTTAATTCTGCTGTGATTGTTACTCAGCCATCTTGAGGGTTTGCAGAGAACATTTAAAGGAGAAAGGAAGTCCAACCTACACTAGCAAGGTGTACCAGATAGTAAGTTTGCGCTTTTTCTTAGAAATTACAACATAGACTTTTTAATATAAATTGACAATGTGTAAGTAGGTTCCTAAATCTTCACTAGTTAACTAGTTGGGTTTATTAAAGCATTATTAAAGCTGTTGTTCAACAGCTTTAATAATGCAGCTAAAATAAACTTTGACAAGCCCATCCACCAAATCACTGGATTTTAGGGTCTATTTGTCAACCACTTTAATCCAAGTCTAGTAATATGTTAGAGTACACAACATGTTCCCCACTTCTCACCCAATGAAAGCTGAAGTTAAACCCCAGACCCAACAAGGACAAACAGCTACATACAATGAATGGATGGATAGTTAATGTGAAGGCCCTGAATGCCAACTGTCTCACTAGACTTGTGGTAATTGTCATACCATTGCATTGTGTGCCGCTTCGTCCATCTAGCAGGCCTTTGCTAGATGTTGGTAAGCTAGCAGATAAAAGTTGCACTAGTTGGCAAACTCAGCTACTTTGTCCTTTTGAGCTTGTACAGCAGAGTATTACAACTAGTGTAACTGGTTAAATGTCTTTGCAAAGTGGTTAGTGAAAATGAAGCCTCACATCAAGGGTATAGAATATTTATGCAGCCCGCTTGTCAGGCCCAAGGCCGTGCGGCCGCTGTATGTAGACGAGTGAAAGTGCCTTGTGTTTCTGTTAAACAGATTTGGGGAAGGATTTCTGGACGTACCGCAAACACCACAATGGCGTGTTGGCGTTATCATAGCGTCGGCTGGTATTACTGCTGATCTGCACGCTGACATTCAGGTTATTAAATCTTAATGCAGGGAGACAAAAGGGGCTGCTGGATAATGCAGAGGAGGAGCCGTGCTCCGACAGAACATCGCACCAGAGATACTTAGCTCCGCTCTGAATTGTCTTGTTATGAACTGTGCCAAGCCTGATGAGGAGCAGATGTGCCCAAGGACAGGCATTCTTTCACATGAGATCAGATATTGCCACGCAACAGAAAGCTGCACTATGGCTCTCTCTCTGATCCCCAGTTAAAAACACAATTTTATTAAAATCTAAACAATCTCAGATTTAAAAGAAAAATGCTACCTGTAAAGGGTTAGAAATCTGCAGCAAGGTCTCTGGATAAAACTTCTTCCTGTAAGGCACCAGTGCTAACAGTTGCTAATTCTTTTTGAGGAATTCCTATCTGCAAATGTTAGCACTCGGGTAGCGCAAAACATAACTATACTACAAATTAAACTCATGTTTTTTTAATTGTTCTGAACTTCCATATTTTTTAAGCGTCCAAGGAGTAAAACCTCTCTATTTCAACATTATAACACATAGTTAGTGTCTCTGCCTGAGAAAACAGAAATGCATCTCTTTGCTAAGATAAAGGCAGAATAAATGTTTCACATTTTCTTAATATAAAAGAATAACCATAAATTCCACAGATGTGTCTCCTTTTTCTCTCTTTAAAAATGCATAACTCACCAAAAAAAGAAAAAAAAAAAGAAAAGAAAGAGTCGCCTTCCCTGATGTAATCGCGTTCAACTCGGTGAAGTCGTTGCTGCATTTTTCATCATCACTTCCTGTCGTGCAAACACCAGTCGCATAATTTAGATCAGCATTGTGCACAATTTTTACTTTCACCTTATGAACAACATAAAGTGATTTTTGTATTGGTTGGTAACAAAATTCTAATTTGTGTTTAGCAGAAAGTCAAATGTATAAGGTTCCTACGCGGTTAGCGTCAAGGCACAATATTTTTCCAATCAGAACCTTAATATGCATCTGGCACTGTGTCATAAACTTCTGTGTGTAAAGTGTGATGCAACACTAAGTCAGTCAGTAGAATGTCTAAAAAAAAATTATATTTCAATAATTTAATTCAAAATACATCCACTCGGTACTCACCGAATTCCACAGCACATCTTCGTGGTAAGGTTGTCAAAGTCAAGCTAGCATAACTGACCTCACTATTTTTTTTTTTTATTAAAGCTTTTCTTGACCTGGCAAATGTGATACCCTTGGACCTTATCCATCTGTCATAGTGTTCACAATTAGTAGCAAAGCACTGCATTCTTTTTTCTTTCATTTATCACGTGTACATTTAAGATTTAGCACGTCATGTTGACAACTTGACAGCTAAAACCAAAGGTAGTCATCAAGCAGATCTTGAGCGTGTGGCGTCATGTTGTCAATATGTTGTGAATGCATCCTTCTTACATACAACAGTTTAATTTATTCCTGCTAAAGCAAGAGCCCAGAAGAAATCTCTGGTCAAAATAAACTCATTTATTATTCTAAACAGTGAATGGTTTCACAGCGTCACGAACCCAGTCTTCACAGTGGCTCTTTGTCCTCCAGACTCAAAATGAAGTCAAACTCCTCTACGGAAAAAGAAAAAGCAATTGGAACCAGGTTGGGACTGTGACACAAAAACACAATGACTGGTTCTTACAGACCTGGAGTGAGAGGCTGAACGGAGAGCCGGGCCCTGGTGAACAGAGCCACGTCCTTCAGAGGTCCTCCGTTGGCCCGGTGCTGGAGGTGGTGTTCCTTCAACTCCCACAGAGGAACAAAACGCTTCATCATTCTCTGAAACTGAACATCCACCTGAGGGACCGGGAACCCAAAGCTCAGCTCCGAAGCGGGATCTTTATTAATAACCAACCGGCGAATGGATCACTTTCCTAACGTACCATGCTCCACTTGGGGTTGTCCGACGTGCTGCTCGCATCGTAGTGAACGTCTTTCTTGTCAAACTGGGTGTGGTCCACGTAGGCTTCCTTCACGATCTGATCCAGGAAACAGGGCTGAGCATCAAACCTACAGTACCTCCCAGAAGGATTCATACGTCATACCAATGTGATCATACACCACAATTGTGGAGGAAAAACGATTTATGGGTTTTTCCAAATTTGATAACAAATGAAATAAAAATCTAAAACACTGCATTTACAAATTTGGTGACCAATTAGCAGCACTGGACTTTAAAAATTTGAGACTTTTTAAGACCCTTTGAAGACCATTATGAATGAAATTTAAGATCCACATCATGAGAGATGTACAAAAAAAATGCAGGGGACCAAAACTGTGAAATTTCCGATATCTTTTTGTGGCTCTTGGCAGCAGCATTGTGCTTCTCACAGAATGAAAAAGGCATATGGCTTTCTAGTTAGCTGACAAGCTAGCTAGGTATTCATATGCTAGTTTCTAACTGCTTGTTTGTTTGCTTGCTAGCTAGAAAAGAGCTAGCAAGTAAACTATGCACAACACCTAGCAAGTATTAGCAGTGTATTACAGGTGACCTTGAGTCATAGAATCAGTGAATCAAGATGTGAAAGTTTTGCCTTAAAGAAAAGTTCTACGAGAATAATCCTAAATGAGATTAAACAGTTCCACCACAACACAATTTAAAATCTGTGATTAATTTATTTAAGGACAACTAACATTTTCTTTAGTAAATTTCAGACATTTTAAGGCCTTCAACTTACATAAATTACTTTAAGGCTGTTTAAGGATGCTCTGACCCCGCTAAGATGCTTTTCAGGTTTATATTTGTAAAAGATTCTCAAAACCATGCATAACTTTGGACTCCATTCATAATTATGCACTACCTTGTGTTGGTCTTAATAAAATACATTAAATTTTATTATAGAAAGGAGAAAAAAAAATCACAGAACTGTTCCAGGGGTCTGAATACTTTTTTTTGTTAATGCTTCACCAGGATTAGAGTGACTCACTGTCATGATCCCTGCGATCCCCGGCTCCTTACAGTTGCTGTGGTAAAAGAAGGCCTGCTGCCCCACTTTCATCTGCCTCATGAAGTTACGAGCCTGAAGACACGAATTTCCTCTTTTCCTCAGAGTTTTGTTTTCCAAAATAAAAATGGAGTTAAATAATCAACTCAACACACCTGGTAGTTGCGGACGCCGTCCCAGCAGCTGGTCTGATCAGGCAGAGCCTTCAGATCCTCGATGCCAAACTGAAAACAAATGAAGCCTGGATGTCAAACGCTCAGTCAAGGACCACAATTCCTCTCGTTTCTGAAGAAGGTGATGCTGTTTTCTGTACCTTCACGTCGACGCCGTTTTCAAAGCGGCTCTCGGGTTCAGACTTCAGGAGCCAGCGGGTGAAAACAGGAGAGCCTGCAGATTCAGAAACCTTTCCGGTTTTTGCATCAGGAGCTGCAGCTTTCCTTTTTCTGCCAGCTGTAGAGGTTTTCTTGGCATCGACAATTTTGCCTGCAACGTTCAATTGCTCATTAGGAAATAAGAAAGCAATAAGAGTATTTAATAGGTCTCTTTCTTTAGTTGCTGTCAAACATAGTGTTTGACAAATTTGATTAATGGGTTTACAAATGACATAAGCATAAATAACTAAAGCCTTGTCATATATATATATATA
>NW_006800002.1:1834413-1863886 GCF_000485575.1 Poecilia formosa
ATTTTATATAAATGAAACATGCATATAACATTTAATACAAAGTTTTACACTGCGGGAATTTAAATGCTTACCTGAATTTGCAGACGCTTTACTCACTCTGGGCTTTTTCTTTGGGGGCATCCTTCACAGTCTGCAAAGATCCACTGGAGGATCTTATGTAGTAGTATTCAGTGCTTTTATCCCCTGCTTGAAGATATATATATGTATTTTTCAGATTATGAAGCAAATTTTAAGCATCTAGGTAAATATAAAGGAAAATAACAGATATTTATTTTATTGCAAAAAAAGGGGGGGGAAGTGTGGGAAGCAACCACAAACTGGGGAAAGGTGATTGATTATCTGTAACGTTTATTTAAGTGTGGTGAAAGTAAAGGCAGCAGAAATATATCATGGGACAAATACTTTATCACAGTACTGTAATATAAACACTATTTTCTTTTTACAGTGTGCCCTCCTTAAAATATTAATCTTACATTTGCTGTGTAAAATTTCCAGGCTTGTTTAAATCGTTGAGAAGCTGCACCTGCTAACCACAACAGCTAACATTTTAATTGTGGGAGTAATAAAAAAAAGAAAAAAGAAACATGTTTACTTTCCAGTTTTTGTATCATAAGAAATAAATGTTTATGTAATTCACGTGGAACACATCGACCCATGCCGTGAATTGAGAACTATGTGCTCCTAATGGCATCCGTTAAGTAAAAACAAAAAGAAAACAACCCAGTGAAATGTATGGATAAATAATGTAAGCCTAATGTCATACCTTCCTGAGTCAGGCAGGCCTTCAAATCCCGCGAAAAGCCCACAGCGCGTGACGTCAACAAAAGGTATTTTCTGACACTAGCTATTTGGCTAATGTTGCATTCAGTGTTAAGCGAAAAACGGGGTTTTAAACTTTTACTTTCTTACATCTTCCCTCATACAGCAGCTTGTAAAGCCTATTCTACTGAGCTAATTAATACACTTTGTGTGACTCATTGACACATATGTGTTTTGAATGCTGTCTGTGTTTTGTGCAGTGCTTGCACAAAATCTGATGAATTTCTAGAAATAAGATTCGGTTGTATATTTTTTATTTTCTTTTTTGCCACTTGAAAAAGCTGGCCAGTATATCTGATTCTGATTGGGTACACTATCATCAGCCAGCAAAGGACTACTGACAACTAAAAAAATTAGAATAACTAATCCACTCGGAAAGTTGATTTGGAGCCCAACTTTCCGAGGTACATCAAATGCAACATAATCTTGTTGGCTGTGTTTAGTCCTTCAGGGACAAAATTTGTTTGCTTTTATTTCCGAGTATTTTTTATTTATTTATTTACAATGCGTATCCATCATATAAAAATAACTTGACATTAAAATACAGGAAACAATAGTTTCTGTAGTTTATCACAGTGTGGTTTGGCATGGGAGGACTTGGAAAAAAATACATTACCCAGCAGCCCAACCATAGAGGTGGGTGCGCTCGAAATGTTACTCGGTGAAGCAGCTGGAGTCGAGAAGTAGGAGTAGTTTCCTCCATTCAAACCCTTGAGAGCATGACACGGAAGGAAGCTGAAAGTTATCAGA
The DNA here is from genome assembly GCF_000485575.1 of Poecilia formosa. Taxonomy (NCBI): domain Eukaryota; kingdom Metazoa; phylum Chordata; class Actinopteri; order Cyprinodontiformes; family Poeciliidae; genus Poecilia; species Poecilia formosa. The sequence continues at coordinate 1,835,983 of NW_006800002.1, forward strand.
AATAAAACAAAAAAGTTTGCTCGAGAAATGTTTATGAAGGGGTTCTAGAATAAAGCTTTGACATCCATTTAAAAGGAAAACCCCTCCATTGTTATCCGACAGCCCCAGTTAATTCCCCGGCTAACTGCCAAGGAGCGCACCCAGTGTTGTAACTGTGGAGGTAAACATGGCCGCCCTCGGACCTCTGTCAAGAATAACCCGGCTTGGATGCAACTTCTGTCGGAACCACCGTTTGGTGTTTAACAGAAACTCTCAGAAACGAGGAATAGCTTCGTGTATTGACCGTAAGTTTATAAATAATGGGAGCTGTGATAGTTTATTTATACTGTAGCTCTTGGGAAATAAAATCTGTAATACTAGTATGTTAGCTATCAGGCTAACGCCACTTCTTCCCAACATTTAAGCTAATATTCAGTAACCAGTTCAGTTTAATAAAAGAGAATGCATTTCGCACACTGTCATCTCTCAGCTGGCTGTCATTGGTTAGTTTAGTCTCTGTGGGCCTCCAGTGGCGAAGCAGAAGAGGCTACACGCCCCTCTTTAAAGCCTCTCCCCCTCTTGTGTACCATCAGATTTAAAACACCACTTGTATAATTTGGCTTTTTGAGTTCAACAGACTCACGTGAAGTCAGGTTTTATCTACAAAGCTATAGAAAACCGCTATAGAAAACCACAACGGTGCTGATGAAAAGTTGTAATATATGTCTGAAAATATGTAAACCGAACTAACAATACATTATAAAATAAATGAACGATTTTACAGTGAACATTATTTCTGCCCCCTGTGTCTCTCCGTGGTCAGCTTCATATGGACTCACAGACGAGCAGAAAGAGTTTCAGAAAGTGGCCTTTGACTTTGCAGCCAATGAAATGGCTCCACACATGGCAGAGTGGGACCAAAAGGTACGTTTCAGTGTTTTCCTTGATAAATGCAATCCCTGGGCTATCTTTAAATTGTTAAGTTAGCAGTAAATATTATTTGTACAAGTGGTGTGTTGTATAATCATTCCACTATGACAAAAGAGCAGTTCAAATAAATAATTGCCACATTTTAATTTATTAATATCTGATAGTTCCCTCAGTGGATGAATAAAATATTTATCTTTTTATTGCATAGAAATAATATGAACTTCCTTTAAAATCCTGAGAATGTGTAAGTTTTTTGGGATTTATTTTGCTTGGAATAATTATATTAGTAATAAGTTGCATTCCTGGATCTGTTTGCAGCTTTATAAAATATCACAGCATCTGCCTTCTGAAAGTGTTTTCTGTTCTGTGAACTGGATTTGTTTTTTTTTTTTATGTTGCCCCGCAGGAAGTCTTCCCAGTGGAGACGATGCGGAAAGCAGCCCAGTTAGGTTTCGGTGGGATCTACACTCGGCCGGAGGTCGGGGGGTCAGGCCTCTCTCGTCTGGACACGTCCATCATTTTTGAGGCCCTTTCCACAGGATGCGTTAGCACCACAGCTTACATTAGCATCCACAAGTATGGTCGTGTCAAATATCTGACATTACTGCTTTGTAACTAGTTAAATGTTCTATACATCTATACTTATACATATATATAAAAAGTAAAACTCAGTCGCTTGAACTTATATGGATGAACTTGCTTATCTTGCAGCATGTGTGCCTGGATGATTGACACCTTTGGGAATGACGAGCAGAGGGAGAGGTTCTGTCCTGACCTCTGCTCCATGGAAAAGTTTGCATCCTACTGTCTGACTGAACCAGGTCAGCCTCCATGCTAATAACAATAACAAACAAAGATAACAAAGATATTAGAGAAATTGTGTGGATAAAGTTTGTGGACGAACCCTGAATTGTTGCGTTGGACGTTCAGGATCATAGAGAATAAAACTGAGACGTTTTCTTTCAGGCAGTGGCAGTGACGCCGCTTCACTCCTCACATCCGCTCAGCGGAAAGGGGACCATTATGTCTTAAATGGCTCCAAAGTAAGTAACGTTTTCAGCATTTTGTCACATTATACCTACAGACTTAAATGCATTTTATTGGTATTTTATTTAATAGGCCTTATTGGTTGAAAATTGTCTCGAAACAACAATATTATCGTTTATTGCAATAATTTCCGCCACAATTTATAGTCCAGCAAAATTTACTGTGACAGTCCAACATATTCGCCATGTATCATCTTTAAACTTCATGATTATTTGCTTCTTTGTGTTGGTCTGTCACATCAACTAATTCTGCTGGGATTTTAAGCTGTGTTTGTAATGTGATAAAACATTAGCGTAAAAGTAAAAGCTCAGATCAGAGCAGCCTTGCAAAGTGATATTTGTAGTTTGTAAGGCTTTAGTGCGACTGAAACATTTTTTTTTCTCTCAGGCGTTTATCAGTGGGGGAGGAGACACCGACGTGTATGTTGTGATGTGCAGAACGGGAGGCAAAGGGCCTAAAGGAATCTCATGTTTGGTGGTGGAGAAGGGAACACCAGGCCTCAGTTTTGGCAAAAAGGAGAAGAAGGTACGGCGCTGTTTGACTTGAAATGTACTGAATGTTGCAGTGCCGCAGTCAGCCGCTAGATGGCAGAGTTGATCCGGCTGGTCTCTCCAGGTAGGCTGGAACTGTCAGCCAACCAGGGCCGTGATATTCGAGGACTGTTCCGTCCCGGCGACCAACCGACTGGGCGAGGAAGGACAAGGCTTCAACATCGCAATGAAGGGCCTGAATGGAGGCAGGATTAATATCGGTGAGGAGAAAGTCACACCAGTTTAGGTTATCAAAATGTTTAGCTATAAATAAATAAATAAATAAATAAATAAATAATAATACTGTGCAAAATTCAACACAGTGATCAGAGAGTAGAGTCAGAATTTGTCAGCGTGCATATGTCTACTGAAACAGAAAAAAATAAAAGAAAATGCAACCATTTTATTCCATTATTTTTAGTGCATTTAAAGGAAAAACCCTCATCACATTCAATTCAATTCATGTAGTTTATTCATTTAGTTTATTCATGTAACTGTCATTTGAAGGCACTTTACAGAAAATGATGCATCCCTAAATCTGTTGCAGTAAGCAATAAATCAATTGATAAATAAAAACTAGCATAATTTGCATAATTTACTGTTTTTTTCTCTCCTTTTTTTTCTACCAAAAACTGGATGACAAAAGTCTTAAGTCTGGTGCTTTGGTCTCAACTTGCCATTGCTTTAAGAATCATTTTATTTAGAGACACTTAATAATTCATTTTATTTCTTGCTTCTGTTGTTTTTGTTACTTTATTTTGGATATTTAAAATGTCTTCCAGTTCCAGTGTTAAATAGAGAATGTGCTTCATTATATTACTTGAAAATGGTCTGAAAACAACAATATTATCGTTTATCGCGATAACTTCTGGGACAATTTATCACCCAGCAAAATATGCTCATGTGACAGGCCTACACATTAATAGCTTTTTCCCCATTTGATTTAAAAACAAAGTAACATTGTGACATTCTAAATGTATCTGCAGCTCTAAAGCTGGTATAAAGTGTCTCCTCAACAGCTCAGACGGAGGATAATGCAGGCAGGTTTTTGCATCAATAATGTTCTTAAGTGCTGAGGTGTTGAAAGCATGAGTAATGGTTTATTTTCTCTGAATTAGCATACACTTGATTTTGTAAATGTAAAAAAATTCAGGATTAGTGAAAAAAATCTTTAGTCATTGAAGCTGTTTTTTATTGTTTTTTTTTTTGTTTGTTTTTTTACTCTGTGTTCTCCGTCGTCAGCTTCCTGTTCTCTGGGAGCAGCACACGCCTCCGTGCTGCTGGCAAGGGATCACCTGTTGGTGCGGAAGCAGTTTGGCAAAACGCTCGCCAACAACCAAGTAAGCAGCTTCGGTTTTCGCACTCGCGCAGGAACCCCGAATATAACAGTAAAATGCAACTTTTGTTTTCTTTTTACGTGTCTGCTTCCACACCGCTCGTGTAGTTTCTGCAGTTCAAACTGGCAGAAATGGCCACCAAGCTGGTGGCATCTCGCCTGCTGGTGCGCGAGGCCGCCACGGCGCTACAGGAGAACCGAGCCGACGCCGTTTCGCTCTGCTCCATGGCCAAGCTTTTCGTTACGGATGAGTGCTTCAACGTGAGTCGGACTGAAATAATTCCCACGGCATGGTGCTGCCACCACCACCATGTTTTAATGTTGGGATGGTGTCTTTAGGGTGATTTTCCATTTATTCACAGAGCAGCCGTTTTTATATTGACATCAAATCACACAAAGACCGACTGTTTGCTAATTTTATTTACAGGTTTCAAAGGTAAGGGGTTTGAATGCAAATCCATGGTGGGCTTTTCTTTAGAAAAATAATAAATGCCATAATGATAAATTTTGCTGAGTGATAAGTTGTCCCTTTAATTATCACGATGAATGGTAATATTGTCGTTTTGAGACCATTTTCAAGTAAAAATATTGATATTGGCATAATAATGCAAGTTTTCCCTCTCGAAGACAACTAAGCTTTAATTTTGTACATAACACTTTATTTTGGATCTTTAAATATATCTAAAATACAAACAGAACAATCAAAAACAATAAATAAAAACCATGCGCTACGGAAAGAATAAATAAAATGAATTATAATGTTTCTGTAAATAAAATTGCCCTTCAAAAAATATTCATCATTACAATAGAAATTAATGAACTCATTTGAATTTATAATCTGATTAATTAATTGTTTATCGTGACATGTTTAACCATGTACAGGTTTTGTGTTTATCTCCTAAAAAAATAAAATCTCAGTTAAAAAAAAAAAAAAAAAAATTGGTGGTAAAATAACTAAATGCTAAGAGAAACTTTTGAGTGGAAACTCACCAGAAAATGGTAATGCTGGGTTTTTGCTGGCAGCTAACCTACTTTTTTCATTATATAAACCTTTCTGCATCTGGGTCAGTAGGACCTTTAAAAAAAAAAGCCCCCCACAAAAAACACAAACTCTTATTTGAGTTAAACAGCTTTGGGACAACAGACAAAAAGCACATTTAATATCAGAAGTGGATTCTGAATCCCCTCCTGGTGTTGGTAAACCTTTTACTCCAAAACTCTCCCATCGACGGATGAAACGTCACTGATTGGTCATCATTCACAGCCGGGATTATCCCACCGGTTTAGTTTGGAAACGCATCCAAAAAAAGTTTTCTCCAAACTATTCTCATGTCTTCTTTTTCCACAGGTGTGCAACCAGGCTCTCCAGATGCACGGTGGCTACGGTTACCTGAAGGACTACGCGGTGCAGCAGTTTGTGCGGGACATTCGAGTCCATCAGATTCTTGAGGGTGGGCTCCTGTTCTCCTTTTGGCAGCAGCAGATCTCAGTTTTATTTATGGGCTTACATCTTTTATTGTCTCCTGCAGGAACCAACGAGGTGATGAGGATGATTATTTCTCGAAACCTGCTCACAGAGTCGTGATAAATCTGTTCCCGCCGCCTCCAGACGGACCACGTAGTTGTGGTCTTGATTTATTGCGACAGTGTGGCCGGTCCTGATCACACTTCTTCCAGTTTTGACAGAAATTATCAGAGAGGTTGGTGTAAATGAGATGTTATTTTTGAGGTGAAGCATCAGATTATTTGCTGCGTTCTGAGCTGTGACAGGGCTCTTAAGGTGGAAATCAAGTTTATCCTCTAATGCAAAGTGCAGCACCTTATCAGGAACTGCACAGGTTTTCGTGTATTAAAGTCTACAATCATAGCTTATTAAAACTAAAATATTGGCCACATAAATGTTTTTCTGATTTATCTGCCTAAGTCAAAAAAAAAAAAAACTGTTCCCCTGCTCAGATTTTGCAAAGTAATAGACAGATATAATGGAAGTAGAAGGTCAAGATTTCATTTCCAGAACAATCCTGACACTACAAAAACACAGTCCTACCAAGTAGTTTTGTCTTGCAAAAATATCTTTGTACATTTAAAATAAGCCAAAACTAATTTACAAGTAACTCTTCTTCAAGATTTAAGAGCTTGTTCTAAGTCAAATTGATAAGAACAAGTGTTAGTTTTACTGGGAGATTATTTCATTTATAACAAAAGAGAAGTGAAAAAATCCACCAGTGGAACTGATACTTTTTTTCAAATCAGTATGAACAAATTCTTCACTTAAAAAAAGTTACAATAACTTGCAGAGAAGTTACTTGTAAGTTAGTTTTGTCTCATTTAAGGTGTGTTGAGATATTTGCACTTAAAAACTAAACAAAAGTACTTGGTAAGATGTTTTAATTTTATAGTGTAAGTATAAGGGATTTCTTTTTTTTCTGTACTCAAATGCTAAAGTTACTATAATATCACCATTCTATACAAACATCCTGTTTTTACCTCTTGAAATGCTCAATAGAAACATATTTAAGCCTGGAAGACCCGGAGACAGAGAAACATGTTTAAAAACAAAAACAAAAAACGGTTCAACCTTGTAGGTTGTTTTGTAGGTGTACTACATTTTCAACTTTTTATATCAGGTGTAACACTACATACACTTTACAAAAACATCCACTTCTCTCTCATCACTTCATTGAAGGCTGCATTTTCCAAAAAGTCTTGGAATCCACCAAAACCCACCTTTGTGACCTCCTGGATGAACTTTGAGTAGTTTGGTTATGCTGGATACTCCTCTGCTTCGTCCTCCATTTGTGGCTCACTGAAATGTTTTGTAACTCTTTCCACACGGATATGTGTTGATGAATTTGTTTTTCTTTTTAACAGAACTTCTTTAGATTGAAGAATGTTTTTTTTTTTTGGCCTACTTCATGTCGTCAGTCAGGTTCTGGCAGTACTCGTGCTTGAGTGTCGGAAATGAAATTGAACTCAGATTTCCAAAATGCAGTGGACCACAGATGATGATTTTTAAACGTGAGGCAGAAATGACTATCATGTAGGGCGTCGTTGGTTTGGAGGCGTTTGTCTCTTATTACATAATTGTTACATTTCTCTGATGTTAAAATTAGTATGATATGAAACATTTGACAAATACGCCAAAACAAATCAGCTCTATAAGTTGGTAAATATTTCATCACATGCTGAAAATTATGACTTAAAGTTTATTTTATTTTTATTGTTTTACAATGTGAAGCTGAGGAAAACAAACTGTGAGCAGCCCAGATAGTAGACAAAAGTTTAGGGCTAATTAAACTGAGGGATAAAGGTTTGAAGACATCACTGTCACAGTTTATAAGCTTAGAATGCAAAGTTACTTTCACTAGTTACTGAAAAAATTAAAATGTTATGCCATTGCAAAATTAGATGTTTTTAAAATGTTAGTTTGTAAAGAATCAAACGTTTGTCAATAACACATTTTTTTCTGCCTCCATATTTTTGTTCCAAGTGGCCTTCCATGTCCCGTCTGTCATTGTATCTCCATTTTGAGTGTTTTTATCCAGATTTCTGGTCTGGGATCAGCAGTACGGTTGTATTTGCACTCCAAAATAAAACATCTAATCTTCCTCAAAACAAATATTTCGTGCCTGATTCACACTTTGGTCATTTTTTTTTTTATAATGTTCAAAATATAAAACTCACATTAGTTGTCAAACAATCCAGAATATTTTATTTAAAAAATAAAAATAAACGTGAGAAATGACAACTGCATTTTAAATAACACGTGAAACCTTTTAAAGCTGCAGTAGGTAACTTTCATTCAAACTATGTTTTTACATATTTGTTAAAATTGTCACTGTGTCATGACAGTATGGTCATAATTCTTGCTCAGAAGAATTAGGATTAAGATAATTGTGGGGGGAAAAATTTCACTTCTCGGACTCGTCCCTGTGGTTCCACTGCTTGGTCAGAAACAACCAATCAGAGCCAAACAACCAATCAGCCAAACTCTGATTGGTTGTTTCTGACCGGGATCGCTGCATTAACTATTTTTTTATTTATTTGTTCTTTTTTTTACAGATAATTGGTCATATACAATACTGTTATGACAGGGTGATAGTTTTAACAAATATGTACAAAAAACAAACAAAAAAAAAACATACTTTTTAAAAACAAAAGTTACATATTGCAGCTTTCACAGCATCAGCCACATTATTTCCAGCATTTGCAAGAAAACCAGAACCGACTGAACCCGCTGAGCTGTTTTCTTTGTTAAAAACCAAAAAGTCTGCGGTGGCTGATGGAAAATCAAGCACCGTAATTATAAACCATCAACGTTACACTCAACACTTAGTTTACATTCAAGCTACCGTAACAGGCAAAGTATTCTTTAAAAATGAACGCTCGGTACCACACCATGGAATCACTCTGAGATTTCTGCAACAGCTTAACACATTTTAATCAAACACAACTTGAGCAAGTTGAGGAAAGCAAAATACTTGCACCTGAACTTTGTTTTTTTTTGTTTGTTTTTATTTTTTTTGCTCAGAACTAACGCCTGGTGAACTGCAGACTAATCCCTACACAGGCAGGGGGAAATGGACATAAAAATGTCCATTATAAGGTTATTACACAAAGCTTAGAAATGTAGTCAAAACGTTTTAATTTCCCATTAGCTGCGAAACCCTTTAGGATACTTCTCAGTGTTTTTATATCGAGACAAAATGCTAACCAGGCTATCTCAACGGTTGGATTCTATGACGAGGTGTGTAAAAATAAATATATATTTCTCTGTATTGAGCGTGAATGACGCATCCGGAACAAATGCTGCAGAGAGACGAGGAACGCTGCACTGAGTTTGATGCCTTCAACAACCTGAAGGGAAGTTTTTGCAAATAAAGTCCCTCGTTGGACATTTTCTCCTTGGACGACGTGAGGAAATGTTCTGCGCCCCGAGGCGTTCTCTCCATCTGTCCTCTGCCGGCTACACCAGGGAGCCCGCTTGGCTCTGGGCGGGCACCATGACGGCGACGGCCCCCATGCGCGTCAGAGTGGAGGAGCTGATGTGCGGCGACGCGGCAACCGGGCCAGGAACCTGAGGCTGAGGCCCCTCAGTTCTTTTCAGCGGGGTGCCAACCACGGGGGCCCTGGCGATCTGCGGTGGTCCTCCGTTCGCGCTGGGCGGCCTCTTGTGTTTGCGCGCAGGGGTCCCTCCTCCCATGTTGTACCCGGGGAGCCCCTGCAGGCTGCAGGCCGTCCCGGGTCGCAGCTGGTAGGCGTTGATCACCGAGCCCGTGTCCGATGCCGAAATGGGGGAGTACGGGTACGGGAATTTGGGCTGGTGGAGGTCCTGCGAGCGGGGGCTGGTGGCTATGGAGGACAGGGTGCCGTTTTTCGACACGATGTCAGAGCCGGTGTTGCTCTTGGCCCACGACACTCGCTTTGGCGCCTGAGCGTCCTCCCTGTGTTAGAGAGAGACAGGAAAACATTCAAGAGGCCGAGTTTTTTTTTGTTTTTTTTTTTTTTCCACAGACTGTCTGTCTCATATCATACCGTCAGGACTGTGACAGTTTTAAGAAATGTGTAAAAACAAAAAGCTTTTAATATACATTGCCTGCTGCAGCTTTAATCCAGCATTTTGTATTCTATTCCAGGTTTCTCCCAGAAAATTTGCTAAGCCCGGTGGTTGGGCACTAGGGGAGTCATTCATCCAGCGGCCCGTCGTGTTTTTGAGTTAAAAAAATGTTTAAAATTGACAGGAAATTTTAAAATATCACCTTATAATTAATTATGTGTTATTAAAAGATTGGAAGATTAATACCTGAACAACAACTATATAGTCTTAAAAAATGCAAACATTTTAGAAAGACTTAAAAAAATAAGCCAATCTTAGCCTGGTGGCCCACCAGGCTTATAATACACTGAGGGAAACCTTGCTATTACTGTTTTGCTGCCTTGTTGTACGAGAATGAACAAAAATAAAACCAACATTCAGTCTCCCTTTAGGCTATACCTTCGGTTTATGATTCTATTTAACAAATCTGCAACAATTTCGATTCCCTAGTGTAGATAATAAAGCGATCATAGTCAAACCCTCACTTGATCTCGTTGGCCATCTCCTCCTCTGTGTCCTGCTTCCTCTTCAGTATGAATATGAGGATGAGCACCATGGCGACCAGCCCCACCACGGACCCCAGAGTCGCTGCAGCAATCATTCCACCGTTGGAAGCTGTGGTGGGGAAAATAATAAAAACAAAAAAACCACAAGCAGCATTTAGACTCGGCGTTGCAGCTGTGGCGTGTGATGGAGCACCAGCAGATTCTCTGAGGGGGGGAGGAAGAGCGAGGGTACGTACAGGTGATGACCTCCAGGTTAATGGAGCAGCTGTCGGAGCCGGCCGTGTTGCTGGCTCGGCAGATGTACTTCCCCGACATGCCTTTGGTGAGGTTGCTCAGCCGGAGGGTGCCGTGCCTCTCGTCTGCAACACAACCGCACGGTTAGAGACAGACGCGTATTCAGGAACATTACTGTGAACGTTGAGACAAGTCAGGAGACTGTGGAGGAGAGCAGTGAGTGACTAGAGGGCAAAACCGCACAAGCTAATTTGTGGCTGCAGCAAACACAGTCAGCTTTTTATAAGTAGTGTTTACTTTCAGTGCAAGTACAGCTTCTCTGTTCGTCCAGAGATGTTTGTGATGAGCCGGTGTTATCTATTTTCCAGACATATTGTGCCATTTTATAGCACAATCAAGTAACTATGTTACCTTTAGTTGCTATGGCTCTGTATATGAAACATAACTTAAAATAAATTTGACTGCGCAGTTTGACACTTTGACAGTGGGTCTCTGTCTCTTTAAAAAGCTCCTGCTCTTTCCGACACTTCCTTCAGCACGTCATCATGATGTTTGCCATTATGCAGTTTCCAACTATTCTTAGGAACGTTGGATTGAGAAGTAGTTTGCACTTTATGCCCAGAAGATACGGAGTTCCTCCAGCTGCTAATTGCAGCTGCCACTAGTCTGGAGGAGCCAGGGTTAGGCACCCACAAATGGTTCCCATGGGAGAGTCAAGGATTCTTCAGACATGCATGAAAGAATCAAAGCACAAAACACTCCAGGTGTGTTTTTGATGAGGGAATAGCAGCGCAACATGATATAAAGCTCAAAAAAGTCAATTTCACATAACAATCCTTTTTTTAAGGAGCATTTTCAAAAAGAAGTCAACTCTGTAGAGGCTGCAGAGGTCGACAGTCATACGGCAACACGAAGGAAAATTTCAGGATTCTTTAACAAAAATCTTAAAAGTGTGGCATACATTTGCATTCACCATTTCTTCCTGTTACCCTCCTACATAAAACTGAGTCCAATCATCAAACACCAAATCAGCATGTTTTCTAAAACTTCTTGCTGATCATTGTAATTTGTTTGTTGCTCTTCAGGGACTTACACTTTGCATATTGTTAATATATATTTAGTAAATAAAAAGGACTCCAGCTGTCCAAGCCAGTGCTCACAGTGGATCTATGTGCTTAGTGACTGATGAGTTGTGTTATGATGAAGAAAGGTGACTGTAAAATTTGGGTTGCAAATTTGCAAATTTCAGCAATATTACAAATAATTAAATTTGTTCCTGATATCATGCAGCCCAGCAAATGACAGTAGCTGTCATTATTAGAGAATGTGTCCCGTTTTGTTTGTTTTTTTTCTGCTGCCCTTGCTTGGTTAAGATCACGTTTGCATTTACGCAGGTCTATTGGTCGGCAGCTCCAGGCATTTTAATAATTTCTCAGACAGAAGTTACGACATATCGGTGAGTATGTTTGCATCTGTTACACAATCTGTTCCTCTTTGCACATCTGGTTTTAAAATTGTAAGCTACAAACACGGGCTGCAGAAAAAAAAACAAACAAGCCTCTAGAGGGACTTTCCACTTCAAATCCCCTGAAATCCGATCTTCCACATCATACTGCAGCATGTCTTCAACCAATGTGGGTTTATTTGTAGCAATATTAAAGAGATGACACGTGTTATTGAGTAAAAATTACCCCCTGGAACCAGTTCATAACCACTTGCAGTTCTAGCTTGTCTTTTACGTTCCGTTGCACTGAAGTTGCAAACTCACCCTTGTTTGTTTTATATATGCAGTCACAGAAATGTCAATTTAAAACTGCACATATGTACACCTCTAAAGCCTTGTTTGTTGTTTATAGGTTGTAAAATTTTGGTGCAAAAAAAAAAAACTAGCTAAAAATTGATCTATTAGTTGCATGTTTGTGTTTGTTGTGTTCTGTCAACTTTAAAAGTTATGTGAATGCAAAAACACAAAGATTAAAATATTTGAACATTTTTTTGAACTTGAAATTTGCACATCACAAATTTCTTTTATGCTCACTTTTAAGAAAAAAAAAACAGTTGTGTGATTGTTCTTAGTCTTCTTTCTCATTCAACACAGCAAAATGAGGAAAAAAAAAGAAATAACAGGAGAATTCTTCTTTTCACTTGCCTTTCAAATCTTGTTTGCTGCACAAGTGAAAAGGATGGGTTTATATATATATATGTATATATATATATATGTATATATGTATATATATATATATATATATATATATATATATATATATACACACATACATATTAACAGAATACCACAATTGATCAGATTTTGCACTAAATATTTTTTCACACCCCCTTCAGCAAAAAAAAATGTCCCTCAAAAAGACAAAAATACTTATTTTTTTTACTTGCAGATGACTTTTAAAGTCAAGAGAAAAAGAAAATGTAATTTTGAAAATGGGTTCTCAAAAACATAAACAAACAAGTGTTCTTCGTCTAAGCCAAAAGACCCACCCCGTTGGTGTCTCATTCACGGAGCAAACAGATAATCTTTTCACTGTTTCCTGCCTCTCTTGTCAAGGACATGACAAAATCCAAGCGAATCCCAAATAGAAACAGCTGTGCATGTGTCCCCTGCATCAGGCTCGGTTGGATTATCTCATGCCTCCATCTTGAAAATCAGCTGCAAAGAAATGAACCCGATGCTGCCAGATTAGCAATACGTCAGCTGACTCAGAGCCTGGAGCGAGTTCAAGACGATCGGATCCCCTCGTGCACGCAGTGGGGGCGGGGGGGTAATCTACTTCACATTGAGATGAGAATCCCTGCCATCACTGCGATTCACAGCCACAGTCAATGGAAGTGAATGGTAAGGTAAGGTAATTTTATTCATATAGCACATTTTCAGCAACAAGGCAATTCAAAATGCACTTACTGTGTAACTCTTAATATACCTGGAAACAACTGGAGCACACCAGTGGGGTTTATCCAGCACAACATGAAAACACAAGATGGATTAGCATGTTTGCTAATTTGTGACTTAATCCTTTCCAGTGTTTGGGGATTGTGGGATTTTTCAACTCTGCAGCTTGTGGGAGAAACATAATTTTAGTGGGTTTTATCAGGTGACAAAATCAAGATATCTTTGGAGAAGAGAGGAAGTTTTTTAAAAGGTGGTAAGTGGTCCGGCTGGAGCAAATCAGTCCCAAACAGTGGCCAGTCCACCTCCATGCTGCATTTTTCTTTTATTGTCATTTTCTTCCTAAGTGAGCAATGGCTTTCTTCTGCACAATTGGATAACATCTGCACAATTTAGGGATTCTGGAGACTTCTTTTATCGTCTTGAGGTCTGCTGTTTGGGGTGAAGCTGCTTGAACAACCAGACCTGGGCCTGGTTCTTGGCAGCTGTTCAGAGTGCCGTTTCTCAAACCTGGGCCTTGATTGATTGATTTGTTTCACATCTGATATTGCACTGTGTCAAACGAACCAACCTTTTTGAAAAACCTGTTCCCCTCCTCGTCTGTGGTGGCGCTGCAACAGTAACTACTGTAGGAAATGACACAAACACCACTGAAGAAGACAGAAAGTGCAACCTGCTTCTTCATGAAATGTAAAAAAAAAAAATATAGAAAGAAGTAAATTCAGATTTTGTGGTTGAAGGATTCCTCTTTTGTCTTCTGTAAGAGACAACTAGCCATTTTTCACGCTAACGCTAGACTCTTGCATTGTATTTACCCAGAATGCCCTGTGCTACATTTCACTTCCTGCTTTCGGAGTGGGCCCAGGCGTTCACAAATGTATTCAAACCGCACCAGAGTTCACACTGATCTAACAGAGACCCAGGTTTTAGGCAGACCAGACTTAACTCTTTCGACCTGACTTTCTAGAAATGAACTAGAGTTTAGTAAAAACGGACTAAATGGGCCTGGTGTGAATGCGCCCTACCAGTCATGTACTTATGGCGTGCAGCCAATATGGGCTTTAATACACTTCACATCCAAAACACACAAAACAAGATGGCCACACACAAATCACATGCTCCACAGAAATACCGCTACATTTTTTTAAATTCACTGGATAAAGCACTTATTCTCTTCTTTCCCAAGCTTTACGGACAAAAGCAGAACATGAAAAAAGTTCCCAATCATACATCCAACTTCAGATAACCAAAATACATCTGCATTACTTCTATTTGATAATATAAAGACCAATTTAACTGAGAATACAGAGGACAGTAAAGGAGTACAAGAAATCACCCACAACAACAAAACAAACATTGTGCAGACACAGTTTTGAGTGTTAATAGTGAACCTAAACTGGCCTGTCACGGCTCAAAAGCTAACATGTCAGGAAAACAATATAAGAGACAGACTTTGAGGCAACTTATTGATGGCATGCTGTGTCAGATTGGGAAGAGATGGAGCTTGTAATGGAACTGGATCCATACGACTCTGACTGAAGAGTGAGGTGATGGTTACTAGAGCACATGCAGCTCGAATCAAACTGAGAATCTTTTGGATTCTCTTCGTATTTGAGTATTTTGTGTGTAAATACAAAATATAATATGCACTCCACATGTAAATATGCTCTACTGCAAAAGCAACAGAATCTAACAAGACATGCATGGTGTAAAGATTTAAAGGACTATTGTCACCCTTTTTAAGCAAATAAGAATAACGGCACAACTTCAAATTTGGTTTCTGGATATTTTCAAGTCAATTGGGGGGGAAAAAATCAATGCCTTAATTTTTTTTATTTTATGGGTTGTTTCTTCCCTTTAAATCTTTTTCTGACGTTCCAACAAATGGCAGGTACAGGCGAGAAAATACAACTCCTCAGAAAGGGGAGGATTATTATTTTTTTTATTTATTTACTTTTTAGGTGGACGGTGGGAGGGAGAATGTATGATTGAAAAGCCTTACCCATGAACCCAAGGACAAGCATGGGCTGGGGGCAGGCTCTCCATTCTGGGATTTTATGTAGGAGGAAAGATGGTAAACACAGAGAGAGAAAGAGCGAGCGTGAATGAGACGATGACGATGAGGAAGAAGTGGAGCAAACTGATAGGAAGGAGGGAGGGGGCGATCAAGCAACCTATAGATTTCAGCAGGAAATCATGAATATGAAAGAGTCAACAGACAGAGAAAGAGAGAGAATGCTGGGGGGAAAAAAAAGCAGTGACGGCAGAGCAATTTCAGACTCAGACAAGTTAGCATCAGCACATCGGATAAAGTTGAGCGTTGACAATGTGATGCGTCTGCGCGGGCAGCCCGCTAAAACCTGGGTTAATGGACAATCAGAGGGAGTAGTTTTCCTCTTACGAGTCTGGGGACTTTTCAGCAATAAAGAGATGAAGGCCGAGGGATCAAAGCGGTTAAGTCAATACGCAATCAATCATTCTTAGTCCCGTTGTTCGGAAACAGATGGCGTTTGTCTGTGCAGCGGCGTCTGAAAACAAGCGTCCATAAAATCTGTGAAATAATGCATGTGGCATGCAAAGAGAAGGGATAACTGTGCGCTTCCATCTGCAAAAAAAAAAAAAAAAGAAAGAAAGAGGATTTCACGCCGCAGCGCGCTGTGGAAAATCAAGAAAGTGTCCCTGAGGTATATCTTATCTCTACAGGACTTGATTCCTTTGTGTAAAACGTGAGAAGATTTTAAGCATTTAAGCTAACGCTTTGGTTAAGCATCAGTAAAACTTTAACAAACTGTCTTTAAGAAAGAGAAAGTCGGTACTAAGGACTGTTTTCAAGGTAATTGGCTCAACAGAACAGCGCCTCTTTTGGTGTTTCTGTAATATGATTAGACATCCAGTACAGAGTGAAGAAAAAGTAACATCCTGCTTCCATGTGTCTGCTGGGAGAGACATGAGATTTTAATTATTTTGCAGCTGATTCTGTACATGATTTATGAAAAATAGTAATGCCTGCCACAAATGGCATGCCGTTAATATTTCAGAAACCTCAGAGGATTTCTCCAATCATTTTTCCCCGTTCTGCTTACATCTTATTAATGTGAGTCAACCTTCCTTCATTGCAAAGCCTGAACTCAGACTGAAAAGACGTTGAAATAACTTCTGTTGTGCCAAACAAAGGAACAGAAGGTGTGTGGAAATGGTAAGAATGTGACAAATTGGCAAAATACTGTCTTTATTAGTCAGTATGTGCAGTGTGAAATTGTGTCTTTTGAATGTAATTATGTTAAAACTAACTCAGTTCTTTGTCATGCCCGCCCTCCAAAGAACTGCTTCCCAACGAGGACTAGCATTGGTTTTAGGTGTCAGGTTGTCAACGTTCTGCTAAAACGTCAATGCAGGAGTGAGATGTAAAAAAAAAGGAACGCAGGGCTTTGCTACTAAAGAGGTCAGCTATGCTAGCTTGACTTTGACACTTTAAGATGTAGATGTGCTGAAGAATTCAGTGTGTTCTGGTTCAGTTTAATTTAAAAAAATGGCGACTCACACACTGTCTGACAAATCATCAGTAGAGCAGGTGTTTAAATTAGCTAATCAACCTCAGCTATGTTCAGACGATCGCTTATTAATAATCGCAAAATAAACGTCAAGCCTGAAAACATAAAACTTTAACATATTCAATGTTCTGTTCTTTGAGTGGGAAATGTTTGGGTGTTATTTTTTAGGTGTTGTCCACCCGACACACCGATGGAGCTGTTGTCAGTCAGTTGCTATGGCTACAGCTCCGTGTGTAGCATAGCTGACACAGAGAGCGAGAAACAGGAAAAAAACGAGCAGTTTTGAGCTGTTCAATGGTTTTTCTGTGTTATTTTCTCTTTGCTGCGGCGTACCGCACTAAATGAATAATACCCACATCTCTAGGTTTCATTTTGCTAACAGAGTTGTTGGACTGCGCGCTTTGGATGGAGAGTGAAAGAAGAGTCTTTTTGCCCTCCGAAATTTCCTGATGTAAACAACAACATGCAGCGTGTCTACATGGTCTGGGCTGAGCTACAGAAAGTCTGAAATCCTGTTAAGGAAGACAGTTTTTACTGTTTAGTCCTGATTATTTCAAACGTAGGTGCACAAAGTGTTTGAGTCGACTTCCATTCAGACGTACTCACTTTGCATTGGGGAGAAAAAGACCTCGGACGTGGGCGCGGCCTTGGTCCACTTGTAGTGAGGGGCGGGTTTTCCCTGGCTGGACTTGCAGCTCAGAGTCACGTTGCCATTCACCACCGGGTTCCCCGTCATGCTGCAGAGGGGCGGCGAGGGCGGGACTGGACACAGACATATGCGGTTGTTACGGCATATTAACACATGTTAGATGAGAAAATACATCCGTGACCCTTTCCTGAACATGCACATTTGTTTTAATCCACTGCGGGTGATGTAGAGATTTCTTAGGGCAGTGGCCAGATTGCATAAAAATAAGTAGATATTAGATCCCCCTCCCCGTCCTCCCGCCTCTCGCTCTTGTTTCTATCTGCTTCTGGAAGATGACATAATTTTCTCAGAGCTTACCGAATCCCTTAACAGCAGATGAGTTTGGTTTCTTATGTTTTCCTTTAGCGGACTGCCTCAATCCAAAATCCCTCAAAATGTGCTTGCTTGCCCTGAAGTTGTAAGGATTCCACATATTCGAGCGTTGTCAAAGGTTTCGTTACCTTTGACGTTAAGCCGCAGCTCTCCGGAAATGCCGCGCCCTCCGGGGACAATGACGTGGCAGAAGTAGAGGCCCGAGTCGCTCTCCTGCGTGTTGTTGATGTAGATGGAGAGGTTGGCGGAGGGCATTGTCACGCTGAAGCCCACTCTCTTGGTGAACTCGTTTTGTCCGTGCCCAACTTTACCTGAACTAAAGTTAATCACCTGCGCAGAGAGAGAGGAGATCGGTATTGGGATGTTAATTATTGTTGGAAAAAAGGAAACGCTTGTTCGCGTGGAAGAGCGATCTTCTCCACTTTTTTGCAGCTGTTCTGCTCCAATCTTTTTCTGGATTTCTGCATCAGATTCACAAAGCAGATTGCACAAATGTACGAAGGAGCAACCCTGCCTCTCAAGTCCAACAGTGGGCAGCAATTTGCACCTGTTTTTGTATCTGGTTGCAGTAAATGCAGAAGTAACACAAAAAAAAACATGTCTTACAAAGTTACAAAGCTGTTTCTAGATAAATAAGTGACGTTGCAGATATTTTGTGTTAAGAACAAAAGACTGAAAAAATCAATCCAACGGTATAATATTGCATATTCTTTATACAAATATACAACAATGGTAATAAATTGTGTATAATCTCAGAAAAAAAAATCTCGCTGAGAGCTAGATTTAATCATTTAGAACATGTTTATTGACATAGGAGTGTAAATATTACATTACAATCTAAAAGTTCTTTAATGTAATATTTATTTATTTATTCTGCAGCAAAATGATTATAAAGATGATTCAGAAAATTTATTTGAACGTAGAAACTGGAGGATATGAAGCAGCTCTAGCCTTAGTAAATGCCACACAGCTTCCTGTGGCTGTGATTTACACAAATAAGGCTGCGTTCTTCCCAGAAAGTAGGAACAGACATGTACAAACTCAGGTTTGTAACAACAAACAGTTAAATGTTTTGTTACAATTGCACAGTTTTTTAATACCTTACAAAATCAGTGATCCTCTTTGAACTCTTCCACCTGATGCTGCCGCTTTGTGTTGCTCTATTATACAGAATCCCCAATAAATAAACTAAAAACGTGCAAAATTTCAAAGGCCATGAACTTTATGTATTCCTGTAAAGCACACCGCCGGCGGCAGCCCGGCAAAGAAGTGCAGATTAACAACAGAAGCGGACATCCTGACATGAAGATAATCCTGATGTCTGCAGATGGAGGATGTTGAAATTTAGGCTGATTTTCCGTCTGAGATAAGCTCACAGGCATCACACGCTGAAATTGTTTAGATTATGTTAATCACGTGCGCAGCTATGCATCTGCATCTGCAGGACGGAAGTGCGCAGCAGCAAGAGAGAAGGTGTCGATATGGACATTTATCCTTAGTTCCCGCCTTTAACTGTGAATTATCATTAGCTGTAAAGTTAGATATTATCCTGAGCTCTGCAGATCAGGAACAAAAGTGGCATTCTCCTGCAACATAAAAATAATCCATGTTTTGTTGGCCTTCGATTCAAAGGTGAGCGGACGTCAGGCGCTAAAAAAAAAAAGAGCACATTGATAATAACTGTATCCTAACAAAACTATTAGGTTGTATTTTCATCCTGGGATTTTAAGTTCAATGAACTCTGCTGTAGTTCTCAAGAGGATCAGCCAGAAAAATGCATCAGTTTATGGTAATTCTTTAATAGTGACTGTTCATTTTGTACCAGCAGAGGTTTGAACAGGGTCATGGGACATATGAGGGCGGCGGCAGGTTTACAAATCCACAACGCGGCTCAAAAAACGCTGGAAACACCCAGAGGGAAAAAGGTCACAATGGAATTTATTGACGCAAAAAAACTCAGAATCTAACTTTGGAGATGAAACTCTCTGTCAGGACTGATTTACATCTAAACAAGTTTTTTGTCAATGCTTTTGAAATGTAAACTTGAAATAAAGTAAATGCTTCCACGCAAATTTGTGACTTAAATTTCGGAGGAAATTTCAAAACAAAAGTATGTTGTTTTTTTTCCTCCAAAATCTCTTTCTCTTTCTTACTATTTATTCAATGTCACATGCTGTTCTTATTTTTTTGTCTTTAATTATGTAAAGCACCTTGAAATGCCTTGCTGCTGAAATGTGCTATACAAATAAAATTTGATTGATTGATATTTTCCTCAAACTCGATCCTTTAAAGCCAAGTTTAAAACTCCTAACACTAGATCTAAGACGGCTACAACTGTGTACAACTGAACAAAATGTGTATTTTGTAATCAAGACATTTATTTTAGAGTAGATGCTTCCACTTTCCCAGCATTATGCTTCTCACCTGCTTGGACTCATTCCCTGTAAAGTGCCAAATGACGGTGTTTTGGGAGATGTCGGAGCTGGGGCTGTACCAGGCCTGTAACACCACCATCTGGCCCTTCACCACCTCCATCTCTCTGCTGGGCATCTCCACCTTCCGGGTGTCACCTGGGCAAACAACACAGGATCGTACACGGGGTTAATAAGGTGTTAATTGTGCAGGTCTAAGAGACAAAGATGTTTTTAATCACTGTGCTTCGCTTCATAATGTCACAATAATAAATCAAATTCTTTTTTCTGGAATATTTTACATCATTTTCCTGTGATTTGAAAATATAAATAAGTAAATTTAAAAAATGCCTGGTTTGGTTTTGCAAACACAAAACCTTTGAAGATAAATAATAATAAACTCCACTGGACAATTCTTTGTTTTTCTTTCCACATCTAAAAACCACTTCACATTTTAGTATTTTTCTTAATTATTAGCCTCATAATTTTTAGAATTATTATATTTCCATTAATTTTCTTCTTATTGATATTGCTTTGGAAACCTGTGATAACTGGCATGACTAACTCACAAGAAAGCAGGATGAATGATTTCAGAGTCTACAACATTTATACTCAGGTATCACAACTAAAGAAAGTCAATCATGGAACACACTAATCACAGGAAATCAAACACACTGAAAATTTGATGTATCTTATGCCTAAACATAAGTAATTAGCGCTAACTAGCTGCAGCTAGCAATGAGTCACTCAACACCTGCTCACCCCCACTTGTTGCTGTGCGCTGCTGGCAAGCCAGCTGAATGAAGGTCAGTTAACTTTTTCTTCACTGACAAAAAATGACAAATAAAGCTGTTTGGAATATAATAAAAACACCAAAATTCAGAAACTAAGAGGGCTCCACTTTTCACTCGTATTAAGCTAACGCTGTTTTAGCGTGTTGTGCTCCTAGCATGTCTGTCGAGCAGCAGAGTGCAGGCAGGCTACTTACAAAGATAAATCAGCTTCTTAATCAACTATCAGCTTGTTGTTAAGCGCATTTAGGCTACTTGAAAAGTGCTTTTAAACATTTTATCTATACACATATTTACAATCATGAAAAAAAGATAATTATGTAAAATTTAATAAAGGGAATCTGTACAGTGTCTCCACAGCTTTGAATGGTATAGAGGCCATAATAATTTATTGAGTTCAACAAGCATTTATAATTTCACCAAAGTCTAGGTATTGGCATCAAAATAACAATTATGCTATTGTACAAAAAAACAACCATAGATATTCTGCTTGTCATGTTATTTTTGTCAAAATGGGAATAATTAATGCATTTCTGCATTAATTAAAACCAATTAGACCCCTTTATATGTTCTTCCTCTTTATTTTTTGTGTAATGATTGTAAAACTATGGTAAAGTGAAAGTTGCATCCAAGCAAAATGTCATGAAATAATTTTACATAAAATCGATGAGTATGCTGTCTTGTGTGTAAAATGAATCTTAAACCAACTTTATTTTTTGATTAATATGGGTGAAACGCACATACAAACAATGGAAGTATAAAAGAAAAAGTTTGATTGAGGAAATGATTTAATTAGTGAATAAGTTCATAAAATCATCAACATATGTAAAATTTTACAAAATGACAAAAAAAAACAAAACAAGAACTGCACATATATCCCAGATGAACAGATGTTTTTAGAAAAAGCTCATTTAACTCAATTAAAATCTGAAAAGGACAATCTCACATGAACACCTGTTACAGAAAGAAGGAAACGAGTCAATAAGTTTACGCGACCGGCAAACAAAACTGACAAAATAATGCTGAAAGTTTGAAAGAGAAAAAGATGTGAGAGGAAACTTTCAGACTCACAAGGTGCCCAGTCACCAGAACCCGACAGCTGAAGCTGGATCAGCTGATCCCAGCAGCCGATTTCTATCTGCGTCTCCAGTTTGAAGCTTGATTCAGAAACTACAACGAAAAAGTGAAAGCAGAGCTCCAGCTGCCCCTAAAAGCCCTCCGGCTGCCGAGAGGAAAACGGAGAAATGTGTGCCTCATGTGCTCAGACGGGATCATGGGCGAACAAGAGATGAAAAGAGAGCGAGCGGACCAGACCGCCTGCTGAGATGGACACATCTGCCCAGCTGGACACGCCTTCTTTCTTTTTCAGAATGAGAAGAGACGAGAGAACTGCGGGTGGAGGCTCGCAGGTGGAAAGTACAAATGTTGTTTGGGTAACAAAACGTAAGAACAAAAAACCAGGTTGAACCATTTTCTAATATAGATATAGATTTTGGGGAGATTTCGTATTTTGCCTCTCGCCTAACCAACTCGTACCAAAAAGAAAAAAAAAGTATTTCAGTAACTCAAAATAACCCAGAAATAATTGCAAAGTTGACAGAAAGAAAATAAAAAGAACGACCGCCGCATTTATGTCAAGTTATGTCAAGTGCCACTGAAATTAAAAGAGGGAAAGTGTCCAAATATCAGAGACAATTTCACCAGTTAGGCTGAAGAATGATAAAACAAACAAAAAAAAAGGATTATGTTCGTCTCTTGTAGGAAATCTGACAGAAATTCCTCAAAATCAAAGCCTCAATGTTTCATAGATAACATCACAACAAAATCGTGTTCAATATCCTAATGGAGCTTGATAAGGGGATTATTTTGGCCTTTCAAAATAAGGCTTAATACTGCTTAGCAAAATAAAAGCCTATTTCATAAAGGATATTATTAAAAAAAAGTAGATTTTACATCACTAATGGAACTTAACTAGGGGAAAAAAGGGATTAAATATGCTGTTCCAAAATAAAGCTTAAAAAAAGAAAAAGTCTCAAAATTTGATAGAGAACATTATTGCAGATGGAGACACTGCATTGCTAATGGGATTTAACTAGCTATAGAAAAGGGATTAAGA
This sequence comes from Poecilia formosa, assembly GCF_000485575.1. NCBI lineage: Eukaryota > Metazoa > Chordata > Actinopteri > Cyprinodontiformes > Poeciliidae > Poecilia > Poecilia formosa. Next base: position 1,858,930 of record NW_006800002.1, read on the forward strand.
ACCAAAGTTCAAAATAAATCTTTCCAAATATTTTTTTTCCGTAGTTTAAATTACTTTGCAAGGTGTATTTACATCATTAAGTTAACTAAAGCAATCGAAACTGAATTCTCCTCACATTTCAAAGTAAAAATAAAACATACTCTTTAAAACATTGTTTATTGTAAAAGGAGAGCAAGCGTTTAGGCACCCCCGGACGGTTGTCACGGGAGACTCAAGGATTTTTCAAACATTCATGAAAGAATTAAAGCAAAACTGCAGGTATGTTTTTGATAAGCGAATAACATTATGACATGGTATAAAGCTTAAAAAGTCGATTTTAGATAATAGCGAGCAATCGTAAAATGAGGGTAATCTCAATTCTAATAATGCATCCTTTATTTTAACCGAGGAAATAACTTTATTAAATTAAAAGCATCTTTTAAAAGAGTGCCTATACGCCAAGCCAGCAGCATAAAACATACAACAAATCCAAAATATACGACCGGACACACACAACACACAACCACGAGACATTACGTTCTAAAACATAAGGGCAGTTATGGAACCCAAGTGAGCCGATGTCTCTTGTCCTTTGAAATTGATTTAAATTTCCACAAGGTAATAAGAGATGATAACTTTAAATCCTTCTGTGCATTACTGCAGGTGACAGGCCAGAAAATTTGAAAGCCTTCTTACCCACTGCAGTTCTGACCTTTGGGACCTGCATCAAAATGAGAAGCCATAACGGCTGATGGTTCCACACAGAAGTGAGCAGAAATATGTAGGAAGATGCCCAAGAATGCATTTAGAAATAATAAAAAAAAAACCTGAATTGCGCAGGAAGGCAATAGCCAGGCTAATCTCTCCTCAAAACATCAACAATCACTCAATACATATCTGTACTTTGTATCTGCTGTTTTCACTTAATTTACAATTTCTTCAAAAACACTTGTATTAATTTATTTGTTTATGGGTATTCTCATAGGTAAAATGTTTGATTTCTACACGTATGTCTGAGTTGGAAAACAGGACAAATACAAAACCTAAATTTATGCACAGTTATTGACTTACATTCACGAATTTAGATGTCTACGAATGGATTTTTATTTGACAGTAGTCTTACATCATACATAACTCATTGTGTTTCCATAGCAACTAAAACAAACAAGAACCTGACACATGGTTGTTTGACATCATCATGTCATCAATGTTCTCATCAATGATGTCATAAATAATCAAAAGATTATTATCATCATTTGGAATACAAGAATCCCCTTTTCAACTTCGTTGGAGGTAGAACTCTTCGAGAAAGACAATTTCTAGGAGTGATTTTAGAAAGTATTTCCAGCGCAGTAAAAATGATTCTTACGATCGGTTGGGGCCTTGGCTATCTCGTGACGAAGGGAGTTGAAAAACTCCTGGGATATAGGACTAAGGATGAAGAAATTCCAGAAGAGAGCCCTTCTGACGAAAGTTTTAAGTACTTTTGTTTTGAGGATGTCGCCAAAGAAAACTTAAAACACAGAGATGATTCGGTACAAGATGAAGGACTTTTAGTGGAAAGCAAAGAGGACAATAGATGGAAGTACTTTTGTTTTGAGGAGATTATGCCGGAAGACATGGAAACCTCCTCTGAAGTTGAGGAAGTAACCATCGAGGAGGATTTGACATCTGAGGACACAGTTGATTTGGAAAGTGTTACTGAAATCAAAACAAAGCTGCACTTGGAAGCTTGCGCTGGGGATACTGAAGTAAACACTGAAAACACTTTTGAAGACTTTAATGCTTTTGAAAGTGTTTATGTTCCCCATGAACACGTGGACCTGGCTGTTCAAGCAAGCTGTGACAGCGAGGAAAGTCTGAAGAATTTTGAAATAATCTTTATTGATTCTTCAACGGAGGAAGAATCTTCAGTTGATGAAAACTCTAAGGATGGAATTCAAAATTCCACAGATAGTTTTGAGACCATGGACGCTACAAACAATGAAGTTTCCTCTGAGGAAGGAAATGCTGGGACTGGATGTTGAGTCACATTTTGATGAAATCTCAGAGTATTCTTCATCAGAAGAATGGTTTTCTGATGAAGAAAGCTCAGACAACGACACTCAAAATGACCCTGACCATATTTACAGCATGGATGCTGAAGAACTGGATGCGTCCTCTAAGGATGAGGAAGGTCGTTCGGGAAGCTCAAATGCTGAAAATATGTGGGAACATTTTGGAGAAGTGTATGAGCTTTCTTCGTCAGAGGAATCATCTTCTTCAGAAGAAAACTCTGAAGATGGAAATCAAAATAACACAGAAGATTTCGTCCACATGGATGTCAATCTTGACCCAGCTATGTATTTCTGCAAATTTTCCAAATCATTTTTCAATTGTTGGATGAATGCCACCACGCAAAGCGTCATGAACTTGACCGTTGTCAAGTTCATGATGAACTGAGGAAACTGTTCATGATGAACTGAGGAAACTGTGGCTCAGTTTCCTCAGGAGATTGCTGATCTTTTTGCAGAGACACCATTGCTTGCAAGGTTTTTCTTTGAAGCAATCCACCATCCAGGTAGAGACTTTCCTCCACATGAAGTCTTTGCAGTTCAGAATGAACTCCTTGAAACTCTGCAGATCAGGGATGTAAAACATCAGGACAAGCCAGGAGTCCTGATGTTTTACATGTCCAGTATGGCCAAGTATGGCATCACCACAGACTGTAAGCTGTACACAGCTGACTGTTGTGAACAATGTCAGAAGTGTTCACAAATTATTCATAGCTTTGGTCCTGTCATTCTTCTTCCAAAGGAACAACAAGATGACACTACATGTAGTCTTCTAGGGAGATATTGGAATAGGATTTCAGAAAATTGTGGCACCTGCAAGTCCAACATAAAGAGTGATTGCTTCTTAAATGGTACAGATGTGATGACCCTGACACTGCCATGGCCAGACAGTCCAGACGATATCAGACATCCTGTGGTACCTGAACCAGCCCTTGAAGTTCCTGTAAAAACTGGAAGTCAGATATACCATCTGTCCTCAGTCATTTGCTGGAANATGAAGAAAGCTCAGACAATGACACTCAAAATGACCCTGACCATATTTACAGCATGGATGCTGAAGAACTGGATGCGTCCTCTAAGGATGAGGAAGGTCGTTCGGGAAGCTCAAATGCTGAAAATATGTGGGAACATTTTGGAGAAGTGTATGAGCTTTCTTCGTCAGAGGAATCATCTTCTTCAGAAGAAAACTCTGAAGATGGAAATCAAAATAACACAAGATTTCGTCCACAGGGATGTCAATCTTGACCCAGCTATGTATTTCTGCAAATTTTCCAAATCATTTTTCAATTGTTGGATGAATGCCACCACGCAAAGCGTCATGAACTTGACCGTTGTCAAGTTCATGATGAACTGAGGAAACTGTTCATGATGAACTGAGGAAACTGTGGCTCAGTTTCCTCAGGAGATTGCTGATCTTTTTGCAGAGACACCATTGCTTGCAAGGTTTTTCTTTGAAGCAATCCACCATCCAGGTAGAGACTTTCCTCCACATGAAGTCTTTGCAGTTCAGAATGAACTCCTTGAAACTCTGCAGATCAGGGATGTAAAACATCAGGACAAGCCAGGAGTCCTGATGTTTTACATGTCACACTATCTGGCCCAGTATGGCATCACCACAGACTGTAAGCTGTACACAGCTGACTGTTGTGAACAATGTCAGAAGTGTTCACAAATTATTCATAGCTTTGGTCCTGTCATTCTTCTTCCAAAGGAACAACAAGATGACACTACATGTAGTCTTCTAGGGAGATATTGGAATAGGATTTCAGAAAATTGTGGCACCTGCAAGTCCAACATAAAGAGTGATTGCTTCTTAAATGGTACAGATGTGATGACCCTGACACTGCCATGGCCAGACAGTCCAGACGATATCAGACATCCTGTGGTACCTGAACCAGCCCTTGAAGTTCCTGTAAAAACTGGAAGTCAGATATACCATCTGTCCTCAGTCATTTGCTGGAAGCAGGCAACAACTTCTGACACCAGCAGCCTTTGCACATATCTGATGTGTGGAGAGCTGGTGTTTAAGGCAGAGGATGAGCAGGTATCACTGGCTAATATCGTCTGTGGAGCTGACATTTGCAGCAATGGGTACATCTTCATCTATAAAAAGGCCACAGAAGGACAGGACGAATACAGCGTTGGGGTCAAAGTGACAACTGATCAACAACAAAGATAGTGGGTGGAACATGGCCCGCACAGAATCATTGTCAAGGAGTTGTGGCCAGTCCAGACGCTTGCAACAGCGCAGACTGGACCACCGAAGAGCCAGAGGTGGGCGGCCAATTGGCCGCCTGGAACCATGAAGACAAAGAGATGGAGGCTGAGTGTGCTGGCAGGAGGACATGGAGCGACGGGCAGATGGATCATCAGCACCGGCAGACACACAGATAAGTGCTCAGGCACTGAGCAGCTCATATGTGTGTGTATACACACACACACACATACACACATACATACATACATACATGTATTTATGTATACTGCTATTGATAATACTATCTTTAACAGACTGAAAACATATGAAGGCTCTGAAGAGGCTAAATAATGCAGAGTCAAAATAAAACCTCTCAACATTGCCAAAAAATTCAAGTATAAAACTTAACATTCAAAGGCAAATACAGGTTCCATTACAATAACCAATCCTGAGTTACTGAATGAAAACTTCCTGATAGCATGGCGGCTAGCTGGTTACTGCTAGTTCTGAATGGCTGTTTCTGACTGAGCGGAGTAATTATGCAGAACAGGGAGGAGGCAGAGGAGATCGATTATTTTTTCAGAGATTATCTCTCATGTTAGGACAGCGAAAGTTTTAATACGAATGTAATTTTTTATTTTTTTTTTAAGTTAGATGTTGCAGCTCTAAGCAGAGGTTCGGTGTGAGAGTCACTACCAGGTGGAGCAGAAGCGAAGCTCCGTCTGTG
>NW_006800002.1:1864560-1891338 GCF_000485575.1 Poecilia formosa
AATAATAATAATAATAATAATAATAATAATAATAATAATAATAATAATAATAATAATAGTCAGATTAACAATCGAAACAGCAACACACAAAAGGGTTAAAAATGTAATAAAAATAAATAAATAGCATAAATTAAGATTGTCGTGAGGCAGGAGCGGATCTACCGGGGTGGCATGGGGTGGCAGTTGCCACCCCAGCTAGCGACAATGAATTCAATAAATAGTTATGGCAAGCCGGACATTAAGCGCATGAAACTCTTTTTTCCGACAACATTGAATGCAACACAACGTAACCTGACACCCACTGCTAAGGAGCGGGAAGTGCGAGAGAAGTTACAGAGCGCCAGCAGCATTGGTGGATATATATGTTACTGGACTGGACATTAGTGATTTATCGTAAGTCACACATTCGCCATTGCTGTCCATTGAGTCAGCAATATCGGTAGTCAGGAAAATACTACAACCACGCAAAGAATCAGAACAACGGACGCAATGTTTAGCAGTTAATTCAACCATAGATAATGGTAATAAGGGCTTCAGATTTCACAGGTGAGGGAAAAGTTTTAATTTAAAGAAAACATTGAACAAGTGAGCAGTGGGTCAGTTATGCTAGCCTAACTGTTGCTGGCCTGCTATTGACTTTGATAACCTTAGCATGTGCTGCGCAGTTCGGTGTGTTTTGGTTCCGTTAGCACTAAACAACCCGCCACCAAGTCATCAGTAGAGCAGCTGTTTAAATCAGCTAATCAACCACGGCAGTGTTCAGGCGAAAACTTATTAAGAATCACAATATAGACATTAAGCCTGACAACATAATGTAACAGACTGGATGTTCTGTTTTTGCTACTTTTTTGTGTGGGAAATGTTTGCTTTTTGGTGTTGAGTCCCCTGATCGGTCAGCTCTGCTCTAATTGCTCGTTGAGCTGTTTGGTGGTTGCCATGGCAACGGGTCGTGCGTAATTCCGACATACAGAGCGGGAAAATGCGGAATAGAAGTTGTTCGAGCTATTTTTTCTTTATCCATTTGGATTTTGTTACTTTATTCTTAAATTTCTATTTTTTGTATCATTTATAGAGTTTATTTTGTAGGTTGATAATTGTTGATTTTATTTATTTTTTGTTTTATTATTTGTCTTATGTATTTTCTAAATTTAGACAGGAAGTAATGTCGGTCAGTCCACTTTCTATAAGTGTAGGGGCCTGAAGGACCAGCAGTCATTTGGGTTTGGGGCCGATGGTTTTTACCAGAGCAAGAGTGATAGCATGAGAACAAATGAAAGTTTGATCTCTGTAATTGTTTGGTGAAAGAGGAAAATAAATCACAGAGAACAATCAATAAGTTTGGACACTGAACCTTCTTTTGCCCGTGTCGAGAAACATGACCCCAGTGCCTCTGTAGTGGCTTGGTGGAACTTTTATTGAATGTTTGGCTTGGCAAACAATCAGAAGTGGTTCTGTCTACTTCACCTGTTTATCAGCTTTATTGCACCTTTATTGTGGCACACTGCAGCCGCTGCAATTCCTAAAAACAAGCAACAAAAACTGATCTAATCCCCTGTGTTCGCAAAACGTAGTGATATTTATAACAGTCGTCAAACTACGGCTCCTACTGCGTATTTAAAATAAAACAATTGACCAATATAAATAGAAATTTGCCCCTTGCATCTTGACAGAACTAACAGAAACTAAACTGTTTATAGATTTGTATCATGGAGAATTTATCAAACATCAGTTTTATAATCTTTATTTTAACTTGTATTTAATAGATATATCTAATAACAAATGATGGCGATACTAATATTTTCGTGACAGATTTCTCCTTGTCCTATATTGGGATAAAATGGTTTTCTGGACACAGTGAATCACACAGTGACCAATAGGCGCTGTCCAGTCCAGTAATACATATCAATTAGCAGGAGTATGAAAGACGTAAAAATAATTAACTATACTATATTAAGAAATTGTATTTAAGCCTTGGTGCTACATGAAGATCATTTTGAAACAATGCAAGTTAAAAACAATATTTCGTGTCTATATTATATATATATATATATATACACTGCCACCCCTGAAAATATCCCTGCCCTCCTCTTGCCACCCCATAAATATTTTTCTAAATCCGCCCGTCATGTGCAACAGTGTTCCTGACTATCTGTCATACCTTGTAAATCCAGCATACCTTGTGGTGCTGCGAATGCTCGCTTTGATGTTACGTTTCTTTTAAATCCGTCATACCTGTAGAAGTTTCATTTTGTGTGTTTTATTTCTCAGAAGTCTATGATAAATTAAAAAATAAATAAAATAAGAAAAATCTAGTTATTTCCACGCAGTGTCCATCCAGAAAGCGGTATTGTTCCGCTTGTTGCCTAACAGCTTAGGTCAGCATCCAGCGTTAGTTATGTGCTTTTTTTTTTTTAGGACATATTCCGTGCAGTTTTCTAAAGAAGTATTACAATATTAAAAAGGTAGATTAGCTGTAGGGACAAAATATCCCGCGGGAGACCAAGTTTGTAGTCAAACAGTATTTGTAGTAATAGTGACGCTAAACGGGACTAATGTCGTTTACAGTATGGTAACGATATTGGGAACAGCAAAAGTCGTTTATATTAATATATTTGATTGACATAGCAGGTTAATTAAATAAAATTTACCGTAAACTTCTGAGAAATACAAAACACAAAATGGAACGTTTACGGGTATGACGGATTTATAAGAAATCTGCTGAGTAAGCAGTATGTGACGTAACATCGATGTGCGCATGTGCATTACCATAAGGTATGCTGGATTTACGGGTATGACAGACAGTCAGAACCACCTGAAATGTAACTGCTGGAAAATCTCTAATTAAGAATGTTTCAAGTAACCACAACTATAAATGCAGCCAGATGAAGGTTTAGCTTCATCTTATTTTAATATAAAAAAATATGATTTTAATTTCAGTAAAAACTACTTAAGAATGGGTTAAAACTGAATAAATCAATTAGCCAAGTTTATTTGTATAGCACATTGCAGCAGTTCAAGGAGCTTTACATCATAAAAAACACAAAAATAAAGTCATAAAAACAATGTACACTAGACAACTGAGAACCCAGTGACCAACATTGATCATCTTGTATTGATCAAGATGATCAATAGACGTCAAAAGCAACTCTGAACAGGTGTGTCGAATGTAGAAACACATTAATCAGGATCAAGTCTCATAAATGTTAACAAATTAGGTCAGTAGCTCCAATGTCCTCACAGAAATGAGTTTTCATTAAAACACACAGATGATGTTAAACATTTCGTCATCAGACTTGTTGAACTAACGATGCTGCCCTTCTGTCTGCATGGCTCCACTGATGTCTCGCTCATTATATTGAACATTACAATAATCCACCCAGAACCAGAACTTCAGGCTGCAGTTAGGGTTGCCACCTTTCAGAAATAAAAATAAGGAATGCTCCCCACGGCGCGTCGTCCTTCTCTCATGGGGTGGGACATTCACTGCAGTGATAGACATTATTTTATGGCGGTGTTTTTTGTTTTTAAAAGGTGATCCGTAGAGCAATCGTTCATGCATAGAGGTCGGTTAGAGTACCCCAAAATTGTACTCCAATCACAGTAGCAGACCTTAAACACGTTTAATTAAGCAAGTGTAAAAAGTATTTGGTAAGCTACTCAAGTACTGAGGAACTGATCATAACACCTGATTTAATATTAAAAATGTATCCTCAGACAGCTAAAAGTATAAAAGTTATGTGAACATTCTGGTATTTTAGTCAGTGTTTTTTGAAACAACAACAAAAACAGAGCAATATTTCATCATTTGATATATTAAGTGAGCCAAAGAGCCACATCTGTCTCCAGAGATCCAGGTTGAAGATCCCTGGCAGATGGAAAATGTCCTATCTCTATACAGCAGCTAAATAAATATTTAATTTATTGTTAAAGTAAAATTGTGGAGGTTAAAAAAATCCATCACTGAGTATTAACATAAGACATTTATTTAGTATAATTTCTTAGGTACCCCGTTGGCCCCCATCTAGAACCGCCCCTGTGCTGGAGGTCTGTGTCTGGTGCATTAATAATACATTAAATGACCACTGAACACTGAATTCATAAAATATATCAGCATTTCAAAATAAAGCATACAGAAACTATTAACAAACCTTTTAAAGTAGGAAATATTGATGTCTATTTGTATGATTTGTTCTTTAAATGACCACTAGTATTATTTTGCCTGATATTATTAATAAGCAAATAATCAAACAAATGTAGCCAACTAAAAGCACAATAAAAAACTTAATCAATAATAAAATGTTCTACCATATCAGGAGATGATTGAGGGATGAAGAGATGCTGATTTCTGGTTCTTTAGGCTCTAACGTGTCTACAGTTCCTCTCCTGATCCTTTCTGTCTGGTAATCACACTGCGCCACAATGGACACATTTTTTAAAATTGTCTTTATTCATCCTCACAAACATTATTCCCAGTCACGTATGTATCTTTATGAGAGGTTTTGCTTCTAAGGACGGTGGAATATCGAGTCAAGGACGTTTTAAAAAGACCCAGGTTGATAGCACCTTACCGCGGCTGCGTAGTGTCCGTTTCTAGGCAACCGTGACAACAGCGTTGGTCCGTAGCGTTCTGGGGTCCTTTAGCTCCCCCCACCAGTATTTTATTTTGGTCATTATTGTTGCACTTAATGTTGATATGTGTGTGATAGGCGTGTCTATCTGACATTTATAGAAATACGGAACGAATCGCGTCCCGTATCGGTTCAATACGGGACGCAACATTTAACAGCCAAATACGGGACAATTCCGTATTTTACGGGACGAGTGGCAACCCTAGTATGGAGGGGTGCTCTAGTTTACCAGGGAAGCTGGGTTGATGGGAAGCCTGTTAGAGTCTGCAAAAGATTTGAAACTGAGGTAGAGGTTCACCTTCCAACAAGGCAATGACCTTCAACGAACAGCCAGAGCTACAATCAAATAGTTTAGATAGAAGCCTTCATGTTTACAGACCCTCTCCATCCAGTCTGACTGAGCTTGAGCAATTTTGCAAAAAAGAATGGTCACAATATTTGCTGCCTAAATGTGTAAATTTGCAAAACTTAGGACTTTTTATTCCACTTCCCAATGATGGGCTACTTTGGGTTAGTCTATCACACTGTGTTTTGTAGTTGCAAGTATCAAGTTATACTTTTTTTTTTTTTTACATTTTTTCAGTGCGTTTTTTTTATTGCCAAACAGCTCTTTGAAACTTAAATAGAACCTGGTGAAAACAAAGAAGGGCATTAACAACTGCCTGCTGTGGCACCTTCATCATCAATCTAAATGGGAAGATCCAAAAGCAAACATCTTCCCCTTGTCTGGTCTCAAGGCTTCATCTGCAGTTTGCTCGTGTCAGAGCTGTTGAGAAATTAAGCCATCAGCAAGTCATGTATGCACGAGATTAACATCTTTATCATGGCGCAGTTGTCAGCCTGATGTTGATTGATAATGTACAGCCGCCTGGGGTGCAGACCAATCATCTATTTTCAGGCTTTTTTTGACACAAATCCTGGCGGTGCTCTGATTTCGCTTTCCCCTCTGACTGACCTTCCCGCTGTACCAAAACGCAAACTGACGAGCTGTCACGGCAACCCCGAGGAAGTCATCGCATTTCAGATGCGACGCGTGGTGATCAATATGTATTTTGTAGGTGACGCTCAATCATTAGGGGTCAGATTTTTATCTTTACGTCAGTGTAAAATGCGTGGCATGCATACCTATAGCGGGAAACCAGCAGAATGCACACATGTACACTCCTGATGAAGCAGGATAAAGCCCTGTGGCGGCCTCGTTCCACACCGTTCTTGTGGATCTTTGAGGTTTATCCCCACAACTGTGTCACCCAATTGTTTATTAAATGAAGAAAAATCTTCACTAATCCGGAGCACGCTCTCTCTCTCTCTCTCTCTCTCTTTCCAAATGTGAGGTGTGTGCGTGTGTGTGTGCAGAAACCGGAGTTAAAGATGCGGATATGGAATTAAAGTGAACTTAAATCCTTCAAAGGTAAAATTGATATAAAAAAAATCCGGAGATGCTAATAGAGAGGATGATGATGTGATACTATGCAGCCTCGTTCAGCTCTGGCCTAATTATTCTTAGCTGCGGGCTGCAATTTAGTCTAGCCACGCTTTACATGTGCTAATAGGATTCCTTTCTTCAGAATAAACACTTTTTTTTTCTTACTTTTGCTGCAGGAGATTTTGGACTGCAGAAGCATTTTGGTCAACAGGGACAAAACTTGAAAGAATAATCACAAGTCATGCGTGTTAGGCCTGTCAGTTCACAAACCCAATGTGGATTTGCTGCAGCACCCCGTGTTACCTGCAGGGGGAGGCAGATTACCATGACTAGCGCTTCATCTGGCTATGGAATAGAAAAAAAAAAACATCAGCTGAAGAGTAAATGTCAGGAATTAAGAGTCACAAACGAATGGATGACATTTATGGGAGTTCTATAAAATAATAATAATAATAATAATAATAATAATAATAATAATAATAATTTCAAACACATCCTGTGAGAAAATTGTGTCTAGTTTCCAACAGAAATCCACACAATTCACATCCACGCTAAATGCTGCTGCACTGTTATGATCAAATGAATAATAATAATAAAAAAAGTCAGTCTGAAAGCCCTCAGGGAGTCATGCAGGCCTCAGTGAAGATAAACTGATCCTCTTTAACCAGCCGCACTCTATCTCCCACAGTAATCTCTGCTTCCACCCATGTCTTTCCCTCATGTGAGTCGCTCTGTGAAGCTAAAGCTTTGGCTGAGGTTCAGACCGACTCTCTATTTACACCCGCACCGGTCCGTTCTCCCATTGACACAAACAGCTGCCTCCCTGGAAATGAACTGACAACACTAATTAACAACGGCAATAAGAGACGCTGATTACGCATCAGTTTTCATATATCTATAATGCTTTCCAGGAATAATCAACTTGCATGTGTAATTTTGATTTGGATGTTTTAGCAGCTTCCGTATTTGACTGCAGGTGAAGATATACAAAAAGCTAGAAATATGTGCTTTTTTTTATAGCCATAGAATAATCACAAACTTGAAATTTGAGAAAGATCCACACTATACTTTTAAGTAGAATTGGAGAAAAAAAAATCCTTGACCAAACAGCAAGTCAATCTGGATCCAGGTTAAAGTGTTTGAATTTTTTTTATTTTATTTTATTTTTTATGTATGTCAAAATGACGGACAATGAAAAAGTCTTGTCCAAATGTAACTCACGTTAGAAAATCTCTCATAAAGGAATTAAAAGTGTTAAAAAAAAAACCATTCATTTCATAAGTGTGTGATAAAAACTAACGTTTAGAATTCATGAATCTATTTGTTAAAATCTGAAATTAATGGATTAAAAACATGTTGAAACCATATAAAAATTATGAGTATGTTTCTTTCAGAGTTTAACATCCAATAAAATAAGTGGTTTTGGGTAACTTCAGCCAATCACATTAGTTGTCCCGCCCTCAATTTGCATTTTGTCTGCTAGCTGCTTTGCTATCAAGAGGGCAGCTTGCTAACTCATGGTAAGGTTTTGTGTCAGTTCTTGACGTTCTTGTATGCTTTAATAGTATATGATATTAATTGGTGTTTTATGCTAAAAGCTTGGGGTAAACCTTGTGGGGAATATTGATGGAAAAGACAGCCGAGCAGAGGATTGACGATAGTTTCCTTGTCTAGACTGAGTGAGTTGCACTAGTAAGTTTACATCGACCTCGCGGGTCCGTTAGCCGCCATGCTAAGTTTTACTATTGTAAACCCCATTGACTTATGCTACAACTGTTAGCATGTTAACTCCGTTAGTTACAAGGCCAAATAAAATAGGGAAAATTTATAATTACACAAGCTAGAATGGCTACATGGATAACAAACTACTTTTGCACTGTTCATATACATTTTTAAAAATTTAATCTATCAGGATTAAAAAAAACAAACAGTGAGATCAAAAAGCTCTTTTTGGTCAAGAAATCCTGACCAGGAGGCAGCAAGAAATACAACATACACAAAAATTAAATGCCAAGCTATTAAAAAACAGGTAAATGTCATTGACTCGGGACTCAAGAACTTTTAGTTTGGATGGAGAAACACTGAGACAAATTAACTCAGTTTCTTGTTGCAAGTTCCAATATATTTTTTTTCTTATGTATCACGTTCTATTACCTTTTAACTGTGTTTTCATGTGTTAACTGGATTAAACTAATTAATTTGGTTTCATTATTGATAAAACTGAATTTGAATGAATGAGTTGCACAACAGAACTGAAAGTGAAATGTGAGCAAAATCCCATTTCAGTTTTATTTCATGACAAGAAAATGACCTTTTCCTTAGGTCAGGTTTTTGTTTGGAATTACCAAGATGTGGAGGACCACAAGCCTGAAAAGCTTGGTGAGCCATTGCCCATTTGAGCCAAACCTACTCCGATTGCCAACAGGCTGTCAATTTTGCAGAAATTGAGTTTTAAAAAAAGAAAATGCATAAAACTTAAATTTCCTGTGTTTGCCTGATTGGCTTGGTAAGACAAGACATGCTTTTTATGTGAATGAAATATTGCAGGTTTTTTTCTTTTGAAAATGTGCATGCAAACCAGCCTGTTATGAAAAGATCACCCAAAAGCTTTGTTGTATTTAGTTTGAAAACAGCACTGTTGTGCATCATGAATTGTGCATAAACTCTGTTATCTGCAGTCATGTTTTCTCAGCAGAACAAACAGCTGTTCTGTTCATGGTGGAAATAATTTTACTGTTCATTGTTTGTTACAGCTGTGACTTTTATTTTTTTGTTTTTTTAAGATTTTACAGAAATCTTTAATTAATGATTCACAAATGTCTAAGTGCCTGTACATTCCTCTCAGGATGGATTAAATCTCTGGTTGCCACCATTTTTGTAGCACACAAAATAGTTGGGGCTGTCTTGAATTAGCGTTTTTTTTTTTGTTTTTTTTTGTCCCTGATACCGATCGAAGTCATGCAGGGACGGGCATTTTCTGGTGCTGTTTCCCCATCTGATGCCTTAACTGACATTAATACAAAGTAACACTAACACCATCATAAACAGAATTAAAGATTTAATATTTTTTTAAACAATAAATTGTCTTGTTTTAGCTTATGTTATAGAAAATACTGCTAAGCAACTGGGACATTCACATAAAACGGTATAACAACATAGAAAATTGTGTTGTGTAAGTCTAAAATGTATTACAGCTTTTAGAGTAAAATAATTGTTTTTCATGATACTATACTCCAAATGTACATTTTATCTAACAACTGAGGGAAAAAAAGAGATGTGACTAAAAAAGGTTCTAGAAAGATCCTGGAGGAAGACACACACAGATTCAGTACCTTACTTCTCAGAGACTCTGCACTGCATGTTCTTACCTTCTGCACATATTGTTTTGTATTCAGCGTGGTTGATGTTTTACACCAGCTTTATATTGTCATTCCTTTATTTCGGAGCCTATTTTGTGTTGAGGTCAAGGACAAACAAATTCTCTGCAGAGCTCATGGATGGGAGCTTTGCATGCCATGTATACGTACCAAGCCGCTGCAGAGGACCCATATGTTGTCTTAGTCCTATTGTAGACTACAATTGATTGCTGACCTCCTTCTCTTCAGATTTCTTCTCAACAAGCTAATTCTTCCCAAGCCAAATCCCACACGCTCATGTTATGGAGTGCTGCCAAAACTGGTTCGCTCTTGTTCATGCTTCAAGCATCTAAAAAACTTCACACAAACAACCGTAACATTTTCAGGTCCATATTTTTTATATGTTCAGTGACACTAGTGAAATATAAATATATGTCCATTTGTTATTGTTAATTATTCAATCAATAAACTAAATCAGTTAAAAATGATCCCTGCAAATGGTGTTACCTCCTTATGCAACTTTTTATTTTGGCTAATTGTACTCACAACCCATAAATGTTATATTTAAATGCACCCCGAACGACGCCGCTAGTCACCCCATCTCAAGCTGTGAGTCTGGATACCGAGAACAGGAAACTCATTCCAGTCACTTGTATTTACAATCGCAATCATGAAACATATCTTATGACCATAGTTGAGAGACAGTGTGGAAGAAATGGTGAAAGGAGAACTTCAGTTTTTGGCACAGCTTCTTCTTCATCTCAACAGACCAGAGCATAAAAGCAGACAAGGCCCAAACCATAACTCACAAAACAACACAACACTTCAACTCTTGAACTTGAAGGAAAGACAGATCTCCACAACCAGAAGGGAGCAGTCCACCTTCTTCAGTTGAGTCATGGCTTCGGAGAATAAAATGCTGACTCTCAAGCTTGTCTCTACACACTTGGCTGCAAACCTTTCCCCAGAATCCTGAAGGATTGTTCACGGAACCACATCCTCCACAAAAAACACAAAGATGGAATCCAGACTCCAAAATAAGACACATTTCTCTCCATGACAAGGCCTTCCAATCATGTCGACGAACACAACAAACAGGATCTAAACTAAATAAAGACCTAACAGAGTCCAACTTGCACTGGAAATGAGCTAAACTTTGGTATATGAGGACTGAATACTTCTCACAAACGTAAGCCACATCCACAAAACGTATCTGGAATGATTAACCAAACACCAATAGCCCCATAAGCAACGCTACAAGCCTGAAGACCTGGTCAGCTGTTCCCACACTCCCTAAATTCAAAGTTCAGCAATCAGTCAAAGGCTCCTTTCCAACAACCATTGTTGTATTGTATTGCAATACAACAAAAGACTGTGACTCTTCAATTTGAGGCAAAGAAACTCGGCTCGGCTGTAACAGGACATAATTTTGAAATATCAACACATCCGTTGAAAAATAAACATTTCATAAATTAACCCGTCTTAAAAATTATTCACTTTGCATTTAAAAGCCCTAAAGCAACCATAGAAGTTTTATTTAGTCACATTCAAGTGAAGCAAATACTTCACCCTGTATTGGTTATACTTCGATACATTTCTTTTCAAATCTAAGTGAGCGATGAACAAAAGTAGACAACAATACATTACTTTTCAGCAAATCCTGTAAATATTCTCCAGATTCATGTTTCTCAGTATAATCAACATCTTATCACTCTGTGCAGCTTACAGATTTATACGATCCGTTATCCCCCAACCCGATTCTGCATGACTAATTGGAAAGGAGATCATTTCTGGATGAAAGTGTTCATTTGTGCTCCACTTTGCATGTTTTATGTAGACTGAGCTGGGATTTGTGCCAGAGTGGCGCTAACAAAGTCTTAAAATGACCCCATAAACGCCTCAGAAAGAAAGAAAGAAAGAACAACACAATCATGAAATATTTAAGCATAAAAATCCTTTGGCTCATTAAATACTCTCAGTAGTCAAACTGGTCTGGATTTCAGGATGACCTTCGGTAGACTTCAAAAAGGAATTTAAGTTGGAAAGTCCTTTTTCCAGATGTTAAACGAGGGTAAACATAAACAAGCCAGAAAGAAAATGGGTTATTTGTTGAGTTTCAGACAGGGCAGACAGAAATGTAGGGCAACAAAATTGCCTTGTTGGTGTAGAACTGCACATTGGACTGACCCGGCAGCCTTTAAACAGATGGTGCTTGAATAATAAATATTTGGGGAAGGCGCCTTTAAATTGGATTACATTAGTGTAATCTCTCCAGCTATTTTAAATCATTTGCGGAGCGTTATCTCATTACAGTTTTTAATCCCTCTAAACTTTTGATTGCTCTCTTGATTATTTGCAAACTCTCAAACACCTTCTGGCTCTCACTGTAAAAAAATCACACATTTCACCTTGAGCTTTATTACAGTTGTACATTTATATTAAATACCAAATGTGAAATTATTTAAGATAACTACCGAGTAAAAGAAATGCCAAGGGCTCATTGTTTTTTTTTAACTAAAGCAGTTCCAGAGCTAGAACAGAGTGATACTGGAGTGGGTTCTTATCCTATTCTGTAAGAAAAAAAAAAGAAAGAAAAAGACAGGTCATTTGATTTCAGCAGCTAAACAGCATCTTTTTTTATAGATACATTTAAATAAGTACTAAAATAATGTAAAAACAAATAGGTATAATAGTAACAGGGGCATAACAGAAAACCCTGTGGTAGGTATTGTAACATTCCCACAGAACGACATAAAAACTACCAAACAACGGCATTTCTACATGTGAAAGTGAGGGAAATGGAGTTATATCATCATTTTTATGAAAGATGTGGCTCATATGGACACACCGAAACATGAAACTGGAGTTCAGAAATGTTTCCACTTTGGAATCCAGTTTCAAAAACGGTTGTTTCTGGTTTCCCAAAAGGTCCGATCAGGACGACCTTTGTGGATACACCTAGTTTTGTCTCTGTGTGGACGGGGCCTTAATGTTAACGTCAACGCTTCATTTTTGGTGTCACGTCAGTGTATTTGCCCCTCAAGAATTTGTCTCTCCATTTAGAGCTGAGTAAGTTTTTAAACTGATTACTGGGAACAGTTCACCCACTGACACAGGAAGTGAATAACACTCCATAGAAGTTAGAATACATTTGGCAGAAAGTAAATCATTTGTCCTCAAAGTAAATATGGTACAAACAGGAAAAATGAGTTTTATGAGCTGAGCGAATTTGAAAAGAGGAAAACTGTGATGGTTACAATACCAGATCACAGTATTATCAAAACCACAGTTCTAGTGTGGTTTTCCTTGTCCTTGCATGTCAGTAGATATAAAAAGTGAACATATTAATGGCTGATCAAGGTTTATTGACGGACTTGGTAAGTAAAGGCTTTCCTATGGAGTATCATGCAACAAAGTACTGACATGTAAACGATGGTTCTGAAAGGTGTCAGAATACACAATGTGTTGCAATTTGTCGTGTTTGTGTTTTTTGCAGACCGTGTGTATTTCATCCTTTAACTGGGTTGATTAACACAACAGTTAGGCTGTGGTGTTGACTTGTCCTCCACAGATCTCAGCTCAATCAAGCATCTGAACATACAAGTTTCATACCTTTTTGCACCTTTTCATACCACACCATACCCTCAGGAGTCAAACAGTCCATACGTTGACGGATCAGGGCTGTGTTGCCTGGACAAGCAGGCAACAAGGCACACACTATTAGGTTAGCCCTGATCGTAATGTTATGATTTGATCAGTGTGCCCAATCATTGAATATTTGTATAACTGCTGTCATAATCATTTTACATAACTGTCTTTATTCTGTGCTAAAACTATCTAGGTGAACATGTAAATCATACTTAGGGATGTTCCACCGTTTGATTGCGGTAACGCCACTTTGATTATATTACCTCACTCTCATGGCTGTTCAGTGGCCTCCAAATGGAAATGTACAGCGGCCACTTGTCTACCTTTGATTCTTTCAATTATGATACTCAACAGTCTGGAGCCTAATGCCTCGCATCAATTTAACATCCTCCAAATCATCCCAAAGAATTGCTTTGATGCTGAAACTTGACTGGCTAAAACCTTTTCTCCACATTTACAGTATGTCTGAGTATCATAGGCTTTGGAATTGGTTGCATGGTAACAAATGGGGCTGTAGTTTTTTCCAAGAAAATGTTAAAACATGCCTGAAGAGTCCACAGAGTGACCTTTTCAGATTTCTGAGCAGACTAATAAAGCTTCAGAACCATACTTACTTAAAAACAGAGCCATTTTGTTGTTTCTAGTTGAAAGCTGAGCTCAGCTAATCGCACATTTTTACCACCAACACACAGAAACACATTGTAAACCCTTACCTTTCTGTAACCCTCTAGAAAAGCACTTGGTAAATTGACACTCCAGTCATTTTTTTCCTGATTTGCCCATGAGTTACAGCTTTATTTTGCAAAGCAAGAAAGATTCATTTGATTTTAATTACTATGACAGGCTGGCAGTTGTCACACTTGTTTTGTAAAGGGCAGGAAATGTGTGAATTAAATAAAATATTGTTCTTCTTAAGACAAGCACTTTGAAAAGCAAGGAAACCCTAGCTTCCCACTGATACTTCAGTTTCTGATAAAACTAGCTGTTTTCAGAGCAATAAGTCTGTATTGTTGATTCAGACTTTAATGCCTGAGGCAAACGATGCTCAATATATCCTAACAAACAAGCAAATACAATAAGTTCTCTAATTGCTCCCAATCAGATCTGTTTATATCTCCAATTTCAAAAAGATTTAATCACAAGGATTAGACATCTTGGATCATGACCCCTGATCACACTTTCCCTTTCTTTATACCATGGGCTTACAAGGGTTCACAAACCTTTAAGCCTTTTACATGCCACTTGGTTGGTGCTCTGGACTCTCCTTACAGTGTTTATTGTAAAGCGTGATTAAGCACGTAAACATGAAGGGTTGGCTTATATGGTTTCCTGACATCTGACCTTTGAGCAAATGGAAATGCTCCAAAGACTTTCACAGAGCAGCTGACAAAGGGGGATGCTATGGGATGAGGATTTGAGTCGATGCAGACAGACAAAAATAATTTGTCCTAATCTGTTGACTTCTAATTTGTATCTGTGTTGTGAGTTATTTCTCTGGTTTGTGTTATTTCGTGCCCACTTGTATTTTGTGATCGTCTGTTTTTCAACCTCCCTTCGTTGCCTCAGTTCATGTTCCCCACAGCAGTAGCAGCAGCAGCAGCAGCAGCACATTCAGGTAATTGCACTTACCTGTTCCTCACTCTAATTGTTGTCCTGGTATTGAAGCTCTCTATTTTTAACCACACATCTCTGGATTCTGGATTCTTCCTCTGTTATTGCCAGGCTCTTATGTTCTCGGTCCTCCTAATATGTCTTTCTCTTGTATGGACTCATTGTTTATGGAAACTCTTTTCATAAAACACAACACAATATTTTTATTTGCCATTATGGTACTAGAATATAGCAAAATTGCAATGGTGCCCTCAGTGATAAATAATTAATATAAATATTTGCTATGACTGCAATCCAGAACATCCACCTTGTTGCCTTCAAACCATTCTCGAGTTATTGTCTTGCTGTAAAGATCTGAAGTATTTATTTTAATTGTAATATTCAGTGTCTGCCTTTTTTGAAGACTGTCTTCCAATAACGCATAATTACCTAGTCATATTTAGTCTCCTGTCAACTTTTAACAATTCTTAAGCACAAAAACAACACAGGCCGCTGGTGGACTGCCCAAGCTCCTCTACCACTTGGCTTAGCAAGTTTTCTGCACTCATGGTGATTAATTATTTATATAAGCAGAGGCAACATTACACAGCGTGTAAAACAGGAGGCACTTCCTAGTCTATCTTTAGTATGCAATTTTAGCAATTTCACAACTTTCAAAGGTGCTAACCTTAACTCAAACAGACTGCCAACATTTCAGACAGAGCATGTTCTGTGACAGAGGTTGGAAGTTACAGGATAAAACACAGCACCTTGCTGAACTCCGTTCAGACTTCCTGTCATCTGCTAAACATCGAACAGACATTGCAGCCTGAATTAACACCAGGCATGTCTAGACATTTCATATGAAATGTTTTTTTTTTCTTTAAAATTCCTTCTCCAGACATTTCCAAAATCACCTTATTGATGCTGAAAAAGAAAACATTAATTCACTCATTATCAACTTCCACACAAAACTCGGTTGTTGTCAGTGTGATGCATTAGGACTTACAGTACGTTCCCTGACTCGTTAGCGCTTTTGAGGCTGTTCCAGCTGAAATATCCGGATTTCTTGCTGCATCTCTACAAAATAGGCCATGATTTTAATAACCTGGCAATGGAAAAGGTCGTCCCAGCACAGCCAACGCCAAGGGAGTGGGGACACAAAATGAGAGTAAGCCAACAACAGGGACTGGGAACTAAGGTATTTAGATCTAAAAATGTCGTTGTAAGGAACTAGATCAGATTCTCTGGACTGAATCAGGGCATCTACAGAACAAATACTGATGCAGAAAATTAGAAATATTTTTGTAATTTATTACAAAATTTACATCTAAAGAAAAAAGTTGCATTGTGCTGTAAAATCAAGTCGAGAATATAAAAAAAGTAAGGCTCAAATTATGCAACGGCATGTCCAGGCACAGTTAGAAAGTGCCTGGACATGACTGCAGTCGTGATTTCTTCTGGTAGTTTGATAAGTTGGTCAGTCTGACTCAGACTAGTAAACCAGGAGCTGTCCATCACCGGTCCCATCGAGACGTTTCTATCCGCTCTTCCAGCTGGCTCCTGGGACGTAGCAGCTCAAACTGAAAAGCCAATACGTCTTAAATGGGTCTGCCATGCTATGCCACAACAGAGCCCAAAAGCACAGCGCATCCCCCCCATCATCCTGGCTCTTTGAAGGAGATATTTATAAAGCGGGATGGGCACGGCTGCGTTATCTTCCGGATCTGTCTTGTGTTCCCAACACGAGGCAAGCTGCGCTGACGAGAGTGACGGAGTGAGAGGTCAGATCCCGTCCGCCGTCCGGACGCGGCCTTCTACCACGGTGCATTCTGGGACGCAGGGAGGGTTTAATGTAGAGACTGTAATTAAGAAGCGGTGTGATCTGATTTCAGACTTCCACTGAGCCATCACTGGAGAGGAATTACAGGTCGCAGCTAATGATCTGTAAACATCCACCAACGCCTTCCCAGTTAATCGCAAGTTGAGAATATAATTTGAATTCAGATTTTGATTTAAAAAGAGTTGAAGACTAATTAGGCATCATTTTACAACCCGATAGGCAGGCCCGTTTTTTTAATCATGTTAGTTTTATTGAATTTAGCTAATAATGTTCTGCAAGAAAAAAACATAGCTCAATTAACTGGTTTCCAAACAGATATTTTATTTGTATAGTTCATTAATTATGTCAAATGAAAATACTGTAGGCATGATAGACTGATTTTAATAGCTTTGACAAAGTAACAGCATGTTTGTTTGTTTGTTTGTTTTTTTTTTAATTAAAGGATTTTTTTGAGAATTGCCATGATGCTATTACTTAATGGAGAAATGAATAACCAACACCGTTAAGCGCAATAATATACTTTAATTAGTTACTTTTGATAGCATGTATGTATGATATTCAAACAAAATGATAATGTTGTGCGAAAACTATTTAATAGTATTTTAAATATATATGTATATATAATATATGGGATGATTGAATTACTTAAATTTTAAACCAGAAAACAATCATTCACATTACTATAAAATGTCGTGTTATCTACAGCAATATTATTTGTAAAGTTTGAACCAGAAGCAAAATTAAAGAATACACTCTAAATTTAATAGTAGGTTCAAAAATGCACCTTAACTATGTTCTTCTTTTTATAGAGCAATAACAGTATCGTGCTCATTAATGCATGTTCTATGTTCCTGTATTTCATATCTTTAATATCTTTAGTTTGCCTGATCCCTGTGGCTGATGGTTCAATAAAAATAACCAACAGTGAGGTGCAGAGTGGGCCTCCAAGCCTGGTGTCACTCTGAAGACAAAAACTATATGATGTATGGATATTTGACTTGATGCATGCTGTTGAGAAGCTCTATAATATTTTTAATCAGTTTGCAAAATATTTTCCAAAACCAAATTCATGCAAGGCTGCAAATTAGAATTTCCTGTTATTAACGCCATCAAAAGCATCTCTGCATTTAGATACGGTATCGCAGGTTCAATGCTTTTGCTGTAAGAATATTAAACAATCAGAGTGAATTTGTGGATGAATGCCTCCCTTTCATAAAACCAGTTGTCTTCTTGCTTGTGCCCAAAAGCATTAATTTGGCACCTTTTATTATTAACCATAATGATAAATACTATTAACATAGGTTAAAAGTATTTGGCATATATATGTGACACTCTCACATATTTTAATAATTTTCACTTTTCTCTCAGAAGAATTGCTACCAGCAATTAATGTTATTTGTGCAGAAAAATAATGAGTAATACTCCAAAAATGTGTCAGTTTTGAAAAGAATCGAGCTTAAGAACTACAACATTTGAAAGAGCAGCAATAAAACAACTGAACAGTCATTCAATTGTTTTGAGAAAAACTGTAATCAGTGAGCACCAACATTTTTACTGTGTAAATAAACCGAAGATGTTTGTAGTCACCTTAGTTTAGACCTCAATGTTCATATTCACCTTAAGCAGAGAAATGAGATGATAAATTATTAAAATCTCCAGGTGCACAAGCCATTACAGAATCAATATTTTAGAAAAGGTCTAATAATAGCCGGCCACGTTTCCATGCATTCAGCGCATGGCAGACGGAAAACACTTCAAATGCACATAGAATAAGAATTGGAGGGAGCAAACTAGCAAAAAGAATAAAACTGTGATGTGTGTAGAGGAATAAATTACCTTTAAAAAGCTGGCTGAGCGTTTCACGGAGGCAAGTTCTGAAAAACCTGGCTGCATCCGAGCTGCTGGACGTGGCAGCCTCAGATGTGGGCTCAGATGATTAGTAGTGATGTTTCTGTTGGCCTTCATCCTACTATTCATTATATCCAGCTGTCTGACAGATACAGATGAACCCCGCTGACCCCCGGACCCACCCACCCACATGTCCACCTACAGCACAGCTGCGGGACTGAGCCAAAGATGAAACGGAGGCAGCTGAGAGCGCTGGCCGGCAACCTGAACACAGTCTGAGATCCTCAGTAAGGAAATACATATAGCAACAAATAATGTTACAGCAATTATTGTGCCCCCTTAAAAAAGGGCTTGGTTAAATAAGAGGAAACTATTTCTGAAAGAGAAGCTTCTTTACTTTAGTTTTTATGACAGAGTATGAGGACCATAGTGAGAAAAATGAATAAATTACCAGAACAGTTATAAAAACGTTGTACGATAATAAAGTCAAAATAATACAAAGTCGTAAATATAAGAATCTTCAGCACTTGGAGATTAATATGAAGTCGAGCCTGAAGAAAACGCAAACTAAAACTGTTCAATTATTGACATAGAATGTAAAAAAAAGGCCCACAGCCTCCTATAATTGTCTCCAACCTTCAAAATAATCCACTGCAGTGTGTAGGTGTCACACATAAAACCTCAGTCGAATGTGTTGCAGTGTGTGTAGACTTTGTGACAAAATGTGAAAAAGTTCAGTGTTTTTGCCAAGCACTGCAAGATTTTAGCTTGGCTGCAGAAACACGTTAACAAGTGGCTGTGGCTGTCAGACACATCTTTAGAAACGGCTGATCCATCATGTTTCAGGTGACAGGCTGTCAGGACATTAAAGTAACTTTCTCAGGATATTTAACCCCGCGCTGGAGCAAACTCTGAGGCTGACCTGCAGACACTTATAGGGTAAAACCGCTGTCAAAAAAGACATAAAAAAAACTGATGAATGTCATTGTTATCTAGATACTAATGTAGATAAAGAAGCTTAACGCCATGTGTGTTATTTTACTGCATTCAGGCCTGTCAAAATAAACAATAAATCAATTAATTGCTTGATAAATTAAAAGAAACTCAATCATTATTATTTGCTTAATTTATCATTTTTCTCTTTTCTCTAACAAAAACTGAATGACAAAAGTCTTCAGTTTGGTGCAACGGTCCCTTTTTTTGAGAGATAATTTTGTTTACACACACTTGATAATTAATTTTATTTGTTGTTTCTGTTGTATTATTTATTTATTTATTTTGGATATTTCAAATGTCTTCCAGTTCCAGTGTTTAAATGTTCACTAGAATTTAAGTTTATTGATCCTTGAAAATCCTTGCATTATGATGCCATTATTACTATTGTATTACTTGAAAATGGTCTCAAAACAATATTATCATTTATCGCAATAAGTTCTGGGACAATATATTGTCCAGCAAAATTTGTTATCGTGACAGACCTGACTGCATATATTCTACATTAATTCTAATGTAGAATAAGACTGATTCTTATAATAATAATAATCAATCAATTGATAATTTCCATTCTGATGATGAATATTTTTTTTTAACTTTGTTTAGAGACTTCCCTTTTGGCATTTAGATATTTTATTTTGGGTATTTAAAATATCTTCCATTTTTAGTGTGGAGTCTTCTATATAAAGTTAAAGTTTATTCATCTTTGAAGGTAAAACTTACGTTGCTGTGCCATTATCAATGTATTGCTTGAATGTGGTCTCAAAATAACAATTTTATCGTTTATTGTAATAATTACCGGGTCAACTTATCGTCCAGCAAAATTTATCGTGACGGGCCAAATCCTGCTACAGTCAGTCTTCTGAAGACATTTTTGATTTTGATTTGGCCCAAAATGATAATAAGTTTGACACTCATGGTAAAAGAGAAGAAAATCCTGGGCATATCCTTGTCTAGAGTCTGCAACATTCAATCTACTTTTTAAGTTTTTATCAAACTCATAAAACTCCTCATTAACATGTTTGGGTTGCTGTTGGACTACATAGTTTGGCTCCACAGCGAGTTGCAGCTCCGTACATCAGCAGCTGCAGTCGGCAGCGCGCACCGAGAAGACTCTGCGCGGCCGTTCGACACGCCCGCAAATCACAGCGTGACTGATGTGGCACGGTGATTTGTGTAGGTAATTTCTGTCTCGCTTCTCTCTCTCGCCCGTGCATTACTGTGCTAATGTGACACTTTATTGATCCCTGTGGGGAAATTTTCTCTTCACAGTCAGGTGTAAGTGCAGGGTCAGTAATAGGAGAGCAGCCCTGCAGCTAGTAAAGGTTCAATGTCGTGTTGAAGGATGTGTTGCAGACATGAGGCGTTCAGGTTCCTGGCCTTGGAGTTGAAGGACGACCGGCCAACTCATTGTTTTGCCGGAAGACTGTGGTTGCCTCCCACTACATTTCCCAATTAGTAGAAACGGGGGGTCTTGTAATTAGGCTGCTTTGTAATGAGACTTTTTAACCTTTACATCTACTGGGAAAACTGGCAAAAATATGTAACGGTTTTTCTTTTTTTTTCTTTTCTTTGTTACAACCTCGGGCAGATTTTCACAAGGTATACCTTTTTTATTGCTTTTACAAATTATGATCAAGAAAATGTGATTTTTTTAACAAAATAATTGACAAAGTAAAAAGCTGTTTCTACAATGTGACAATTTAAAAAAAAAAAAAAGAAACAAATGTCATGTTTTTAAGGGTTTTTCTATTATTTTTCTTTACCTTATGCAGTGTGGTCTAAAAAAATCCCATAATTGAACTGGATTCGTATTGGATATTTTGTATAGTTTGTTTTTAAGTTATTTACAGCACTTTCTAGTACTGTTAAAATCAGTTTATTTCTAGAGCATCAATTTACAACAAATGTAATCTCATCTCACCTGTCAGGTCCATCCATCCACCCATCATACATGCAGAAATACACCGTTAATTAAAACCAATCATATTAAGGTTCAATGACGTGTTCCAATTCAGTCCTAGAAATAAATGCAGTGAAGTCTGGTTTTTTTTTTACATCAAGTGAGAAAAAGTTTTATAATCCAAGGAATCCCAGCCAGTTGCATTGACTCACTGGTTTTGCAACAATCACTCGTCCTGAAAGAGCATGCGGTTATAGGGGGAAGCTGACTGCATGGAGTCGGTGATTTTGCAGCAATCCATCATGCTGAGCACGCTTGTGGCAAGAGTGGAGAGGGAAACTCCCCTTTTAACGAAAAAAAAGCTCAGGCCGTCATTAGCCGTGACCGTCTGATTTTGTAGCACAGTTTTTCTCATGTCAGAATCAAAGCTGTTAGATATGTTTTTTTTTTGTGTTTTTTTTTTTACTTTTCAGCTGTATTGTAAAGAATCTGTTAATTTCCTAAAAGAAAAAGCCTACCTTTAATAGAAAAAAGAAAAGAAAGTAGTATAGTTTGTACAACTAACCATAAAACCCCCCCAATTTCTTGTGAAATATCACAAAAAAGTAACATATTAAAGTCCTGAATGTGTTTGCAACGTGGCAGCTTCCTCCTCCAGGCAGCTGAAACCGTTCAGTTCCTTTAAATTGACAACGGAGAGGAGCACCCCGCCACCCGCGGCCGCTGATCACTTGTGAGAGCGAGACGAGGACGGATCGGGTGATTAAGTGGAAAGTGATGAAAAATGCCTTTTCCCCACCATCGTAGGCTGACACGGAGTAACAAACAGATCCGAAAACCCAACAGAGAGAAATTACAACTCTCAACAAAGCGTGTAGCGCAGCTTCAAACTCTCCGTTTCCAATTTTCAACAAGTGTGAGCGATACAGGGACAAATGGATTACACAATATAAAGATAACATTTCTGTCCATGTTTTGACACATACGAGGTGAGAGGACCGTAATCAACATGGATTATATCGAAGTGTAAAAGGATTTGACGGCCCTCCAAACCCTGACAGGGCAGATTCAGGGTTGGGGAGAGGCTGGCTTGTAAGGCCTCTTGAGAGTCCACAAATTATGATCAAACTAAAATCTGTGATTTCTTTCTTTTCTTATATCAGTTCTGGGATTAGATGGAGAACGGTTGCTCCCTCGAGATTGGCTGTGTAATGGTGAGAGGCATATGAAAGAGATTTATGTGTAATCCTCTTTAGCCACTCCACCATTCTCTAATGCAAAGCTAAATGATAAAAAGCTTCTTCGCTAATAGGTAGCAGATTTGCTAATTGCCTTTTGTCGTTTTGTCAAAGTCCGGAGGAAAGGGGCGGAGCATGTTTGAAGCGATTCAGATTGAACAATATGGTGCATACGTTAGTCTAGCACTTTATCAAAGTGAGTTTACTGAAGACTGTTGCAATATGTGTTAGGTCAGATATAAGTTTAGAGAGAAACAGTAAAGCTAGGCAGGTTTTAGGTAATATATTGTCAGAAAATAATCAAATTTTTTACACAATTGAAGATTTACTTAAATTAAAGAACCATATTGAGTCAATCCTACACAATCTAGACAATATGGGTGTTCCTGTCAAAAAAATAAATAAATAAAATCAGAAACTCCAGGAAATTCCCCTCAATCAACTCTGTTCTTTAAATGCCTCTATTTTCTGTTCATATCTTTTATTTCGCCACAAGTTCAGTAATAAAAAGGTTCTAAACAAACTTTCCAGCATAGATGAGGAAATGTTGGATTCAAAACAACATTTCCTCATCGATGCTTGATTGGTGACTTAGTCAAGGCACTTGAAGCACTTTTTATCGTCAGTATTTATCATGTTAAATTAATTAAATGATTGAGTTCACAAGTGTTTTAGTCGCCAGAAAGAAAATTAGAAAAGCCAAAATTCTGCATTAAGGTCAACAGCAGTCGATACTGTCCAGATGAAGTCTGAACAGTGATGGTTAAGATTTCCTGAAAACCTTTGTACAGGTTATAGGTTACAAAAAGAACATATGTATACCAGAACCCTGAAATTGACTCCTTTCCTTTAAAAATCACAACAATTCACCAAATGCGCGATTGACGCCGTAAATACCAAAATCCTGGTACAACAACAAATGTGCCTTATGCTTCACAATGAGTATTAAATCAGCTCCTGTAGATCTTTGTGGACATTTGGCAGCAGAGTTAAGCCTTTAATTCTGCCACAGCTCAGAGCATTGATTAGTTTAGATGAATGAGGCCGCTAATGGAGGCGAAAGCTGCAGTTGGTGTGACGAAGACGTAAACAAATCATTTGTCTTCACATGTAGTGAACCCGCTCTGTTTTTTTTTTGTTTTTTTTCCCCGTGTCGTTTAGCTGCAAATGCTTGCGTGATGAGGCTTTGGTGAACTAATCCCACTCCCATTGTAGTTTTTAGCTCCTAGATCCACAAACTGATTTGTTTAGATGCATTTCATAGTGTGACTTGCGTGGCTTCTCCTGCCCTCCGACCCCGGCGGCCTCACACCCGCTCTCCGCTCTCAGACCTCCTAACCGGTCGTGTCAATCTGCAACAGCTTTGCAGATAAATGTTCACTGTTTCTTAGGCCAGGTCGCTAAGCTGCCTCTCCACGCTCCAAATCCTATTATCAGCCCAGGCTGGCTTTAGCAGGGAGGTAGAATAGGGGTGGACAAACGGCTTGCTTATGACGACATCATAATACGACCACTGTCATTCGAATCGAGAGACAATCGCATTACGGCGGCCAGACAGAGCGGGAGACGCTGAGAACCGAGACGACGTGTTTCCGATCTGCGGGGACCAATGTATTGATTATTATCACGTTTGACATAAAGCACAACTAAATTCATGTTTATTAAAACAATACATAAAAAATGGCGACTTGGAGATCCAATCTTCATGTAGGTGAAGGACAATAAATGTTGAAATCTGAAATCATATCAATTCACTGAATACAGAGGTATATTGGAGCATTTATTTATGTAAACTTTAAAGATCATAACTTGGAGCTAGGGTTGAAGTGATTAATTGGCTCTATTGTGATCAATAAAATCTTGAAATAATCGTAGATGAATTTAGTAATCAATTCATCGATAACTGGAGTATGCAGACTTGGAAAAAGTGATTTTTCCGAGGAAAACAAACATTCAGATCTGTGATTAAATCAACCGATTTATCGGCGCCGGTTTTCTTAATTTTGGGAAATCGGTGATCAGCCGATACGTACCTGGGAAGCCGATCTTATCCCTCGATCTTATCTACCTCAGCAAAAGTCTAAAAATAAACTGTGTTTTTTTGTTCTCCCGTGAAAGAGGTTTGACTGATGGACCGGCCCGCCAGGTTATTTCTGTACGTTTCCAGTTAACAGGCAAATCACTTTTACCAACTCAGTGACTTTCTTGCTGTTTATTGCAACATTTCAGACAAAAGAAATTGGTATCAGCCAAAATCAGAATCAGCAATCGGCCAGAAAACTTCAACTGGTGCAATCCTAGTTTTCACACACACACACACACGCACACACACACACATATGTATGTGTGTGTGTTTGTGTGTATATTTACCCAGAAATAAAGATTTTGTGCAACCAGAAATCATTTTATCTCGATTTTAAATCTATATTTCCTCTCTCTCCAAAATGTTAAGTAGTTTTTTTTTTAAAGAAATGCTAAAAATATCTGTGTAACCTTCTTTTTCTGCACCATACCAAGAAAACGCTTCTCGTTTTAGACTTGTACAAGCTCTCAAAGTCAAAACTGGCTGTTCTGACCCTCACCCTAAACCAATTAGGTTCCAGACAATGGCTGTAAAACTCTCGACTCTGAATAGTTGATGCAAAAGACGTAAAAATACACTTGGAGCAAGAATAGCAGCAACTTGACGTAGAAATCCCGCCAGATCTCAATCCAATCGAGCATCCGTGTTTACAGCTGAACAATCCTCTTCCCAACACTCAAATGATCCGTAAAGTCCATTGTCATTGTCCTTGTGCCAAACGCTGCAGGACACGAGAATCCCTGCGTCTATGACTCAACAGGTCATTGCGGATTTGGAAGCACAAAAAGACAAAACAATCATTGTCAACTTATCATCCCACCAAGATTTCTCTGTTGATATCTCATACTTTGCATCATCTATCAGTTTCAGATGGTTTTGAACTCAAATCTGCACTGTAATCAAGAGTTTATATATATATATATATATATATATATATATAAAGAAACTAAATCTAAGACGGGCATTGCACAGTGTCTTGGCTCAGAAGAATTACAAGAAAACACTTATTTACAGAAATACGAAGCAGTTTTAGCTGTCTGAGACTTAAGGTTAAAAATAATTTAATTATTCCAGACAACGGCTTTATCTTGACTTACAGCCACGAGTCTCATGAAGAGCACTGCTGTGGCGTTGAGTGCTTTTCTCCTTGAGGCTTGATACAAATGAGTAAAACGTAGAACGTCTCTGGCTTCTTTATCTGCAACAAATTTGTTGAACTTTGTACAGATGTATCTGCTTTTACAACCACATTATGTTTTGTTTGGTTGTAGTGTGAAATACCTTGTGTGTGATTTCGTTAAAATTATACATACAGACTTAAATAAGCATAAAACCCATCTGGCCCTATGTGGAAAAGGGACATTTATACAAATATTAAATATTAAGTTCAGAGTGTAAGTTCACATTTGAACCTGTACGTGTCTGGAGTTCTCATCATTACAGATAAAACTGATAATCAATAAGCTATTAACTTAGTTACTATTAACTTAGCAACTTATTTTAAAAAAAGTTCCTCAGTTGGGTAATTAGTTTAAGTATGTATTAAAGCACATAAAGCATGAAACAATGCTTAAAATATCAGAAATCTAGAAAAGATTTTTAAAGGAAAAATTGATAAAACAGGCCTCACAGTGCTCTATGAATGGAAGATGTGTATTTGTAAGCTCCGAAAAGCTGTATTTGTTTTTGCGACACTGTTCTTTATTTGGTATTAATTACATTAATTGCTGTGACATATAGAGTTACAAGCTGTTAATTTCTTCGCTTTGTTGTAAGTCGACACCGTTGCGCCAAATGGAGACAAAGGCTGTTTACATTTGTAATTGCTGGAAGCAAAGGAGCTAAAAAAATTAAATAAAATAAAACACAAAATAATATACTTCTATCTTTAGTTAGCAAGCTAATTCTTATAAACCAAAGGAAAAACAAAACCATGTCATTTATAAATACCAAGCAGCATTTTCAACTGAAAATAAATCAAAAACATTAAAACACAAATCTGTGTAATAAATGACACAAGTACTATGCTTTAAGAAGTAACACGTTATTTTTACCATTTTAAGACAAAAATATGCTTAATCTAATTTATAATTTAACATTTTTCTCATATTCCTGAAAGAGAAATCTCTCTCTTTTTTACTATTTATTAAATGTCTCATGCTGTTTTTATTTAGTTTTTTAATTATGTAAAGCACCTTGAAATGCCTTGCTGCTGAAATGTG
>NW_006800002.1:1892206-1894223 GCF_000485575.1 Poecilia formosa
ATAAATAAATAAATAAATAAATGTATTTATTTTTTACTCTGTTTGACATCATTAGAAAGCTCAGAGTCCACTATTGTAGAATCCGTAAATAACTCAGAACGCCCCCAGGGACACTTGTTTCTGGTTTTATCATGGCCGGTCACATAGACTCATCCACTGCTCTGCTGTCAAATCTGAACCACGTTTTCTGTCGTTTCTTGTTTTTTTTTTTTTTTGTTTTTTGTTTTTTGTATTTCAAATGAAAACGAAGCATCATTTCCTACTTTCTGCTTTACTTATTTACATGGAAACATTCTGACTTCTGCTTTGATGACACGGGTGAGTCAACTCAGATGACTCTGTGCGCTGTTTGCCCAAAGTAAATAACTGGAAAAGCATGTCAACCTGTCAAAATGTCTAAGGCAACAGGGGGAGGTGGGCTCGCCACATTTTTTCTCCTGAAGAAATAGTCGACGCAGCAGGGGGGCGCAGAGTCACTCCGAGGAGAGCCAGACGTTTATTTACGGGGGGAAAAACAGATATTTAAGCCGAAGACGTTCCATTAGTTTTTTGACAGTTTTTTACTTGCAGGCATAAATCAGGTTGTTCTAAGCGATGTTGTTGTTTTGGGTCAAATTATCTAAGTGGGATGTGCAGCTTATAAGGAAACGAGTTTTTCCGTTTGCTCCAGCACAATAACGTGAGACGTGTCTAAAGGAACGACGCGTCAGGAAATTTAGATGTGAGTGAAATGTTGCCAAACATGTCGGTGACGGTCTCAATGCAGCCGGAGCCTCCGTCCACAGTGAAGTGCACTTCTCCAGGCTGAATCTTTTCTCCTGCGTGTCGGAATAATTTCGACATTTTCTTTTTTTTTTCGGGGTCAGATTTGCTACCTGAGGAAGTTGTGTGACTTCCCATGTGAAATGGAGCATATTTGATGTCTGAGCCTCGCCGGCGAAGGTGCCGCAGCTTATCGGGTCTGAGCAGGTCTCTTAGAAGCTGCTGTGCTCACCAGATCAATTTAAGGGACCAACCAGCCCTCGGGCTTGAAATGGGAATGAGCAAATTCCCCCTAAAAAAAAAAAATAGAGGGGGAAAAGAAAATCATATAGGTGAGGTTCTATAGGTCGTAATATATGCAATTTCATGCTTGAATCCCTCTTGCTGCTTGGTGTCAGAGTGAGAACAGAACGGGTTATGTTCTTTTTAATTTCTTTTAGTAATATCAAAAACAAAGCATTCTGTGAGTATAAGGTGTTTTCAGCACTGTTATTGTGTATGAATTTTTTCAAGCCAAGAGTTAGAAAACCATTTTATATATTTGTTTTTTTTTTAAAAAAAAGAAAAAAAGAAATAAGGTATAGTTTTAGGATACAGACCTTTGATGAAGACTGAGTTGTTTTTTTTATCTTAGAGATAAATAATGATTCTCAAACATCCAGAATGCAAAATCTTTATCCTTTTGAAGTAAAAAAAAATTTAAAAAAAAGTTAAATTAACTTAGTTTGTGTTAGCTTAGAATTCAAAACCACAATATTTGACCATTCGGAGTGTGTGTTAGGTAGACATGTCACAGAAAGAAAGAAATTAACATGATAAATTAAAACAAACTCAATAATTTCCATTGGCATGATTTATCATTTATCTCTTGTTTTCTCTGTTTCTTCTAAAAACTATTTGATAAAAGTCTATAGTTTGCTGCTTTGGTCTCAACCAGACCTTTTTGAAGGACACTTTGGTTTACAAAGACTTCATAACTGATTTTATTTGTTGTTTTGTTTATTTATTTGGATATTTAAAATGTCTTCCAGTTCCAGTGATAAATGTTCATTAGAGTTTAAAGTTTACTTATCTTTGAGAATGCGTTATTACATTATTATTATTTTCGCCATTACCGATGAATTCCTTGAAAATGGTCTCAAAACATTATTATCGTTTATCACAATAACTTCTGGAACAATTTATCATCTAGCAAAATTAGTTATCATGACAGGTTTAGTGTTAGTTCACAAAACACACAGCAAAAATCCAGCAG
>NW_006800002.1:1894447-1895932 GCF_000485575.1 Poecilia formosa
ATTTATTAAATGTCTCATGCTGTTTTTATTTAGTTTTTTAATTATGTAAAGCACCTTGAAATGCCTTGCTGCTGAAATGTGGTATACAAATAAAATTTGATTCATTGATTTGATTGATTTGCAGTCCTCTATTTCTAAGATTATAGACAATTTTTTTAACCCGACTGTGAATCCTGCAGGATGTTGTTCTAATCCATTGGTTTAAACTAAAACATATTTATACTTTTTAAATGGAGTAGCACACGTTTCTGTATGCATTGTATTTGACTTAGATATATATTTTTATTCTGATACAGGCATGTATCTGATGCATATCTGGTCTATAGTCCTCCTGGTTTACCCTGAACAACGGTTAGGAGTCTCAGTCAGTGAGAGCCAATCTTTTGCTTTCTAAAGCTTTGCTAGCTTACAATGCTCTGTACACACATCAACAGCTGTTATTTTTCTATGTAATTTAGCATTATATTTATTTAGTATCCCAATAAATACAATAGAAGGAAGGGTTCCCAAAGCATTCCTGGGTCAGCTGACCCCTCCACCGTGTATTTAGGCATCATTTTATGGTGCAGTTAAGACTATCGCACACCTAGCAGTGACTATTTCCTTGTCGCAGGAGGCTGTATTCATTCTGAAGTGGGATACTGGTCTGATTAATGATGGCAGACACTGGTAACTGAGATAAATGAGAAGGAGGATACTCAGTTGTGTTAGCTTTGGAAAAGGCTGGTGACTAGCATGCCTGGGCTGGTCAACCACTGGATTGCCTTTTTCCTCTGTTGGCTATTAGCACAAATAGGCTAGTATTAGACTTGAATAGCGTAACCTTAGTCTTGGATAGGCTGGCAACTAGCATGCCAACTCGCCTGCCTTTTTCCTCCGTGGCCCATTAGCACTGATAGCCTAGCGTTAGCCTTAGTTAAGGTAACTATACTACATTGCTGGTCGCCCAACGATTTGTATTTTCTTCTCTAAAGGAAAACTTGTAAAGAAAAACAGTTGGCATACAATATTCATAAGTGTCATACATCAGTGTCATGTGTTCTTCAGGCACAGTTTACTGTAATCAAATCTGATGACAAGCATAAATACTCAGCATCAAACAGAGCTGAAGTCGGCTTCAGACTGAGGCTCCCAATTCAGCAGATGGCAAAAGGGCAATTCCACCTTTTCTTGCTGATTTGGTTTCCAGAGTGCCAATATTAAAATGATTTATTTATTTATTTAAATAAATAAATGTATTTATTTTTTATTCTGTTTGACATCATTAGAAAGCTCAGAGTCCACTATTGTAGAATCCGTAAATAACTCAGAACGCCCCCAGGGACACTTGTTTCTGGTTTTATCACGGCCGGTCACATAGACTCATCCACGGGTCAGCTGTCAAATCTGAACCACATGTTTTCTGTCGTTTCTTTTTTTTTTTTTTTTTTTTTTTGTATTTCAAATGAAAACGAAGCATCATTTCCTACTTTCTGCTTTACTTAT
>NW_006800002.1:1897707-1937354 GCF_000485575.1 Poecilia formosa
AATCCAAACAAAAAAAGAAAGGAGAGGTTTAGTAAAAAAACTGCTCTGCCTAAATTTAATTCAAATTTGCATCCCTGTCGTAGCTATATCTAAAGCAAAGCATAAAATATGCCTAACTTAAAAGTTAAAAGACCTACGAGCTATTGATATTAACCCTTACGCAGTTACTGGAAATAAAACTGTTTCTGCTGGCTCATATACATGATTGAAATGTGTGCAGATATACAAAAAAAAAAAAAAAACCTAGCAGCATTCTCATTATAGTTTCTTACAGAAAACAATTTGTAAATAAGCCAAAAATGATGGTTGTCCCACGACAGGCCTGAAAGATAATTAATATCCTCAACTGAACAACTGAAGATAACTGCCTTGGAAATTAATCCTGTGGCGCTCTGCGAAGCTGACATTTAAAAAATTGGTTCAGTTTAAAATATTCGTCGCCAGGGGAATGAACTCCATCTCCACCAGCATAAATCCAGACACCAGCGCCGGCTGCAAGCGAACAAATATTGAGGCACAGTAACGTTTCAGAGTCTGAGACAACTTTTCTCATCATATGAAGCAAACCGAAGAAAATTCATCTGATGAAAATCTATTTTTATTCAGTCTGAATGCATCTTGTTTGAACTGCCATTTGCCACAATATGATTTGCATATTAATAATGTATGTTTGGAGGAAAATGGTAAAGAGGGTAAAAAAAAAAAAAGAAATGTCACTCGGTTCTGCAAATAGCAGTTTTCTGAATTTGTTCATTTGCAGAGAAATTTCTTAACTTGTTGAAGTT
Organism: Poecilia formosa; assembly: GCF_000485575.1. NCBI lineage: Eukaryota > Metazoa > Chordata > Actinopteri > Cyprinodontiformes > Poeciliidae > Poecilia > Poecilia formosa. Next base: position 1,898,493 of record NW_006800002.1, read on the forward strand.
AAGAGATTAAGGATGAAGCCTTTTAATTGTCAAAATGTTTATATTCTTTTGTACAGTTTTTGCTTAATTTTTCATTCTCGTTCTTTCAGCAACTGGCCTTTTTTCAGTTACAAATTAATCAATGAATAAATTACTTTATTTCAATAATCGATTCATCACGATTAATCCGATTAATCGTTTCAGCCCTAATTTAATGAACAACAGATGTCGGCGAGAAGGCAGACGGCCTCAGTGTGTCGGCGATTGATCGCACAGTCGTTGACGCTCTGGAATGATACGTCGTCGTCAATATGTGGCTCTCACATCCTGCTTTTAAGAGAGGAGTAGTGCAAAGCACTTTAATGTTTAAAAATGGCTTAAAAACTTACTTTATTGTTTTTTTTTTTATTTTCACACTTGACTTTTCTTCATTCTAAACAAACAGCACAGGTCATCAACCTCAGAGGTGACAATAAGGTAATTATTCTGGCTGAGTTCAATCCAAAGAGTCGGCCTCCAACGGCCCGCTGAGATTACAGTCAACATGCTTAACAATTTATTCTGCTTGGCATTGTTTCTATTTTCAGCCTCGCCAATACAAAGGGGTTATTTCCAATGGAAACGGAAACGGAAGAACCAATGAAAATTTGATCCGCAGACTAAGTTGATGCTACAGCTGCAGTGAACACCTGGGGGGACAGAAAGAGACCGACATCGAGGGGATTAAGGAAACGGCAAAGCTAGTTTCAGGAGGATTTGCTGTAATGGAGACAATAGAAAAATGAGGTAAAGCAAAGAGAACAGTTTCTACTCAGTTAAATTGGTCTTCTCTGAATGTTTTTGTTTGCATGAGTCCAGGCTGGATGGATTGTCCTTTGTAAAACATTTCAAGTCAGTACAAATTCACCTTTCGCAATATAATGAAACATAAATTTATGTCCCGTCCAGTCGTGGCTGTGACTGTATGATACAGCGTTCATAGCACCACAAGCACAAATATTATTCTTGAAAATCATTCCCATTTGAAACAGCCTTCTTCATTTCTACTTTTAATCTTATTTTTGAATTTGTTGATATTTATTGTTGAACAAACTTGGAGGAACCTGCAAAAATAACGTTTCTGATATTGTCAGTTTTGTTTTTCCATTTACTATCAATGAGTGAATTGTGACAACAATAAATCACAATTCTTATAAGAAATCACAATAAATTATCAACAATATAACTGCCCCTAAAAATAAAGACAAAAAAACAAACAAACACGGTTTTCCCCTTTTTACCTCCAAATCGCCGCAACAAGATTAAAACAATAAACTTAAGTCGTCGTGTCAATTCATTTCCAACTGGAGTCCAGCCAAGACAATCATGAAATGTTGCTGAAGAGTGAAATTACTGTCTTTTCAGGCTGGCTCAGCTTCTTCCTCTCTTAAGAGTGAAAAGTTCATTAATCAGTAAGAGGCTCTGAGTAAACCCCACTGCCTCTCCTCTGCGCTGAGAGGAGCAGGTTCAGGTGTTCTCCTGATAAGGATGCCTCCTGGAGCCACCCTTCAGAGGTTAAACCGCCTGACCAGCTGAGGCCCCGCGGTCAACCAAGGTTCTGTTTGAGGGATTACATCCTCCACCTGGCCTAGAAACGGCTCTCCATCCCCGGGAAGGAGCCGGTGGACATCACCAAAGGAATCCGAGGAATGTTTGTGCAAAAGGTTCTCAGCAACTACGGTTTTAATGCAAAACGATGCTGCTGGTTGATGAGAGGCAATTGTTTTTTCATTGAGTTGTTCTATGGTTATAAGACTAAATCAGAAAATGTCAAAAGGAAAAGCAACACAGTTTATGTAGTTGCTGCATGGACAAACTACAGCGTACAACAAATCTATTCGTGATACTCTTTCTCTGAATTTTGGCCTTCAGATCTAAACTCTAGGAAACGTCCACTACATGCATCGAGTTCATTCGTGGCTGCCAACAGGCGACGTTTATGTTTTCTTTGTAAAAGTACAGAATCTGGCATGTTGTACGTGTAAAAAGAAATTCATTTTGGCTCACACCACATGTACTTGCCAAGCAAAAACAGTAATGAAGTGGAAAAAAATATTAAATTAGAAATATTTATTTCACTAAAAAGCTATTTCATACTTCAATCTGGAGGCTCAAAGTAAAGTGAAATATAAAAAAAACAAAGTTCACTAGTGCCTCAATTTAAGTTTGCTTTTTAAATTTTAAAAGTTAATGTGAAATGTTTTTTTTCCCATCTGTTCTCACACTTTAAAAAAGATTTGATAGACTTCAAACTTGAGACTAAAAGTGATGTTTGAATCGTATTGCATCTTAAACAATAAAATGTTATTTTATTAAAATAAAGCTACATTTGTTTTTAACTAGCGTTATTTTCAATTAATCATCAGAATAATCCATAGAGTACTCAGTTACGACAAACACAGTAACAGTGATAAACTAAAGAAATTTTGATCACGAAAGTTGTCACTTTAGCACAGTTGTCTTAAAAATAAAAAGAGAGCCAGAAGTATAAATATATTTTATTTCTACTAGGTACATGAAAGCAAAACCAAGCAGCAGAAAACAGCTGAAGTTTATGAATTCTGTATTGTCATCAATCTTTTTCCAAATGCAAACTTCAAAGAGTCCATCAAATTGCATTAACGGAAACCCATTTTATTGGCTCCAGTTAAGTCGGTGGAAACGAATACTCAGTCTGCTGAACTAAAACGAAGCCAGTGACTTTCATTCAAAGGTGCGGCGAATTTCAACCCGCCTCGTTGGAACGACCCGTTAAGACGCGACACACTGAACCACAAACCGAAGTTGCCTAAAGCCTCTTTATGTTTTCCGTTCCCCGCAGTTTGAACCAGGCGAGATGCAGGGACTCGCAGCATAGCGTAGTTTTAATCTAAGATTGAATGTCAGCGGTATTCGTGTCCAAGTTCCCAGTTCACTGCGAGATTGACCTGAGGCACCTTCTTTAGCCTCGCACAACAGCGCCTGAAGCCTGCAGGGTTACACCTCAGCCAGATGACAGCATTAATCTGGCTATAATAACCCTCCCCTCCATCTGGCGAGACATTCAACCATCAGGAGAAAGGAGTGGGGACGGCTCCGACTCCTCAATGAATACTAATCTCTCCCTACCGCGCGGACAACAATCGCCCTGCTTCCTAGATGCATCATTTCCGTCTTTGCTCCTCCAGTTTTCCAAAGCTGTCATTAAACTTCTTTTCTTTTTTTCTTTTTTTTTTTTTTTAAGAAAACCAACCTATCACAAATCCAGAAAGCCCATCCAACAAAACTGGGGGGGAAAAACCCCCAACAGAACTGTAATCTTCAAGCGTCTTAGTGGGAAAACTCATCTGCTGCCACCGAGCCACCAATTTCCTACCTGCACCACAATGTCGCAAGAATAAAACTATTTTTTTCCCCCTCCCTTTCATGGGGGAGCAGTTTTGTATTTTTTATTTTTGCCTTTTCACTGCTGAAAACTAATCTTGCTCTTTGGATAAAAGCAAACATTTCAAAACGCTGATGAAACAACCGTAGGCAGTCGTCGAGAGAGAGAGATCTAATTACGGTTTTCTCCGTTTGAAGAATTTTGATGCGCTGCAGAAACTGCGTGAAAGTTAATTTCGGTTATTCAGCTCCGATTTCCTTGAGCCACGAACCCCGGCATTAGTGGCCTTCTTTTGTCTGGAACCACCACAAACAGTAAAAGTCTGGAGGCAAATCAATTGTTTCAGTGGATGATAATTAGTGTGTGTGTGTGTGTGTGTGTGTGTGTTTGTGTTTGTACACCTGGTTCAGAAACTGCTTCCATCCAGAGCAAAAAGGTCCTATTTAAAAAGATAGAATGCTCCTCATTAGAGCGCACCTGTTCTAAACCGCGGTGACCCTCACCCACGGCCGGCGTGTTAATGACACGCTCCTCTGAGACGAGCCATTTATTGGCTGCAATCAGCAGGACACCATCGACCGCTGTGCGCATACAGCCAACGTTAGGATTGTTTTATTTTCCCACCAGAGCAGTGCATTCTGCAGCGCTATCGCGTCCAAAGGAAGATGGAGGAGTAAAGATGTAATTGTTAAAATATGTCCAGAATGTGTAATGTCCCCCGATGGAGGAACCAGACTGTCCAGCAGTGGCCACATCATTAGTCAACTCGGACACCGAGGTGATGGTGAAGCGCCACCTGTTAGGCTTTCCCACATGCTCATCAGTCTGTGCTTCTTTATGACTCACTGCACTGAAAATCTACGTTTTTTTCAGTTCCACGTTTCAACAAACTCGGACCCAGAGAGTGCTTGATATTGATACGTGGCAGTGAGGTGTGGGAGTTAATGAGGTGAGATTCACTCACCGAGTAAAAGTAAAGTGTGGATATTGCTAGCCAAGCAAAGGGTCTCCTAATGAACCACGCAGAAAAGATATTTTTTTTTCTTTTTTTTTTTACCACTGATGTGTGGATGCCTTAATGATCTTTCAACATATATAGGGAGGAGATCAGCAATTATGCAATGCACAGCATGAGATTCACACAACAAAAAGGAAACAGGAATTGGGGTAAGACTATGCAAAAGGACAATCAATTTTACTGTCAAAAATACTGTCAAATCATTACATTTTAACATTTTGTATATTGAAATTATTGTCTGTATAAACAGAAAATTGTGGTTTACTCACTTGGACTTTTATAAAACATAACAAAACCAGAACCTCTTATGTTGCTGAATAAAACAATAAAAGGTGGAAAGAATACATTGCATGAAAACCTTAATTTCCCATGAACAGCGATGCAGACAGTCTGTGGTTGAACTTTTCTTCATGAAGTGCGTTAAACTGTTGTTATTGCCATCATGTCTTTTTGCATCATGTTACAATTTTTCTGTCATCTCCTCTGCTTTTCTATCAACACATCTTCACTATTCGTAGAACACCAATAATTTTTGAATGAGAAATTGAATGTTGAGTGTTTATATTTCTAAACAAAACTGCATAAAGACTTTGTTTGGACCATTTCTCTATCCCGTTCTCATACGGCCCTGCCATCTTTATTTCCGTGTGAACTGGCTCCACTTATGGGTCTTTGGTAAGGAGCACTATGGAAAAGTCATCAATCAAAATCAATTTAAAATATAAATATTACATTGGGTCAAAAGAAACATTTTGGTCAAATCAGAAGTTTACTTTAAACTCAAATCCAGCAGATGCGTGAATATTTTTTAAGCTTAAATACTGTTTGTTGACCTATTTTGAGTTTGATAAAAATCAGATTAAGAATTGAGACTGAGGTTACATAATGCATAAAACCTTTTAACACATTGATACAGCAACAAAGACTGGAATGTACTGCAAAGTTATTTCAACAGGTTTTGATGAATAAGTGGAAATAACCTTATTTTGGGGAATAAAAAGAATCTGCAGCAGATGTTTTTTTTTCTCTCTTATAAGTTAAGTACGTGGGGGAGAAAAAATTAAAGTCAGAATTTGCAGATCTGTCCTCAAAAATGAGCAGAAAGCAGCATTTACAAGAAAAAACCTGCTCTAACTCCAACTCCAAAAACATCCATTCCTACTTCTGCCAAAATGACTTAGCATACTGATTGCTACTTATTATTTTATCTATATAATTTATTTACATTTTCATTTCAGCCAATAAAAAGGAAGAGGACAGCTACTTTAATCTCCAGGTCTGTTTTTGCAGCTCGAAATATTTTCTTTAGTAATGTTTTTATGTTTTTCTATTATAGACAGTTTTCATACCACCATCGTCTTAAACCCACTGAGGCACACAAACATCAAACTAAAATCCTGCATTCATTTATTTATACTTTATTTATCGTCTGCCCTCTTTTTGCTCCTTTGTTGCATTATTTCCCATGTTCTTTTATTCAAATTTACAATAAGCTCTTCTTCCTGTATTAAAAAGCTAATGTGCCAAAATGTCCTGAAGCGTCATTTATATTTAAAATCAGAAGTGTTTTCATTTGGCCCACCAAAATATGGAAACTGAGCTAAAGGAAAGCTGCAATATATCATTTAGTGTTTATATACCCAAGTCGAAATACAGAAGCAGCTAATTAATAAATAAACCCTTCCTGCAGAGAATAAGTAGAAGAAAGATACTGTCAATTCTGTTTACTTATTTAATGGGTGATCAGTGAATACCAGCTGTAATATGTAGGATTCCTTCACAAAGAAAAAGCAAAAACAAAAATAAGTATGGTGTGCAGTGCTGGACTATTGGCTGGGCCATCACACTGCCATAGCATGGTGCTAATATGGGTTGAACTTCAAGTGCTAGCATGTTGATTTCAATCCCACAAGGGGTCAAAAGTTAAAACATGGGCTGCAATGCAATGCAGGATTACTTTGTCTTAAAAGTTAAATATTGCTGTGAGGTTTTCAGATATAACTTGAACAAATCTGTATATTTTTAAGCAGCATAATTCGAACAATAACACTTTATGCGGTTTCACCAGACAGACATGCTCTGTGTTCATTTCCAAGCAGTGGAAACTCGTTTTTGTGGATGTGCGTCATTTTGCTAAGACATTTTTAGACGCTGCCTTAGATGTTTCTCGTTGGTCATCTTCGGTTGCGAGAGCTGAACAACCACTTTAAGCTTACACTGACTTTGACTTTTGTCATTCAGACATCCACTTACAGTGTACACAACAAAATTACATTTTGTTTCGGCTCAAGGACGCAAGGAGTCTTGAAAGTGTTTAATTTACAGACTAAATTTAAAAATCTCCACAAATTAGCATTTAAAAACCTACATAAATGTGCACAAACATCTTACAGAGTGACCCTAAGGTATACAAAACATATACATGGTGGCACAATGTGCAGATGTAATCGGACTATCCTCACCATTAGTGGTGGTTTTCTATGGAATCTTTCCCTTGTATCTCAATAAACCGTTGCTGTTCCGAAACTGCAACTTTTTGATCCATCTCAGTCTTTCATAATTCAAACATTATTAACCTAAATTATTTTTCAAACACCTGACTTTGTATTTTCAGCTGACTGGCAGTGTGCAGCAACAGAAGTGAGATGGGAGTTTGGCCCTGTTCAGACATATGCCCTTGGATTTTAGGAAAAAGACTTGAAACTGTATCAGATTTACAGCTGAAAGGTTTTCTGGGTATTCTTGGATTCTGTGAAGCAGCCTATGTATAGTGGGAAGCTGCCTCTGACTTTTACAACGTGCAAGATAACATTGAATGTTGCTGGTAGAAGCACTTATTGTATAGCAGGGTCATGACTGCCTTCACATGTGGGCTGCATGACCTCAGGGAAACATGTACTATTCACCTATTGCTGAATGTTGTGTGAATATTGATTTTATTTAACCCACATTTCCCAGACTCTTATTTCTTTTCCTTCGTCACACTGTCCACATTACTCTTTGTGAGTGATAGCACCACAGTCCCTAAGGATATGCATCAATTGTATGCATGGAGGACAGTGAAAGTCTATTGGAAAGGCCAAACATATCGCTGCTATGCAGAATGCGGATGCAAGCCACAGTATTAGGTTATTAATTTTATAAATAAGTTGCACTCAATAGTAAGGCTGGACAATATGACTGAAAAACATAATATATGCCTGTCATATTAGTCAATATATATATATAATTGTTGATAACTTTTTTTTTAAATATCCAAAATACTGCCAAACCGGTGGCATTTCTTCTTTTAGCCACAATTTCCTCCTAAGTTGCTGTATTCATTTTCTCCCTTCATTCCACTCTGTTGTATGTTTTTTATGTTCAAGCAGTCATGAGGTCCGTTGGCAGCGAAACATGAAACCGCTCCCACGTACTGAGGCGTACTGCGTGTGTGAATACTGCCAGTGGACAGTTGAGATGTCATAGTCGAGTGTACCGGTTGTCTACATTTCACGTGATAAACTCTTTCATTTCGCACCATCTGAATGGATACTAGCAAGTTTGATGATCTAGCTAGCTGTTAGCGCGGCACAGAGAGTAGCAGTCACGCTACATTTTCTTGCGACCGGTTGCGCTGACTCCACATTGTCAGCTTAGCGTCGCACACCAAACTGTTTAATGTGATTGCAGGGAAGCCAAGCGGTTTCTTGTGTGAGTCAGTACGTCACTGGGTAGGCATCGAGTCCGCCTCGAGTACTGGCAGACCTCCGAGGAGTGGCGTTTGCCTGAGTATGTTGGGGGCTACTGTTCAACAAGCTGCTAAACTAGCAGGTTGTTGTTAGCTTAGCAACAACAACCTGAGCAAGTAAGTTTAGCTAACGAACTTTCCTCTGCCTATATACCCCAGAATGCTGTGTGGTTCTGGATGAAAGTAAAGTGAAATTATCAACATTCTGTTGGATATCGTTTCTATTGATATCACATGTCTATGACAACAGTTAGTGTAATATCACCTAACCCAGCACAATAGAGTAAGTTGGTGACTTTTACTTTTGTCCCTTTTCGTTTTTTTAATAAACATCAAATTGTTTTCAATAGTTTTCAGCTTTGGCGTACGCGTGTTCTGACCTGAAGTTAAAAATGAGCAGTTTTACAGCTGACTATGTGCCAGAATGCTAAAGGATCTGTCAGCGCTAACATATTTCCACACCCATCAGCAATCACCTGTCTCAAGTCACGTCAGCTCGGCAAACCGGGACGCAAAGATCCAATCAACACCTGTCAGCTTCCTCCACCGCAGCTGTCCTCGCTGATAACTCCATGTTCTGATCCATCCACGTCAGGATGCATTCAAACAAGCAGCAGCTGCTGGAGCATGTGTCTGTTCTCCACTGTCATCTTTGCTGTGAGCATAAGCCAATTAATTTGCCCCAGTTATATGTGACAGAACTCTGTGCGTAGCTCCGGCTCTTTCTGCCTCCGCTCTTTCTGCGCAGCTCCACGGGGGTCTTCCCCGAGAGTTCACGACACACGGAGAAGACGGCGGTCAATTAGGCCCCGCCATCAGAACACACACATACACACACACACACACACTGAGATGTGTGTTGGCATCACATTCGCAACCATGCCTGAAACCAGTGGTGACTTAACAGTTTGCAACAGATGTATAGAAATTCAGCTGAACGACGAGATTCAGAAGAGGTGCAGCATCAGGGGAAGAGTGATAACAGGATGTTTTCTGCTTATTTCCCTGCAGGAGTGGAGAAAGCCAAAGCACTTTGTCAGGTAAACAGAACTGAAATAATGAATTTATCAGTAAAGTGAGTGCTTTCCTCGCCCCCCAAATCAGAGTAAATCAGTTCATTTCTTGAAAGAAACGTAGAGCTAAAATACCAGATCATCATATCTTCCAGGCCTTTGGATGTATTTTTTTTTTTCAGACATGTTTATGCTGCTTCACAGAAAACAACCGAGTTAAAAAAAATGCTGGGAAATGTGGTAGTTGAAACCAAATAATGTATAAAATAATTTATAAAAAGACACATAAACTTATTTTTTCCAACTGTCTCAAAATTAAATCACGTTTCCTACTTTAGATCAGTTAGGATAACACAAATATTTCCGTTTGCTAAATGCCAGAATAATAACAGAGAAATTCTGTTTTAAAAGGAAGGTAAAACATAAGAGGAAAAAATGTGAACCAGGTTGATGAAGAATGAAGGAACTACAATGTTGTCCCCATAAGTTAAGACTAAATGTCTTGATGCAGGTAATGTAGAAAAAAATGTTTTGACCAGCTTATTGCAGCTTTACTGATGTATCTCTAAAAGTGTGTGTGTAAAAATTAAGTATTTATTCTTGTTTTAATACGTTTTCAAGCGGTAGAAGCCTGTAGTCAACGCTATGAACTAAAATATCCACCATTCATTTTCCCTGACATTTTCAACATTTTAGTAAAACAGATAAAAATGTTTAGTGCTTTCTAAAAAAAAACAAACAAAAAAAAAGCTCTGTCAGAGAATGATCCCACTGGAATAAACACCTGACCTCGCATTAAAAGTTATCTGTTGATTGCTGAAGTCAGCGATCATTCAAACTCCCTTTAAGGACGGTAATGGCGCACTGTGTTATTGTGCTATCCCCCAATTAAACATAAGTACCTTAAAGAGTCCCGTGGGGTTAAGACCTATTTTACAACCCCTCATGCTGCTCAGGCAGAGTGGTGTTGCTGATACGAGTTGACAGAAGAAAGTCTTTTTTACCATAAACAAACATTTTCTCTGATTTATAACCTATTACATTCAAAATTCTTATTTATGGGGACTTTAAAATAACAAAAAAAAAGAAAGAAAGATAGTAGCTCTACATGTAACACACCTCTCACTCTTACACATTTGTCCATTGTTTGCAAGTCATGGAGTGGAAACTTAAGAGGTGGCACCCAAGTTGTCTTATTCCAGACACACTATAAGTGAACAAATATGTATCTAAAATTTCATATCATATCAAAGAATAATGCTTTGTCTATCACAAATGACAAGTAGCAAAGAATCAATAAGAAAAATGCCAACAAAGACCACACTACTATAGGCTTGAAGGTTGCACCTATTCTTTTGCTGTATAAACAGGTGAATTATGAAATGCACATATTATTTTTTCAATTTCAGTCTTTGTTTCAATAGACTTTCAGCTTATGATGAGTTTGAAAATTAGGAGGCAGCTGCCTAAATCCAACTCTCACTATCCCCTGTATCTGAAACGGTTGTCCAATTCTCCACTTATCTGGAAATCCTAATCTGTACCGCAAGTATGCCTAATCCTATTAAATTGGAAGAGAGAGAGGTTTTTTTTTTTGGGGGGGGGGGGGGGGGGCGTTTGTTGTTGTTTGTGTTTTTAATAAAGTTAGGATAATGGATTTGGTTTGTCTATTGGCACAAATCAGTTTTAAGCTCATCTCTTTCCTTTATCATCATAATGTCCATAAAGTTCATGAGATGATTAGTGAATGCACCCTACTTGAGCAGTAACAGGCTGTGCTAACAGCAGCACTCCGAATATGAAAGTTGTGCCAAACTAAGCTAGCTTTTTTTTAAGTTATTTTTTTATTAAGTCAGAAGTAAACACAATTGTGTTAAACTAGAGCTCTGTAAACACAATGGCTTGACTCAACCTTTCATGACAGACAGATCCGTTTCAAAGATTCAAAATTTATGTATTTATGTTATAGCTTCCATAGCAACATTTATTGTTTGCTACCAACAAGTATATCAGTTGATAACTTGTATAATGATATACAAATATTAAAACAAATAAAAATAGCAATACTAAGAATACCATAAATTGAAGTAGGTGTCCAAACACAGTGCAAATTGGGCTACCCAATGAGTGATGCTAATACATAGGAGTCCAGACGTGTGAGTACGGTTTCATAAGGTAGAAGTGTATGATTATCAAATATAAAGCAACTGAGGAGATGAGGTCTTGGGGAAGAAAAGGGTTCTCTAGCTTTGAGATCCTTCATGTCTGCACCTGTAGTTTGAGGGTTGAAGTCTGAGGACTCTGTGTTGGGGGAGAGTGGCACCATTCAGTTCTCCTAAAACCTCCGTGGTAGCAGATGTTTGGCAGATAGGACAATAGGTCCTTATTGAGCGACGGTAGTAGAAGTTGGTCCTATAACCAGTGGGTCACCAGTTCGAACCCCCGAACTGGGGGTTATGTCCAAGACACTTCACCCACCTTGCCTAATAGTGGGGCTCAGAGGACCCAGTGGCGCCGGTGCAAGGCAACTGTGCTTCTGTCAGACTGCCCCAGGGCAGTTGTGGCTACAATCCAGTAGCTCATCATCGTCAGCGGGTGAATGTGTGCGTGAACAGGTGAATGACTGAATGTAGTGTGAAACACTTTGGTGTCCCTTGGACTTGATAAAGTGTTATACAAGTACTAGCCTTGTTTCATGCTATTTGCTTCATCCAGAGGGTCTGGACTCTTGGCTGTTGAGAAATGATTGATCGCTTCCTGGAAGTGTGGACTCTGTTGAAGTTTAAAAGTTAATCCGATTGCTGACATTTGTAATGCACAAGCTGGATGCTATGAAGCTTTCCCAAAATTGTCTGCGCTGTAAACAATCACCCCCCACTGCGAAGAGAGAAGTGCCAAGCCAAACAAAATGGCTGTTAATGTTAATTCCCTTGGAAGCGTGACCAGCACACCTTTGATTTGCTTCCTCTACTGCCATTGCTAAAACTACAGACACACTACAATTCCAAAACATCAACATCTTTCGCAACTTCTCCCTTTGTTTGCTGATTTCACTACCAGAGGAATCCATCTCAGTGGGAAAAAGCCCAGACGTTGCTGTGGAGCGATATTTGAATCAAGTGGAATTGCATAGGCTATTTAAGTACAGACCATCAACCACTCTTACCATTTTTATGATGTTCTCCACAGACTTCATCTCTTTTTGGAGATATTTACAGTCTGTAACATTGGTGCTGCCACCACCCCGTGATCCGATTGGAATGGATGGATGAAAGAATGGATTTGTATCTTATTGAAAAATAAAAACCTTGATACTGATAACCCGTTCCTGTCTAAATGCTACATGAAAGGCAGTTGTAGGTGATGCATTTTAACTCTCCTAGAATTTATGGTTGCAAACTGAAGGAGTTAACAGGTGCCCGAGAGATAAAGCGTTAAAACCCAACACAATCATAGCAACACTCTCTCTCTCATGCCTTCATTAGAGAGGCAGGCCACTGAAATCTTGCCAATAAGGAAGATTTAGAAAGCACACAAACACTGTCTTCTGAACTCTGTCTGAGCTTTCACATTGCAATCTCATCACGGCAGTGGAGAGGAAGGACTATCTCCTCCTAGAATTGGTGTGTGGTTGGTATAAAAAGCAATTTAAGGGAGAAGGGATTTCATGATAGAAATCAGTTACGCCTTGTAAACTCCAAAATTGACATCATTGTGTTCAGTAAAGCGTAGGAGACTTTCAGACGCATGCAAGTTCAAGCCCAGAAAGCTACACTGTAATATCCATGAATATTTTCTCCCCAAATACTGGAGATGAACAGCATATTGAATGTATTCGTTTTTTTCTGTCTATGCAAAAAATATATATATAATTCCCACAAAGCAATATAAAGAGAAACGTACACAATCTAGTCTCTGCTAACAACTCAAACTGTTTAACCATAAATATCCTTTCACATGTCAATGTCAACCAGCCCAGAAACTGTTTATTTCCATGGGAGCAAAGAGCTTTAAGGCTGAAATTCTGATTTCTGTCCTCTGGTAGTTGCTGAGGCCTGCCAAAGCCTTGCACTGATAGTTAATTTTCATGCAGCAGCCTACAGGGAACGCTGTTTGTTCAACGTCTGGACCATGACCGACTAATTTCTTGTTTAGCTAATCATAATCAGAATTACCCTAAGCTCTGAGAGTTACTCTCTGAAAGGGAGGGGGATACAGCTGGCTCGCAAACATCAGCTTACGCCACGGCCAAGTGGCTCATCACGAACCAGCGCTCAGTGAGCACAATCAGCCGAGGACAGGGCGACGCTTTTAATAGCCGGGCCAAGCAAAACGTTATCTTTTCACCTTATTACTGACCTCAGGTCGATCTGAGCCGTCAGGTGGGCGGCCGTCTTTCGGCATCGGCAAACGCTTCTGGATTTAACTGTTCTTGCAGTGAATGGGAACATGAGCAGTCCTAATGAGCAACTCAAATTTATTTTACTTGATAATTACGTAACGTAAAGCCAACAAGTTGCCGGGTTTCATCGATAAAAGCCGGGTTGCCTTTCCCTCCGTTAGATCCTTTTTCAAACAGGCATGTTTCTGACAGGCTTGCACACGGCAAAAACAACAACATCCATCGTCCCAATTAAGAAGGCCATTTGATCATCAGAAACAGTTACTCTCCAGTGAGCTGCACGCTGAGTTTATTCATTTCATTCCACTTAGCACAAATCAAAGCAAGTCAGATGTAATGCCACGCCACAGCAATTTCAATGCAGACGCCTGCTACTAATAAAGCCACAGCCTCCAACTGTGGCTTTTCTAGCTTGAGGAAAATCTCAAACTGCTTAGAAGTTACAGAGATGTATCGATGCACCTGAAACCTTCCCACATCATTTTTAATACAGTTGGCAATACAATAATTTCCCATCGCTAAGCTAAATAGTAGGGCAGGTTTGGAAATAGCCTGACGGTTCACCTTCCAGCAGGAAGAAAATTAGTTTTTACACGCTGAACTACTTTGTGCAAAAAAAGAAAAGGTCAAAAACCTTTGGCGATAGATATGCCTGTTCACAAGACACGCAGCTATAATTAACATGAAGTGTTTCTGTGCAGCATAAACGTAGGGACGGCTGAATCCATATGCATGCCACAGTCTCACTCTTTTGAGACTGTGGATCATTTTTAAGCTACTTCACAATTACGTACCGCTTCGTGTTGGCTTGTCACATAAAATATTAATGCAATACGTTGAAATTTGTGGTTGTAACGTGATAAAATGTGAAAAAGATCCATGGGTATAATAAAAAAAAAACAAACAACATTTACAGGGTGTTGTATGAAAGTGGGTTTAAATGTTCTTCCTGTAAGTGTGTTCCGGTGCTGCTCTTTGATTGGACGGTCACCGTGAACAAAGCAACTCCTGACGTAAGAAAACAGTTTGATTTCTGCTCTGAGAGGAAGCCGACATCTGTTAGGAAACTGTGCAGCTGCACAGTTGACAGGAACAAGACTGTCCAAGTCAGATGAGCTTTTAAGAGCAGAGCTTAGATGATTCTGAAAGCTAAAAAAAAAGGGGGGGGGGGGGGAAACCTGTGGTTCTTATTGTCTGGTTATTCCCTAAGATTAGTTTTATTTTTTTAAACTCATTGCTATTCATGCACACAAGCCACAGTACTCATAAGCCAATGCTTTATGCAGGATTTATGACCAATACTATTAAGTAAGCCTCCTTAATTTGACAGCTGGGACTTCCTATCCAGACGTTTTTAATGACTTCTTGCTCCTTAAGGTCCACACCGCAGATTTTACGTTCTTTTTCACCCTCACAGGGGACATTAACTCTCAAAAGAGAGCACAAAAGCTAACAATGTTGGACTTCTTTGAAATTCATTCGAGCATTCAACCGTGCAACAACATTATGCCCTCTTAAAATGAAGCACTCTGCTGCAAGCTTAAAAGGGAACCTCTGGTAAAACACACACAGAAACAAGCAGGCTGTGCCACAGTGGGATTCATAGCAATAAAAATTACATAGACCTTATTTCATGAATTGTCAGTGAGCTCGTTTCCCTGCATTTGACTTCAGATATGTTCCTAGAGGGAGCAGGAGAAAGGAAACAAACGACTAATAAAAGTCAATTGGGAATCACTAAATTGAGTGCTAAAGTTATTTGCCAGCCCACTCTGTAAAATCATTCAAACTCACTTTAGATGCATCTGGAATTACTATAGAACATGAAAATGTCTGGGGTTTTTTCCATTTTTGTTACTTATTTTAAATTGTTTAATCAAGGAAAAATGTATAAACTCAAGTTTCCAAACACATGAATCTGATGACAGGTGTGATCAACTTCCTCTTTCATTGCTGTTCTCACGTACTCTAAATTACTGCAGAAATAGAAAAGATGCTTCAGCTGTTCTACCTGGTAAAGTTTGGCTAATTGTTTTCAATTGGACACCTGGAGTTTGTAATTCAACCCAGAGTATGCAAGCTTTTGATAACTTTTAATCTCCAATGCTTTAAGAGTAAATTGGTCAAGTAGGTAGCTGACAGCTCAAAATCCCTGAAGGAGTTTGTTAAAGTTCATCAGCAACACCCAAAAATGAACTCTGACCCAAAATGGCCTACTTCCTGTTGGGTTTAGGGCATACCTCCAGGAGAAGTTTTTTTTTGTTTTGTTTTGTTTTTTTGTTTTTTTTGTTGTTTTTTTTAATTTTTGTTTTGGAGGGTTTCACATACTAAATTTCAGCTCTGTACAGTTTACCAGTTATTAAAAGTCAACAGTGGAATGGATTCAAAGCTATATGTGGCTCTGCAAATAAAATAAAATTAAATTAAAAATCCCATTGCTCAGTAGTCAGAAAGGGAAGGTGAGCTAAAGGAGCGCGGGTTCAGACTGCATGCTGAGCAGCAGCTGCACTCTCATAACTATGTAAGGAGATACAACCCCCCTCACCCCCTCCACCCCTCCCATCAAATGGAAACATTTAAAAAGAAGCAGAGAAACGCAGAAATGCCGTGCGAATGCTGTGAGGTGAGCGGATTAACTTGATTTAGATACCAGAGGTGAGGCAGAAATCCTGACAGGATTTGACTGGAAGAATTGGCACAAGCATTAAAAAATCGGGTAGAATTTTACTGAAAATCAGCTACAAAGTTACAATCTCAGCAGAAATAATACTTCAAACTGCTGCATTAAGTCTGTGCATGGTAGACTTTGAAGTTGATAAAAATCTACATGGATAGAGTTTAAGAGTTATTTATATGTCACACTTTGTGAATAACAACACATTTCTCTACATTTTGATGCATAAGTTGCTGATTAAAGTTTTGGCACTTTTTAAAAGAATGGGACTGTGTAGGATCTCAGCTGAGCAGCAGAGTGGGTTAAGTCATCACCTCTGGGTTGGGAAAAAGGCAACGATTTACCACTTTATAAATGACAAATTGTGATCCAACAAAAACGGAACAAGATGTCGAAGTGATGTGCCACAATTCAATCGTAGTGAAAAAGTTCTTCGAAAGGAAAAATAAGCCAAATATAACTTTTATATTTACAGCATAAACATCACAAGTCAGCGCGTTCGTCTGAATAATTGTTTAAATAGCACAAGGTATCTAGGAGTAAAAAGTGCAAAACGATCACAAGAGTGTTAATGTGTCACACAAACTAATTTCAAACTCCGAAGGCGATTGTCACCTCTTGATTAAACTTCAAGCCGTTTTCATCGTGGCTTCAGGGTCATCAGTCAGACTAACTCGAAGACAAGAAGAGGCTGAACCCCTTGCATCTCATATACAACAGCAACGCTTTAGAATCGATGTCAAAATCTGCCATAAGTCCCGATCGCCCTTTGCAGTGTATACTAATGCCAATTCTTGTGCCTCTTGTGATGTCATCATCATAAATGCAAATGAGGCTAAATTAGCTTTTTCTGTCTCCTCTGGAGGGATTTATAAAAACGTAGTTTTCGTTTCGCCATTAAGCTCCACATTGCATCACTCATCTGTGTTATTGTCAACATGCCTGTGTCAGCTAAAATGACACATCACCGTGTGGTGCCTTTAAATCCGCCGAAAACTGAAGCGAGGAGCTCCAGTTGTGGAGGCGCATCTGAACTAACTTCATCTTTTTACAGTTAAACATTAAAACTTAGTTGTGGTGAGAAGTTTTTAAAAAAGCTTTGTTTTTTCTATGAAGCTTCTTCAAGAAGATTTTTTTTTTACTTTCTCACTTAAGTCATCTCACTTAAAAAAAAAAAAAAAATTAAAAATTAAAAACTAATGAACGTTTCAGGAGAGCCAGATGAATTAATTGGCCTACCTGGGAAGATCCATATCAGCATCAGCATGGCTCGAAGTTTCCTCTTCATCTCCATGGTGCAACATCCACCAGCTGCTCCTGCGGCTTCTCTGAAAGCTGACTCCAGAAAGCCGCCGCGCTGCCCCGATCTGCCGCTTATAGCTGCCTTCAGGTGACAATTAACTGTCCGCTGAGCGAACCAGCAGGGCGACGTCTGCAAGTAAAGCTCCGGCTCCTCCTGCCATCCCGCCTGCAGACAGCGGCTGGCATGGCAGAGTGCTCCGTCCGCCGCTTTAACCGCTTTAACAAGGTGTGCAGTATTTTGGGTTGGCTCGTCCTCCCCCGCCGCTCCCGGTTCGGGTTGAAGCAGCTTCACTTCTGGGCTTTTGTCCCTGGAGTGAGCCCGGCTCCTTCTTGTCCTGCTCCAACTGTAAACTGTGGGAGCTTATTCACCCCACCTGAGCTGCTCAGTGTCGCCCCCTGGCAGCGGGAAATTTCATCTCTGCCTGTTGGTCGTAAAACTTACTTTGCTGTTTTATTTCTTACCTTGTAAGGTTTGATGTTTTGTAAGAAGTAACCTCTCAAGGACAACTTGGATTTTACAAATGCAACCATTTTTGTCCTTTTACACAACAACATAACATAAAACGTCTTAAACTTTCTAAATACTTTTTAGTTTGATACCTAAACACACTGAAGCACCTGAAAATTATGTTTTTGTTCAAAACTAGAACAGGATTTAGACAGCTTATACATTAAAAATATAAAAATACTTTAATAACATCTTTATATGGTTTTTGTGCATTTTTCCTAAATTGACAAAAAGCTAAATATTACCATTATAGAGCGAAATTATAGAGCGAAATTCTTTTTGTTTTGTTGGAGGTGGAGTTGAGAAACTATAATATAAAAATAAAATTTCAAAATAGAATCTGAAACTGAAGTATCAATATTATTATGCTAGTATCAATTCAATACTGATATCAACTTGCTTTTGATATTGATATTTCTGGATCACCTCTAGCTTCTCTATCAGAAAGTAAACACAACTTGCTCCAAATGTTTCCTGAGGCACCAAACAGGACTGTTGTTGTTGGAGGTTTGAACAGAGCAAACGAGAGCAAAACAACCTTTTGTCAAAATTATTTATCAAATGCTTGGATAAAGGTTAGAAATGCACAGTGTGTTGAAAACTGTGTTCACAGCAGTTAGATTTGCCATTTAAACAGATTACATATTCTATAGCAATCTCTTTTTAAAATTGCATTAAATTTATTAGAAATTGTTAGAAGGCATTTTTCTACCACCTGTAGTCACCTGTTTATAAATTTGAGCTCAAAACCAGGCGCGTTGCCTGGTCAGTCACTAAATTACACACAATGCAATATGCTGAACTGTCTGCAGAACAAGCAGGTATTTTCTGTTTTGCTCTTTGATTTAAAGTGTTCTTTGTGTGCAGATGCTAATCTCTTAAAAGTATTATTTTCTTCTCTGTTCTTTATTTTCTGTTACTCCTCTCATATTTCTACTTAACTGAAACCATAAAATGTTTTGTAGCTGAAACAATACCCCGAGCTCTACCAGCCTGGAATAAGGTAGTTCCGTGTTCAGGACACAGAATCAACGGTGTAAGAACAAAGTCCCACAAACATAAGAGCTTCTGTTTCTAAGTTTGTGATATTTCTAATTATTCAGAGGAAAAAAGTTTGTTTTTTTGCTGTTTTGTTTAGCCTCACAAACACTAGCATGAAGAGCAAACAACTGGAAACAATTTGTTTCTTATTCATGTTCACTACCAACTCAATTAATAGATCCTCTCTACTTTTATCAATCTGCTTCTTGACTTATTTCATTTAAACTACATTTCATTTTTAAGGCATTTATTTCCTGTAGTTGGGTCAGTTGTTGGCTCACAGCATGAAGGTTCTAGGTTTGAATCCCAGATTGGACATTTCTGTTCTCTCTGTGTGGATTCTCACCAGGTACCACAACATTCTCCCATGTTTTCAAAATCAGGCATGGTGGGTTAATTACCAACAGACTGTCCCCAGCTGGGAGTGGCTCATTTTCTGTCTGTCTCCGTGTCGTACTGTGATGGGCTGCAGCGTACCCTGGATCTAGAGAAATTACACCTCCAGATGGGCATTAGCCGCCCTCTGCTTCCAAGCCCCTCTAAAAACCAGCAGGGTTAAAGCAAGTGTAGGAAATGGATGGATGGCTTTACATCAAAGTGATCCCTCATGCATTAAAAATAACCTAAGTGCTACCTCAAAGTTTAATCTTCAGAAGTGTTCGTGGATCAGTATGACTAATTAGGCCACCTTCTACATTCAGTTCAATACATTGGCTACAGACGCATGAATGGATGGTAAACAGAAACACGAGAGTAAAGGCCGATAAAGACTCGCTTCTTTCCTTAGCGATAAGACAATCACACATCTGCAATGTATTATGTTGTAGCATGGCTGGTGGACGTTTATATCCTGTCTCACAAAGCGCAGTCTAGTATTGATACAAATGCAAAATGCAATACTCTGACTCTAAACTGTTATCAGTCGCTGAACCAAATATGGGGAACTAAAAAGTTCCAAACAGTGCTGAGAACTTACTCAAAGTTGTATCCACTATACCCAATGCAAAAGTGTTCTCTGTATTAGACGTAAAGTCGGCTTCCTTCAGATGGAGTTAGATGAAGAATCCTCTTTTCTGACAACATTCAACACCCCCATTGGGAGGTTCAGGCAACCTTTTGGCATAAAGCGTGCACCAGAAATATTCCAGCTCATCACGGAGCAGATAGGCAGGAAAGTGCTGATGTTGTTCTGAGGAGTAAAACCAAACACATTCAGCTTCATATCAAAACTTTTTACTGTCAATAAAACATCTGATATATAAAAAACATAGATTAAAACATGTCAGGATATAAAACTGGGTCCAGAGAAAGTGCAAAATGTGCTTCAAGATTGGGTAAATAAATAATAACACACACAGCTGCTGAGAGGAAAACATCACACGTGTCAGTTAAACAGTAAAGGAAAGAGCTGCTCCATCTGATTTCCAGGTTTAAAGGAATATTCCACATTTTATCCAGTCAATAGATGTTGACGCAGCGTGCTTTAACAACGGCTTCACAAGAAAAACGAATCACTTTGTTCAAATAGGACAGCTTTTACCAATTCTCTCAGGAATTTCTAGTATTTTTTAAGCTTGGTCAAGACCAATTTATTACCAACTTAAGAACGACCCTGTGTCCAACTTTAACTTTTAAAAATCACATCAAAAAGCTTTGAAAGTCTTTAACATTTAGCTCAGCTAACCTAAGGCATATATGTGATTTGTTTCTTTATCTTGTATGACTCACTGGTCGCAGACAAGCTAACAGTTTTAAAACCTGTTGAATCATAAATTAGAGATTCATGACATCTAGACGACGTCACTGTCATACTCTCCCTAAACATGATAAATCGGATCTTTTATGCAAACATTTGTAAGGTTTATAAAATTCTTCATGACAATGCTGCTCCGCCTGTAAGATAAACTAGAATGGGTAAGGCGCCCCCTGGAGGTCAGTGCAGCATCCCTAAACGTACGACTGCTTTTAATAAAATGCTTCCTCTTTTGTGCGACTGGTTACTGGAATAGTTTGTGTGATAATAAGTTCCAGTTATAAAATGTTTTAATATTTGGTAAATATACTGTTGCTGATAAATGGATTCATTATTAATGAGAGTATGGAAACGTTTTAATGAACAGTCTGCTTTGTAGTTTGGCCTGCTTGGTTTTAGTGAGATAATGAATGAACGGCTTTATTTGTAATTAATAACTACACTGGCTTTGCACCAAGTCATGATCTGTTAAATCATCCTGATTTAATCCAGCTGTCCAGGGATTACCTGGTACCACGCATTTCTCTGTCTCTGTACTAATAAATAAACAGGATATGATAAAATTACATGTTATTTTGTTGTATTCTCGCCCCCCCCCCTTATTTTTGCATACTTGTGTTATTTTATTCTTCACTTGTTTTTGTCCATTTCCTTTTCTTTTAATAAATGTTCTCCAATATTTGGAATTATTTTCTGTTTTATTTCATTTCATTATAATTTGTTTTTGGGACTTTTCTCTTGTTTTGTTTTGAACTTTATAACATTTGATTCTGGTCAGGATGTTTTTCTGATTTAGGGGGAACATTCCTTTAAACGGTGAATTGAAAGCAGATTTAATCCTAATCTGAACAGTTATTAGAGGCTGAAATGATCCTGAGATTAGCTGAAACGTTTCCTACAGAGAGAGGAGCAGCAGGTCCGGTTCAACAGAACCGGGTCAGAACCTTCCACAGAACATTGTCAGAGTGTGGACCTAGCTGTCAGAACATTGGTTCTGGGGATTCTGGAAGGTTCTGGATGTTCTGGAAGGTTCTGGATGTTCTGTAAGGCTCTGGTGGTTCTGGAGTTGATCAGGAAGTCACCAAGCTGAGCTGTAGTTCTGCTGCAGTTCTGCTCCTGTCCAGCGGGTGGCGCCGCTGCCCCAGCCCAGATGTTTGGGTTCCTACAGCAGGCTGCAGGCTCCGGAACGCGTCGCATCCACCTGCCTGGACCTGGACGAAGACAGCCGTCTGAAAACGGCCAGCTGGGGAGAGGGACAGGGACAGTCTGTCCACAGCTCTGCAGGTCACAGCGATGATGTCATACCATCTTACCTTCCTGCTGGAGCCTGATCGACCGTCGGAGCGGAGTTCCGCTTCCCCATTGGCTGCTTTGGCTTCACTTCCTGACTGCTCTGCTGCAGGGCTGTGACCTCTGACCTCGGCTCCTCCTGGTGAAGAGCATTCAGGGGGCGTGGCTCCTCCAGACTCGCTGCTGATTGGATGCGAAGCTGGCTCTGCGTTCAGCTTCAGGGACCAGAGAAGCTATGGGTTAGAGGTCGGAGTCGCTCGCTGGCCACACACTGACACACAGCACCATATTCAGTTCAGTTCATACTTCAGTTCAGCATTCAATACAATTATCCCAGAGAAGCTGATGGTGAAGCCTGGGACTCTCAACATCAATGTGCCTTTGGATCAGAGACTTTCTCACCAACCGACGTGAGGTGGTGAGAATAGGGGACAGAACTTCATCCACCCTGGTCCTCAATACAGGCACACCGCAGGGCTGTGTGCTTAGTCCAGTTCTTTTTGTTCTGTTCACCCATACCTGTGTAGCCATCCACTCATCAAACAGGGTTCTAAAGCATGCAGATGATACCACCGTAGTGGGTCTGATAAACAATGATGAGACCCTGTACAGAGAGGAGACACAGTGGTGTTCACTGAACAACCTGGTGCTCAACACCAGCAAGACCGAGGAGGTCATAGTGGACTACCGGAGGCCCAGGAGGACAGTGCACACACCTATGACGATTCGAGGGGAGGAGGTGGAGTATGTGGATGGCATCAAGTTCCTGGGCATCCACATTACTTTGGACCTGACCTGGTTGCTGAACACACCTCTTTTCTGATGAGGACGACCCAACAAAGAGTCTTCTTCCTCAGGAAACTAAAAAGGGCTGGACTCCCTGCTCAGCTGCTCAAGAACTTCTACAGAGAAATGACTGAGAGCATCCTCTGCCTCAGTACGACTGTGTGGTGTGGCGACTGAACGGTCCAGGTCACAAAAGACATGGCCCAAGTGGTGAAAACTGCCCAGTGGATTGTTGGGAGTGAGTTACCAAACCTGGAGCTAATATGTACTGGCAGACGGCAAAGGAAGGCCAGTTGCACTGCCACTGACCCCTCCCATCCAGGACACAAACAGCTTGTACCGCCACCGTCTGGGAAACGATACAGATACATAAAGAGCACAACCATCTGTCCATCTTCCATCCTCTCCCTGCAGACACTCACCCATTTGCTGCACCCTAAAGACTGATTAAAACAGTATCTATTTCTGAGGATACCACTTCAATTTCATTATGTTCTAGAAACATAATGACAAATAAAAAAAATAATATGTCTTAAATTTACTGGACTCTCTGCCGACGAAGATGTCCCAGTCTGCTCTTCATCACCAGCTCTGTCCTCCTCTTCCTCAGCTGTCTCCACCGCATCCTGACGGCCGTAAAACACAAATTACACATTTAATTATTTTTTTTAGAGCTGCTGGGAATCGCTAGCGCTCTGCTAGCAGAGGGAATTGGGAAACTCAACCTACAGCTACACAAGCAGAGGAAACACACAGCTGGGGGTAAAGGTGGGGTAACCAGCACACAAACTGGGTCGCTGGAGGAAGAAAAGTGGCCCAACCTGATTGTGAATCCTCTCCTCTGGCAGTGAAAACATTAGCTCTACAGCGCTCTCTTGTGGTGCTTCAACTCACTAATAATGGCTTTCCGATACAGAAAAGTCTGGAATCAGGAGAATATCTGGTGAAGCTGGTTTGTTTCTGGGTTGATCCGACAGCCTGGAGTCTCTTTTATTCATCAGAACAACAACAAACTGGATCCAAGTCTGACTTTTCATAAACTTATCTAAAACCTGGATTTAATCAGAGCTTGAACTAATAGTTTTTAGTCTTAGTTTACCAGAAGGATGCCGTTCTGGCTCACTTGCTTTTCCAGTCAAAACTCCAAAGTTTTTACACGTTGAAAGGTTTTATTTTGTAGCCTTCATGGAGCGCCACAGGGAGACTGTTTAGAACCACTAATATTATCAGTAAATGAATTTACTGTGAGCTACAAACAAAAACAAAGTGAACATGATAACAGAAGTCATCCCCAATACTGTTAAAACATTATTATATTATTTAATGATGTAGGAACTTTTAATAAGCGATTCTTTTTTCCCTCCTGGGGTATAAATATGACGTGACACACATCCTGATTTTGTTCAGCCTCTAGAAAAATTTGTGTCCATCTCAGCTAAACGCCTGATCCAATCAGAGCGGTGCTGTAGGCACACCCGGTTTCCATGGCAACCACTAGCCGCCATAAACATGCTGACCGGTTGCTACGGAGGCTAAGCTCTCCTGCCTTCACCATCATGAACATGAACGGAGCTGTTGATCAGTCCTGCTTGCAGCTTTGATTTATTAATCATTAAAACATGTTAAAATCATGAGAACGCAGAAACATTCCAACATTCCAAACAAAACAGAGAAGAACAAAAAGTCGGACATCACGACTCCAGACACAAGAAAAGTGAAAACCAAAGCGAGAATAATAAAAGATAAAAAAGCAAAAGAGCAAAGCAGCTGAGCTGAACTGAACAGAACAATATTATGAGAGAAACGGAAGCAAAAGGCACAGCGACTAAAGTCAAAGCAAGTTATTAAAAAGCAGAAAACTCAATACAAAAATAAGAGCATATGGAAGTCAAATTCGGTCACAAACCACATGAAAAGAAAAGCAAAACAACTTACATCCCAACTTAAACATCAAGCTGTGAAATATGACTTTAAAGATCGAAAACACAGAAACCACAGACGTGTTTATGAAAAATAATCCCATTTTCTTTAACTGGAAACCATTGAGATAAAAACTTGAAATAAAGCCGCCTTCAACTTTCTCAGAATTGTTACCAAAACGGGTGACTCACACCCAGAAAGTTTTAGAAAATATCCTGAAAATTTTATGAAATATCCTGAAGGATTTACAAAATATTCTCAAAGTTTGGTCAAGTAACGTGTGTAATGTGTAATTTCTAGCAAGTAACTATAAAGTTCTAAAAAACTAAAATCCTGCTGGTTTTAATCCTGCTGCTTCTACCTGGATTTACCCTAAAAATAAAGCCCGTTTCTTCTCCCCTACTCTATCAGTACTCTGTTAAACCCAGCTCAGGGTTGAACCTGAGAGGAAACAGGTTCTGACACCAAGGAGCTTCAGAGGAGGAGAAAGATCTCAGGTTTCCATGGAGACCAGGTTATGATTGATTGATGTTATTGCAGGTAAAACTTCATCCGGGAACTCCTCTTCCTCGTCTTCCTCCAGCTGCAGATTTTCTGCTTTGCTGCTTCCTCACTGAAGCGTTCCTCTTCTTCACGACATCCTCCTCTTCACTTTCATTCTCGTCTTCATCACCATCACTTTTCTCCTCCTCCTCACTTTCTTCCTGTTTTTCCTCATTTTCTTCACTTTCTTCTTCTTCTTTCTCATCACCTTCCTCCTCTTCTTCTCCTTCCTCTTCCTCCTCTTCTTCTCCTTCTTCCTCTTCCTCCTCTTCTTCTCCTTCCTCTTCCTCCTCTTCTTCACTTTCTTCCTCTGTCTCCTCATCCTCACCATCTCTCTTATTTCTTGCATCCTCCTCCTCTTCCTCACTCCCCTCTGTTTCCTGTGATGACTTTAAAGTTTCGTTGTCATCCTCCTCTTCCTCTTTCCCCTCTGTTTCCTGTGATGACTTTAAAGTGTCGCTGTCATCCTCCTCTTCCTCACTTTTTAAACTGCTTTGCTCTTCTTCATCACTCACTGCTCCTTTGCTCTGAGTCTCCTGACTTGACCCTTCTTCTTCCTCTTCCTCCTCCTCTTCCATATCTCCTCCTTTGCTTCCTTTTTCTTCGGTCTCGTTTTCACTCTCCGTGGCTCCACTGGTTTCTTCCTCTTCCTCCTCCTCTTCCTCAGCAGCACTCTCATCTTCCTCAGCCTGATCTCCTGGTTGAGGAGTCTCACTGTCTGTGTCCTCCTCCTCCTCTTCCTCCTTTTGTCCGGTTGAAGCAGATCCAGTCTCCTCTTCCTTCTCTGAGCTGGTTCTCCACCTTTTCTCCTCCTCCTGCTCTTCCTCCTGTTCCTCCTCCTCCTCTTCTTCCTCTTCCTCCTGCTGTGGACTCTCTGATGCAGGAATGACGTTGATGCTGACGGCCGACTTGCGGTTGACCTCAGCAGACAGATATTCAAACTCTTCCGGGTCTGAATCCGGTTTTGGAGCACTGCCCCGCCTCCTGGAGGCCAGCTGCTGGACCAGAACAGCGCCCCCTGCTGCCAGGATGGCGGCGCCGGCCAGCGTACTCCCACCTGAGCACTTCCTCTGGGCTGCAGCTTCCTTCCTGTTTCGCTCGTTTTTGGATCTTTTGGATGAATCTGGGTTTGGTTTGGAGTGGGAAGCGTTTCTCTCGTCACTGATTGGCTGACAGCTCTCTATGGTCAGCCAACCAGCTTTGGACTCTGGTCCGGCTGGACCGGACTTAGAAGCATTCCTTCTGGGTTCTGGATGCTTGTCCCAGTCCGCAGCTGGTTTTGTCCCAGTCAGCTGGGTTTTGGACCCGGCCTGTCTGACTGCTTTGTTCTTATGATCCAATGACAAGAGGTTCTGTTGGTTCTGACTGATCCTCCTCTGGTTCTGATTGTGCTGGGCGGACAGAGAGTGAGTGTCGCTGCCCTTCTGGAACTGGGTGTGTAACGCCCGGCTAGCCAAGAACTTCCTGTCCTTTCTCTGCTCTCTGATTGGTTGAGCAGAGTGTTCTCTGATTGGTCGAGCAGTCTGCTCTCTGATTGGCTGAGCATGCTTACCCTTCCTCTGTCCAGCACAGACAGCATGAAGACGGAAAGAGGCGAACGTTAGAGGAGAGCATGCAGGAAACAGAACCAAACTGGGCTAACATGATCAAGGTTTCTCCCAGAAAACTTGCTAAGCCCAGCGGTTGGGCACCAGGGCAGTCATTTATCCATCGGCCCGTCGTGTTTTTGAGTTAAAAAATGTTTAAAGTTGGCAGGAAATTTGAAAATATCACTTGATAATTATGTGTTATTGAAAGATTGAACATTAATACCTGAACACCAACTATATAGCCTTAAAAAATGCAAATATTTTTAAAAAGACATAAATAAATAAGCAACGGTTAGCCTGGCGGGGGCACAAGTAAAGCCTGGTGATCCGCCAGGCTTATAATATACTGGGGCAAACCTTGATGATGGAAACCAGTCAAGCTAGCTTACCTTTGGCAGCTAGCTTACTGTGTGCAGCTAACTTACCTTCTGCAGTTAGCTTACTGTAGTTATCTCACCTTCTGAAGCTAACTTGTTTTCTGCAGCAAGCTTACCTTCAGCAGTGGAGA
This sequence comes from Poecilia formosa, assembly GCF_000485575.1. Lineage (NCBI taxonomy): Eukaryota > Metazoa > Chordata > Actinopteri > Cyprinodontiformes > Poeciliidae > Poecilia > Poecilia formosa. The sequence goes on from NW_006800002.1 coordinate 1,925,952, forward strand.
CAGGCTGAGTGTTTTGTCGCTGGGATCCATCTTCATCACATGAGTCTGGCAGTAAAAACAGACATGAGGATGATGAAGATGACGTTGCTCCACATCTGGAGAATCCAGAGATTTCTCACCAGGTTCAAGAAGTCAGTGGTTTCTCCCAGTCCTCTCACACTGTCGCAGTCTGTCAGGCTCTCCATATCGCCCCCTGTCTGCCCTGAGGAGCAGCACACCATCCAACACAATGAGCCTCATTTAATGTACATTACTGTAGAAAAGCCTGGATTAATAAAAGAAAAATACAAATAACCAGTGATTATTGGTGCATCCACATCCAGATATTTAAAATTATAGCCAAATGAAATAAAAAAGGGTTTTAACTTAAATAATTAAAATGAAAAACTAAAATAGAAAAAAATTATGTACTAATTGTATAATTATATAATATATAAAATATTAACATTGACTATTACTTATTTTAAAATGTTTAGATACACTTGAATTTTGTTTTTACAAATTATAACTGTTAAGAGAAAAAAATGAAACACAGAGGCTCTAAATTAATTCAAATATATGCAAAAAAGCTGAAATACTCCACTGAAAAACAGGAGATTTTTTAAAAAAAGAAATAAAATTGAAATTTTAGGTGAATGACAATAAATTTTAAAAGGTAAAACATTAAATTTAATTTTTTTTAAAATACCTGAATATAACATGTACAGTTATAAAAAATATGAAAGCAGAAAAAATAAAAACATAAGCGATTGATTGAAGAATAAATAAATACTAATATGAATTTTATTTTAGACTTTGTGAAACACATTTAGAAAAATCCTTAGTTTTTTTTTCTTATTTATCTAAATAAATGCAAAGACAGTTAAAACACTGAAATGTTTTAATAAACCACAAAACGGGTGAAAAAATGTAATTCTCTTTTTAAATAAACTAAAAGTTTGTGAGTCGGTTCATGAAACTAAAATTAAAAAGGATGAAATGATTTTTAAAAAGAAAATCAGATTCTATGAAACCAATCAATAAATTGATAAATGATAGTAATGATAATATATTGACTGACTGAAGTCGGTACCCTGATGGTCGCCGTCTGGGCCAAAGTGCTGGCTCCCGTTAGGAACAGGCCTGTGGCTCTGCTGGTTCTGATCCGGTTCAGACGGAGGCAGCAGAACCGGCCTGTGATTCTTGTCCAATGGGTTCTTGTCCAGTTGGCCCAAGGCAGGAAGTGGCGTCTGCAGGACGCCCGAGGTCCTGGCGGGGAGCGAGCGGGCCGCGGGTCCAAACTGCTCCGGAGATCGCTCCTGCAGGACACGGGGAGATTCCGTCAGCCCACGCTGGTTCTGGAGCGGTTTGGACCTGCCCCAGCACCAGAACCGACCCGTTCCCTGCGGCGGACCCGGGCAGAGAGGCTGCGCTGCAGCGTGGCGGTCGGTTCCCCCAGGAAGTCGAATGCACTGTCCTCCAGCGTGACGGCGGAGCAGCCGGGTCCTCTGGGCTGGGCCAGAACCACCATGTGGCAGCCTCCACACGCAGCCTAGACAGAAAGGAGCAGATGGGTCAGAGCTGGTCGTCTGACGGCAGTCTAATGGCCTGACGACGGCGACTCACGGCCTGGACAGCGAGCGGCAGGAAGCGGGGAACCACGGCCGGGTGGAACCGGTTGGTGAAGTTCTGGTCGCCCAGGCCCAGCTTCCCGTGTCGGCCGTCGCCAAACGAGTACAGCAGCCCCGTGTCTAGGGAGAGAGCCACGGGGTCAGAGCGAGTTTGGGAGCCCACTCCGGTCAGAGGTCGAAGGTCGGAGGTCACCTGTGAGGACAGCAGTGTGGCTCTCCCCGCAGGTCACCCGAGTTGGCCGGCCCGCCTGGAAGCGCTGGACGGGGCGCGGCAGCTGCGACTCGAACACAAACGTCCCAAGGCCAAGCTGGCCGAACTGACCCAGGCCGAACGAGTAGATGTCGCCGCTGTCTGGGGTCAAAGATCACACACTCTGCTGGTTACTACACAGCAGTAAAACATGCTGGAAAGCTGTGACACAAAGAAAAATCTGATTATTTAATTGAAATGAAAAATTATTAAAATTGTAATAAAATAACACAAATACAGTAGAATATCTAAAAAAAAACACTTAGATTTTATTAAGAAATAATAAAATAAGCAAGTATTTTAATATTTTAATAAAAAATCTGTTAAGGATTAATAATATGAAAATAAAATGTAAAGCCTAAATATTTTATCGATTCCATTTTTTAAATTAAAACTAAATGTAAAGCTTGATTATTCTTATAAATTAATACATTTTAAAAAATGTAAAGTACTAGTATTTTTCATTAATTAAAAAAAGTTCTAATAAAATGGAGGGCAAATTTATTTTAACAAATATTTGTATGCTAAAAAATATTTTTTTGCATAAATTTTATTCCATACGTTTTTTTTACACCTCCTGACCCCTAATGGGGTCAGGAGGTGCTGGTGCTGGTGCCCATCTCCAGCGAACGTTTTGGGCGAGAGGCGGGGTACACCCTGGACAGGTCGCCAGTCTGTCGCAGCATAAATTTTATATTAAATAAATAGAATTTAAAGGTTATTAATAAAAACAAAATGAAAGATAGCTGTCCTAAAAAAGATTATAGAATTATTAACCATTAATTAACAGAAATGCAATACAATTAAATTAAATACTTATTCCTAGTTTTTGTTCATTTTCTTTGAGTTTTCGTGCAGGTTCGTCGCTAAAGCTCTTATTCTTCGCCAGTCGGTGTGTGATGGCTAACCTGTTAGCGCCACCGTGTGGCTGCCGCCACAGGCCACCTGCAGCACCGGCTCCGTGATGCTCTCCACCCGCTGCGGGACCCGGTGTCCAGCCAGCCGCTCCGGCCGCAGCCCCAGCTTCCCGCTGTCCCGCTCCCCGAAGGTGAACAGCGCTCCGTCAGCTGCTGAATACACGCACATTAGCCGGTCTCCTGGTCCAGGTGAGACCAGTCACCAGGTGAGTCTCACCTGTCACCAGAGCGGAGTGGTAGTATCCGCAAGACACCCAGCTGACCGGCCGGCCCACGCTGACCTCCAGTGGCCGGGTCGCCTGGCCCCGCTTCCCCAGCCCGATCTGACCCTCGGAGTTCTCGCCCCACATGAACAGCTTCCCGCCCTCTGCAAACAACATCAGGGTCACGTCGTCACCATAGCGACGTGGCTACAGGACAGCCAATGAACAGCCATCTTCACGCAGAAAACACTGGCTAGCTTAATTGACAGAGAAATCGTTCAAAATAAGGAATTAATAAACACCTTTAATTATAAAATATTTACTGTAAGTGTAACAAAAAAGTAAATATTAACAAGACGAACGTTGAAAAGAAACTCAAAATTTTAACTGAAAATGTTAATTTTGGTAATATTGTGTTTCAATAGTAAAAAAATAAATAAATATACCATATAATATATGAAACACAATTATTAAAATAATTATTTTAAAAAAATTGTCCAAAGTATATTTTTAAAATTTTGAAATGTACCGTTTCTAAATTTTATCACGTCTAGATTTGAAGTCTCTTTATAAAGTAAGAAGTGTTAAAATTTAGATATGGGCCATTTAAAATGTTATATTATTGTATTATCAAACCTTTTAAAAGGACAGGCTTAAGTTTTAAAATTAATTTAAACCTTTTAAATATGGAATATCTCTTGATTAAAAACAAGAAATCCAACATACAGTTAAAACATTTTTTTCAATTTAATTTAAAAACATAATTTTTTAAATATTGTATTTGTTTTCTAATTAAAACATGTTAGAAAATATGTGAGCTGAATACATTTACAACAAACTTTAAAGAATTAGTAAAATGCTGACTATGGAAGATGAAGGAAACCCACACATCACCTGTCATGTTTTCTCACCTGTCAGGGCGGCGGAGGTGTTGGACCCGGCTGCCAGCATCTTGATTGGTCCATGTGCCTGGAAGAAGCCGATCCTCTGGAAGGCGGTCCGCTCCTCGCAGTCGCCGAGTCCCAGCTGGCCTTCGCCGTTCCCGCCGCACGCAAACACGTGTCCCCGCTCTGCAGACACACACCCAAACTGAAATGGCTGAACTCTGACCCCAGATCAGGGCTGTGGTTGGGGTCAGGAACCAACCAGTGCTGATCAAAGTGTGGTTCCGTCCGCATGCCACCAGCCGGACCTTCTCACCCTTCAGAGCTGGAAAAATGAGGAGAGAGCAGGTCATTTCCTTTCTCACTTCCTGTCAGAGGCCTTCGCCTGGAGACCCCACCTACCTTTGACACAGGTGGGCTTCTGTACTGTCTGCTTGGAGCCCAGGCCCAGCTGGCCCCAGTTGTTACTGCCGAACATGAAGAGCTTCCCGTTTCCTGAGGAGGAAGCAGCAGCAGCAATTCAGGATCAACCAGCAGCAATTCTACAAGAAGCAAAAACAAAAGCGTCTACCTGTGACCAAGGCACTGTGCTCATCTCCACAGGCGATCCTCTCAGGAACGTCGTTCTTTAGCCAGAACACACTGGGCATGTCGTCAGCAAACTTACTTTTTCCAAACGTGAAAACTGCTCCAGACTCTGCAGAAAACACAGAGGCACGGAGGAAAAACAAAACAAAACAAAACAAAACAACAAAAAACAACAACAGAAAACCAGATCAGATCAAGAAGAATGAAACAAGAAAAACAACCAGGAGGGACATTCATCTGCTCTTTACACTTCACGGATGGATGGGTGACATTTGAGTAAAATACGGATGCTCCCCAGTGTTTGCATTAGGAAAACTTTCCAGCTCTTGTTTTCAGCATTTAAATTGGTTCAAACTGGTGGAGTTTGACTAATAACTTTTACATTAATTCAAAAATTCTTAAGAGTTCCAACAACATTTCATTTTCCTTTTAGAATCAATAAAGTATTTTGTATTTAAATTGATCTCCTAGCTCAAGACCGTCATCAAGAACCGCAAGTTTTCTTATTTTAAGACTTTTAAAGCCGTTTTAAATTAGAGCAAACGTGGTTTACAGAAGAAAATGTTCTGAGCTGTAAATTTAACTAACCCGATAAGAACAAAACCCGAAGCAGAAAAGTTATTGACGAAGAAATTACGAACTTTAATGTCTGTTTTCTTTAGCCTAGGAGCTAATACAGAAGCCGGTGTGGGGTTTTAACACAGCTAATTAGCCTAGCTAACAACATGCTAGGCTAATATTCCAGAAACTCGCCCTTCTCCCTCCGTAATATAACACTGCTTATATGCATTTACCGGGTATTTCGTCTTCTGCCTCCTCTGCCATCTCTACAGAACTTTAATCCGCTTTGTTCGGTGGTCGGGGAGTGTTGGTGATCTCAGCAGCGACAACCCGGAAGTACACAAAACTTCTCCTAGGATACGAAGCGCTGGTTTTGATTTCTTAAAGGAGCAGCGCACGTTTTGAAAGTTCTAAATTTCTATCCAATTTGTTCCACTGGTACAGGTCAGTAAATCACAACATCATTTAATAGACCATATATTTTAGTGATCTGGTTAAAAAAGCAAAACGTGTAGATAATATAGATCCATTTCAATCATTTATTTTGGTCAATTCTGATAATTTTGGGTTGCAGTGTTTGAAAAACTGAAACTCTGTCACTTAGAAAATTTCAGCTGTTTATAAGAAATAGAAGTGTCTCGTTAATATAGGAATTTTATGTTCTGGTCGTGTCATGACTTATTGCTTCTGCACCCGTTTTTACCACAATTTTTCCTTCCACTCAGCTTAAGTTACAAAAATCTGGATGAACAGAATACTCCTCCTGCTGATAGGCAGAAAAAGTAGACTCCAGTTACCAAACCATGTCCTGTTGAACATTTGCATTCTTGAACTCACAGAAAACTGAGCTTATTTAAAAATGATCTTTTTTTAAAAAATGAATACGAACAAATAAAAATGTTTCATTTGTGCCTCACGTGGTGGTGCAGTAGATCCCCCAGTGGTCGCTGCTGGTGAACAGGCCACATCTGAGCTTCTCCAGGCCGATCAGCGCCATGCTGTAGGGCTCCAGTAAGGGGATGCCACCCCAGGCTGCCCGTCAGTGGTACACACGGTCGAAACAGAACCAGGACTTGAACGGTATGTTGAGAATTTGTTTTGGGTTTAACCGGGATTTGCTTAGAACTTATTATTTGGGATATTATAATTTAACATAACTAACTACTTGAGTTGCAATTGTTATTTCATAGATTTAGTTACCACTTGATAGTTAGTATCTGGTTCAAAACGGACTATTTGTGGGCCTTTAGTGGAATGGACTGTGTGTACCATGATGCTTTAGAACTAGAAGTTAGACAAAAACTAAAATTTGGAGGGTTTTTCCCAGAAAGAGCTACTATGTTAGCTGAGTTCCAATACACTCTGTCATATTATGTATGATTTGTTCATCCTTTTTATTCACTAAAGTTCATCTGAATACTCCATCCAACTCCTTTTCGTCTTTCAATTAGTCGAATATATTATTTCCTTGTTAGTGTTTGCACCAGTATCCCCAGACTGCACGCATATGCGTGTGAACATTTCGCGTTACTTTGATGCAACTATCATACACAAAACATAAAGTATGATGTTTATGTGTGAAATACAAATCAAACTGTGTTTATAATTTTAATTACATGTTGGATTACATAATTTGGACTTAACAGAAGTCCAAAAAATGTACATGAATTTTCATTGTTTTTTTTGTTGTTGTTTTTTTTTGGTCATTTTTAAGACAAGTTGTGTTTCAGTATTGTCAACAATAAACATATAACTACCCAGTAATATTTTAAAAATTTCCTGTCAAATCAGTTCCGAGTCCTTATTAGACCGAGGGGAACCAGACTAATTTATTTAGCTAAATTGTTATATTTAGCTAAATACTATTGTTGAGGAGCACAAGCAGACCTCCTGACGTACAGATAAAACTTTTTTTTTTTAATGTAAGAAAAATAAAATAAAATAAATAAACTCAAAAAAGAGCACTTGGGGCATCAAGGATAAAAGGGGCAGATGCTCAAGCCCAGGATTATCGAGGGTGAATTAGTCATGACATGTTGCATAAATTATTCTGCAGATGGAATATACCAGAATATCTACATAAGAGACAGCATGTTCTCATGGAGAAATTAATATTTAGTTAATCCAGTACGCAAAAAAATAATAATAATTGTACCGAGAGTATGACGGAAGACTTCTGGCAAAAAAAAAGAAGAAAATTGCAAGTGTTGAAAACTTTACATTCTTTTCATTCAGCATTAGACCAGTTTCTAAATGTTCCTTTTTTCTAAGTTGTTTTTCCCCCTCATTAGTTTTGAGATAATTTCTATTTCTAGTTAGATTTAAAAAAAAATCTTTTATGTTATCTTTTTACTCACTTAGGGAATTATGCCATTTTAGTGCATTTTGAACTTAATCCCAAACTTTTGATATGGTGCACAATAACATGCCATTTTCTCTGTAAGAAATATTTTTTTGCGTTTCATGCCAAGCGGTACATTATTGTAAAGCAACCTGAACACACTGTCCACTAGATCCTCTAATTCTAAACAAAAAAGTACATGTTTATGGTTGTAACAGGACAAAAAGTAAAAAGTTGACAGACTGTGAATACCTTTGCAATCTGATGTGTAAGTTGTCGACCTGGTGGGATGTTCCCAGAACAAGAGACGATTTAAAAAAGAGTGATACGACGAGCTATGATGGCAGTAGTGCTGGAGTTTTGGTCAGAATCATTTAACTAATATGCTCATCTGTTTCTAAAAGTGAAGTTAATGCATTTTTTTTTTTTTTTGAAAACCTATGGAAAAGTCATGAATAAATGTGCGTTGCGGAATACACGACGGTGCTATATTTCAATAATTGATTACTTAAGTGTGAAAGAGGCTCACATATAAAAACTGCACAGCTTGCATGTTCAGCCATTCCATCTCAATCCTGCCTGAGAAAAAAGCTGGAGGTCTCCTCAGGTCAGGGACGTTTCAGCAGCAGATCGCTACAGTATGAGCTTTAACGAATAAAGACATGACAGAATCTAATCTCAGCTGGCATTTAAAAATGTTTCGTGTCTGGCAGACTCACTCAGTATCTAACGGATGTGTGTCACTTTCAGGAGATATCTGAGCGAGCAGGACGTCTCCCTTAGGTTTTCCTGAATACATCCATTGTTAAAAGTCTGAACAGATGATTTTTGTTTTTTTACCCCAAAGCCAGGTGGAGAAAAGGTAGCTCCGCCTGGCCAGTAAAATCTTAGATAGTGGAACAATACCGCCCTGTTGCACCATTTCTGCACTCATCTTTTTTGTTTGTTTTTTTACTCAGAACAAACAGAACAGAATGATGATTTGCTTTGTTTTTCTTTGCAAATATTTCTTGGTTCTTTTCTGCCACCTAGTGGCGAATGTATAAAGATGCGGGGTTTTTTTCAAGCATGTCCTACTGTAGTGTTATTTATTTGTTAAAAGGTTGACAGGTCAACAGTCTCCTACAGGAAGGGTTTCACAGGCTGGCAATCAGTCACAGTCATGATTTTACCCACTGGGAGGTTTCGGTTTACTGGCCGGAGCAGAGGAAATAAAAACTAGAGGAAATCCAACTGAGAGAAAGCTTAATTAAACCTATTACTCACGAAAAACACAACATTTGTGTATTTTAGCAAGTTAACTTTTGTTGTTACGTCAGGATTTCATCGATTTAGATGTTTTAGTTTAACAATTCATATCCAGTTAATGTGAGACAGCTTCATCATCCTGAAAAACTAATAAAAATGTTACAACTAATAAAAGCCTTAAAGATGTGACGTGAATTTGTATTGACCTACCTATAAATAAAATACAGTGTGAAAAGACTCCACATGGATGTAATTTTATCTCAGTATAAACACAGGTGCTCTTTGAAAGCCTCAGAGGTTTGTCGGAGAACATTAGCGAAAACAAACATGTCAGAAACATAGCTGTGGAGATGGTTAACGCTGAGTTAGGTTATAAAACAAAACATATCAATCTTTAAATATCTCGAGGAGCATTGCTTAATCCGTCTCTTGATACTGGAAAGACTAATGCACAACTGTATACCTACCAAGACATGGATGGGCAAGGAGAACATTTATGGGAGAAACAGTCAAGAGGTGCATGGTAACTCTAGAAGGGATGCAGATATCCACAGCTAAGGTTGGAGGATCTTAGCTCCAACCTTGGAACCACACACATTCCATTCATTAACTTGTATGGGAAATATACTAGAAAAATATCCATCATTGAAAGAAAACCACATGAAGTTACATTTCCGGTAAGCCATGTAGGAAACACTGCGGTTATGGAGCAAGATTGGAGCCTGGATGCTAATCTCAAGCTACAACGGCCAACGAAGGCTTACATGTGCTGTAAGTCATGTACAAACATAATTGTTCAAAACGGTGATGTTTTGAACAGCCAACATTATTGCAGTTTTCACAGTAACTCAACTTTAGTTTCTCAGATTGCAATGGATGTCGCTTGATGACAGCGGACTGGTTTGTGGTGTCGTGTGCAGTCAGCATGTCAACATTTTGAAAAGGCTCTGAAAAGAGTGATCAGGTCTGCAGAAAAGATCATTGGGTGCATCCATGCCCACTCTGGACGATCACGTCACAATATGTCAGCGGTGAACAAAACATCAAATGACGCCCCCACGATGGCCATCAACTTTTTAAACATCTGTTTTTCTCTTGTGCAAACTTTACAAAGACTCTCCTTTTCTTTGCACCTCCAAGGTGTTAAAGCACTTTTTATAGACCTTAATCAACAATTACTTGTAAACACTCAACCATTGCCACCAGAGTTTTAACGTGTCAATTTTAATACTATACTTTTCAAACTTCTGTTCTAGTTGTGTGACTTTCACACACTAAAATCAGTAACAAATTCCCTTCCCTCCCAAATATAGCTGCGTAATCAACTCCATTTTGATTATGCAAAATATAGTTTTATTTTATTTGGCAAATAAGAATCCAGTCAGCAGGCTATTTGTTAGCCGACATGGTGTGAATAACAAATGAACTGTGTTTTAGCAGCAAAGTTGGAAAAAAAAAAACACGCGCGCACACACACCACTGCATAGGGAGAGAACAGACATCTAACACCAGCCACTTGGGAGATCTGCACCTGCTCCCATTGCACACAGTTGTGTTAACAAACAGCCCTTGAAATTTACAATTTAAGAAAGCACTTCAAATCAAGCAAATACAGTTTTTAACATGCATACACACATACACGCTTCTGCAAGTTCGAGGAGCCGAAATTAGCCCCAAATAACCTCCTCACACAATCCCTTGGAGGATGTGGAGTGAATAAGTAAACCAACCAGAGATGAATTAGACGGTTGCACAAATAACCAGGAGCCAAAGAAGCTGCCACATGCAGCGGCCGGGCACAGAAGAGGTTCTTACAGGGCTCTCCAACCTTCAGCCTTAAGATCTGCTGTCCTGCAGGTTTTAGATGCATATCTGTCCTCAACACATTCAGTCCTCACCAGAAATAACATTTTCTCTTTGTTTCTCAAAGTTTTGCGTTCTTTTATACGCTTCAGCTGCTTTCAAATATCTACATGTCCAAATATGTTGGAAAAACGTGCATCATTTTATGGGTTGTTCTAATTTTTTTCACATGGTTTTAGGTAGTTTAGTACAAGTGTCAATGAAGGTGGTAAGTAAACAGCATGAGCACCTTGAGTTCTTTTTTTAGCGACATCTTTATTTCTGCCATCTTAAGTTATCAGTTATCAAAATTTTACTGATTTTGCACCAAATTGAAACACCTGAACCTCATCGGTTTATACCGTCAGAAAAAAAGGTTAAACCAAGTGATGCAATCTAAACAAAGAAACATGAATATGGTTATTCATTTAAATTCACCTACACAGTGGTTTGGAAAGTAAAAACACATAACACAATGCAGGTCAAAATGTTAAGAATAAATCAATACTGTACAAAAAATGGAAACCTACAGATGACATCATGAACCTACGCAAACAGAAAGTGCTGAGTTAACCTGTTCTGGACAGGATCTGAACAAAAAGTCTAACAACGTTGAGCTTAATCAGAAAGACAATTAACAGAAATTATTTACCAGAAATGTACTGTTTAACTGCAGAAAATGTCAAATTATTTCAAAATTTATAAGTACTAGCTTCAGAAATGAATGACTGGATGTAAAGTGTAAAATAATACTACAGAATGTGACACAAAACTACAACAGCAATATATCAACTACAAAATAAGATAGATTAAACTGTGGACACATTTAAGGAACAAGTGAATAAATGCAAGCTGGAGATAAGCACCAGCACCTCCCGACCCCACTAAGGGGCAAAGGGGTATAGAAAATGGATGGATGGATGGATGGATGGATGGATGGATGGATGGATGGATGGATG
>NW_006800002.1:1937364-2010465 GCF_000485575.1 Poecilia formosa
ATGGATGGATGGATGGATGGATGGATGGATGGATGGATGGATGGATGGATGGATGGATGGATGGATGGATGGATGGATGGATAAATGCAATCATAATCACTTTGTCATACATGGCTGTAGTTTAACAAAATAACAACAACAACAACAACAACAACAACAATAATAATAATAATAATAATAATAATAATGAACAATTCATGAGTCATGTAACATAAACATATATATACTTTTTTTAAACTAAACAAGTCAGGTTTTTTTGCTCAATTTTTACAAAGTATCAGAGATACCTTGTATCTCTGATAAGTTTTATGCTGATGTCAATCATCTTACTGCTCCTTCAAAGATTCTTAATTCTTCAAACTCTGACTTACAAGAAATGACTGGTTCAACAACAACTTCAGCTCGTACAACTGAAGTCTGTGAAGACCGTGTTTCATCTTAACCCCAGAGCGCGTTGCTTCGCAGATCAGATTGAACTTTTGAACTCAAAGCGTAGCCACATTTAAAGAGGTTTGGTTTTGTTTTTGTCCAAAATTGTTTTGTTTTTTTTTCTTCATAGACACTTGAATTCACTTTTCATGTGTCAACATAAAACCTTCGATTGATAGAAAAGAAAACAGAGGAGATCAAAAAATGTATCTTATTTTTCTCTTTTATTCCGGATTTAATGTAATCATGTTTTATTATTATGGCTCTATATGTGAAGGGTTCTATTTAAATAAACTTTACTTACTTTCTAACTTAACTAAAAAAATATATGGAGCTCTTTTCACTCTTTGCAATGTTCAACAATCACTGCGTTTGAACGTGAAGGAAATCTTCCAGGACAAATGTGCTACTTCACAGATAAGAGAGTGAGAAACGTTGCTCCCTCAAGGACAGGAAGTGTGTGTCTGCTGTGTTTATAGCTTATCAAGTCTGTGGAGAGGCAGGCAGGCTCACTTGCCCTGGTATTTTACACGTGTATGTGTGTGTGTGTGCGTGTGTGTGTGTGTGTGTGTGTGTGTGCTGCGGCAACCCAAGCAAAAAACACTTCTCACTTTATCATCAAAGCTGAAAACCTTAAACTTGAGTTGTGCCTGCAACGTCAACAACATTAGACCTGTGCTCAGAACTAAAACCTGCCCCGAACATTTTAAATATTTTTAAGTAATTTTAAACTAAGCATATGAAATATGAAGGCAAGACCACGTGTAGGTATGAGGCATTTCAAACTGGAACTCGATATAAAGAATGAGAAGCTTTAAAACACATTTTTAAACTTGTTTCGCCATCAAAATAATGTAAAAGAAAGAAATTAATTTTGACCTGTTTTTGCTTTCAGTATCTTTTCTTTTTGTTTGTTTTTACAAAGATGCTAAGTTATTTATCTTCAGCTTTCTAGAGACCAGAAGGTTTAGAGTCAAAACTCACTTGCATTTAAATCTGTCCATAACTCCCAGTTCCTAGTTCTAATGGAAAAAAGTTACCCCAGAATAAGATGCTGCAATGTTTCACTCTCGATGTGGTGTTCATTCAGTGAACATATGTATGCCAAACATCCTTTTATTGCTTGGATCATCAAATGTAGTTTAATCAGATCAGCACACATCCTCCCACTTTTTTTGTGAAATTTTAGCAGGGCTTGGATGTTGTTTCTGGAAGAAAATAACTTGTTTTCCCCCAGCCTTATTCCTTAACCTCGACCCAAGGAGAATACAGATCTCAGTCAGCGTTGGAAATTCCCGCTGCTACTTCAGGGTTGCCCTCGGCGACGTATCGGCCCCCATGAAAAGCTCCCATGTTGGCTTTGCAATACTTTTTGAGGCATCTGTCTGCAGTTACCTGCAGACAGAGGTCTTTATGATCTTTTTGTACCCATCTCCTGATTGATACCTTTATATGTCAGAATGACTTAGGTCTTCTGTAAGCTCTCTGTAAACTACATCTTTAGCTAAAGGATATGAATGAATAAATATGACAAAAATCTGTGTGCCACTTAGCTGTCTATCAAGTCAAAAAAATTTCCTAGCCAATTGTATTCAGAAGGTGCTTCAACATCATATTAGTTAAAAAAAAAAAGATTTTTCCTGATTCATATTCCCCCAAACATGTTTATTTGTATATATGTTGAACTGTACAGTTGTCAGTGTATATGTGGAAAAAACAGTTTGAAATTATTTGAGAAAAGCCAAGATTTTACACTTCAGAAACGTTTGTACTTTCCAAAGCCACAGACAATCAAATATTAATCGTTTTCCATGTCTTGAGGCTTGGCACCAATCTGTCTCTTATGCATGTTTTTAAATCAAACTCCAGAATGATGTAACTTTAGTTCATGTTGACTGACTCATATTCATATAGCTCACCCCCTACAGCATGCTGTGACTGAATCTATTACCTTTCTGCCGATAAAGAAGTTGCTTTTCATTTCAGTCACCTTGCTGGTTTATTATCTAAAGCCAGTAATAATAACCGTTTGAGAAATGACATTTTGGTGCACAAAATGAAAATCTAAGTGCAAATGACCTTTAAAAAACCCTGTACCTGTCTGCTAAAATACAGCAGCCTTTAAAAACGGCAGCGGCAAATTAAATTTGAGCAACTCTATCCCTGTAATAAACAATCAGACTTGTGGCAGGGAAACTCTTCTTTGGGATGTTATGAATCATATCTGAGGACTTGAATTGGAAAAAGTAATTTCCATAAACGGCAAACAAATAAAGGGACCCTTTCTCCGCTTGAGTGAGCCTGAATTAAAATTTAATTTTACCTGCATATCTTCCTGTGGAGTGACTGAGTTCTTGTTCATTTAACGTGACTTTCTTCCACATGTTGTGACGGGAGTTTGAGAAATTCTGTGAAATTGGAGCTATTAGCTTGCTTTGGACATCCACTGCTTCCTTCCTTCCCTCCTGAGATTCTATTAAAAATATGTAAAAGTCAAGCTGACATGCTCCTATCACACAGCCTGGACACACAGCGCAATGACAGCCTAAATTATAAGTGTGTGAGGCTGGATGTCACCCACACTGAGCGATATGAGCGCCGGGTAATGGGCCTGTGGTCATTTATCACTCTCAGCTGTCATTACAGAGGATATTAGATTTGGTCCAGAATAAAGAATGTGCTGGTGACCTCATCTGAGCCAGAGACTAAGATTGTTTGATTTTGAAGGAGGAGATAAATCCAATCATTCATTTCCATCCTCTTAATGTATGTTCTAATTTGCTTTTTTTTTCTCATGATAATGTATGTAGAATTGTGTGACTCAAAAATGATTTTAGCCTTTTGTTGATGTTTCATTCAACAGACTTGTTGTTTCATGCTTGACTGTAATTTATGACAATCCACTTTCTTTTATGCTTCGTAATTTCCCCATTTCTTTGGGAACAAGGTTTTTACATGTCATTCCTCCTCAGTAATTAGACGCAGCAAGAACTCTTCCAGCGTGCATAATCTTTACTCTGTATTCCACGTTCTGATTTTTATCTTATTTGCCTTGTTTGAATCTCACCAGCATTGCATTTGCTTTGTGCTCTCCACATGACGCTGAGCAGGAGTGCTATTCCAGCATAAAAGCATTCTTAAAATAAAACCTGAGCAGCTGCATGAGAATCTGTGACTCAAACTAAGCAAGTTTGTATAGAAACTTCTCCTGCTAGTATTTACATAAGTCTATTCAAATGTACAGTGCCGCAAATATAATTTCACACAGATTTTGTTTGGTTTTGCCACTCTAATCTGTTTCAGGAAAACAAACTAATTCTGATATTAAAGATAATAAATCATGGGAAGGCTCTCCACCATTACGTGTTTTCTCAGTTTATGAATAATGGTTTATGCTGTGGATAGCAGCGTCCCAAAGATTTAGAAATGGATTTGTAGCCTCATCAGTGCTTGAATTTTTTTGTTTGTTTGTTTTTTTGCTTTTTGTGAAGATAGCCTGCCTCTTGTTATCAGACAGGCCCTGTTAAAGTGACTTCTTGCTGCTACTGATCAGACAGTGTAATTAGGCCACCTTGTGACGGTGAAGGTAAGCTAAAAATTGTGGGAGATTTTATTTTCACATAGCTAGGCAGGTTGTATTGGACAGTTCTTTTTCTTCTTTTTAAGCTATTGTAAACAAAACCGAACAAAAAAGCTCGATGAGCCGTGGTTAGAACTTGGAAGTGAGCCTCAGAAGGATTTCTGAATTCTATCTAGCAAGCTAGCTGGCTAGCTGGCTAACCGTCTAGCTTTAGCTAGCTAGCAAGTTTTAAGTTACTCTCAACTGATAAATTTAATTCACAATAAAATAAAATAACATTGTTTATAAGCACAAATTTAACTTTTCAATGTGACTTTGTACGTCTTGAAAAAGTTGACACGCATAACGAGCAAGCTTAGACCTCAAAATAGCTCCAGTAATAAGTCAATAAAGTCGCTTAATTTTCTACTTTATCTTTTATGAGGTTTTGCATCAATTGGTATCATTAAATGTCATTATTTTCTCATTTATACTCAACATAATTAATCATATGAAGTGGTTCCTTGGACTCACTTTTCCTAATTCCAAACGTGATGACTCTCTGAGGGTTGAATTGTCCAACGCTGACACACAAAAGGTGTCGTGCAAAAGTATTTACTAGCCGTGAACCTTTTCACAGATTCTCGCATTAAAACCCACAAACTTTGATTTGTCTGACCACGTTTAGAGGAGGAGATAATCTCACACAAAAAGTGCACAATTATAATGTGGAAGAAGCAGCTTTTAATATATTTTTTTCCAAAATAAGGATCTGAGAACTGAGATTTTCTCACTTAACACCCAGAACATCTGAGTGCCTTAAGAAGTCAATACTTAAGCAGGATGACTGTTTGTCACCATCTCTATAAATTAAACCTGAGTGGCAACGACAACAATGCTGTTGAGAAAAGCAATAAGAATTCCCATTTGTGGTTTTCTGCAAAACATTAAAACCTGAAAATTAGATGCTTATTAGTGCTTTCCATTAAACCAGACCGATAATTACATTTGTCATTGTGACAAATGAGCAAAAAGTTCAATTTCTAAATGCACAAAGCCAGCAGAAATATGAAAAGACAACGCATTTTATTTGGAGTAAGTTGGGAGAAACGTTCTTTGATTTACTCCTGCAACACCTTTGGAGAATGTCGGAGTTCAACTGTTTGCACTTAATTATTAGTATGTTTAGAGCCTTTAAAAGGAAGGACAATTAATTTCTTCCCCTTTGTAAATTGAGCCAAATACAGCGTCTTCCCTGTTCTTTAAATCTAATCCTGATTCGTCATGCAGCCCTCGTCTGCCTCTTCTGTTCTTCCCAAAGCATTAAAATTCTCACCCAAAGTGTCAGCCACCTGCTAAGTCTGCTCATCCACCACCAGCCGTGTTTACACTCCAGGTGGGGTCTTTTTCCATCTTCTTCGATCGTTCGCACCTTTTTTTCTTTTTTTTCTTTTTTTTGATCCACTGTGAGGATCTGATGGAGTTTCACTTCCAACTATATATCTTATGTTGTGCTTTTCAAAAAAGATGGTCAATTTTTCCACTCGATTTTTCTCCCTGAGCTTAAATTGCTTCACTATCATATTTGCGATCTCCTACTTTGTAGGATCTTCACAAATAGTTTGTATATATTAGCCATTTTTGTACCAAAGGTGAATATTTGCACCTTATATCTTAGTGAGATTTCCATTTTTTTTTTATCTTCAGATGTTTTGTATAAAAGCTATTTGTGGTAGGGTTGTAGATGAATTTATACCTTTGTTTCTTTCCAAAGCGTTTATTATACAGCACATTTTTCTGTGTTTATTTTTTATTGTTTATTTCTTTGCAGATAAGATCTGAAAGTTTGATTTACCTTTCAGTAAGCATAAAGTTTTAGCCGAGTTCCCTTTCAAACAGTCTTGACCCCATTCCCATTTCTTAATGACACTTTAGATACGGAACCCTTTGTTAGTTTGGAGGACTTTGATGGTTGTTTGTATCCCTCAGTGCTTTGTTGGCGTAAATTAGCTTCATTTTCAGATCCCCAGTCGGCCGCTGAGTGCTACAGTGAGCTTTGAAGAGCAAGACTCTTTTTCAAGGTGCGGAAATGCCATCAGCAGACTGCTAATAACAATTCCTGCCATTGCTGACAAGTTCCAGTAAGTCTTTTGAAGGTCCAAAGAAGTGCTAAGGAAATTAATTGGCTCTCATTCTTTGACATGCCTTGTTTTTAATGTATTTGTTTGTGGTTTGAACTTCATGACATTTACAGAAAGTTTTTGGTTTACTCAGAAAAATATCAAATTTATTGAGAATTGCTCAAACTTTTCCACAAAACCACAGCCTACACAAAGTGCAATGGCTATTCGGATAATGTTGGCATATGAAAGAAGAAGAAAATAAGATCAATACGATGCATTTGTAATCAGCCTCCGTTACTCTGATACTCCCAAATAAGATCAAAAGACCGCTAATTATCAAATACAGTTCACGTGTGTAAAGTTTGTTCACCAGATCCTTGAAGGCCCCACATTAATAGGCAGGATGATGGATGTTTGCCAATCCTGGAAGAAAACCAGATTGGACCAAAGGTTCATCTTGAAGGACAACAAACCCACCATGGTGAATTTGAGCTCCTGCCAGTTGGGAAGTTATTCCAAGAGAATCCAAATCAAGTAAAGTAAGTAAGCAAGTAAAGTTAATTTATAAAGCGCTTTTCAAAGACATAAAGTCACAAAGCGATGTTCTATAGAAATCAACCATACAAAACATAAAACCAACATAAGAAGCACAATAAAAGCAAGAGATAAAAGCCTGGGGAAATAAAAAATGTTTTTAGCTGCTTTTTAAAAACCTCCACAGAGTCAGCAAAACGGAGTTGCAAGGGCAGGCTGACCGGGGCCCTTTAGTTTTTAACTGTGTTTGTGGAACAACCAAACGATTCAGAGTCTGAGAACGAAGACCACAAACAGCAGAATATTTAGTTAAAAGCTGACAAAGATAATCAGGAGCCAGACTTTAAAACAAATGCTAAAATCACCTGGGAGCCAGTGTAGTGAATATAGAACAGGAGTGATATGACAGAATTTACTCAACTTGGTGAGAAGTCTGGCTGCTGTGTTCTGTGTATTGACTGCAAATGTGAATTTGAGGATTTATTCAGGCAGTTATTACAGTAGTGCAGACGCGATGACTCAAAAGCAAGAATGATTTTGTCTAGGTCAACTCTGGAGACCATTTGTATAATCTTGGAAATGTTTCTTAAATGAAAGAGACAAGAATGGGAAACAGCCTTAATGTGTGAGTCGAAGCCTAATGATGAATCAAATGTGACACCTAGATTTCCTACCTTTGATTTTACTAACAAGTAGAAGGATGCAATTGTCTGCCTGATATCTTGATGAAAGTGGCTGGGAGCAATAGTCATAGTTTCTGTCATACTGGTGTTTAGAATCATCTGAAAAGGACTGAACAATGCCAGCAAGAGGAATAATATAAAAAGAAAACAAAAGTGGACCCAAAGCTGAGCCTTGTGGCACCCCACAAGTTAGGGGGGCATAGAGGAAAACCTGTCTGTCTTAATGCAGACCAACAGCTGAAAAAACTCCTATTCGCCAGACCATTATTCAGACACACTTCAAATGTAACTGAGCATTATTGTTCTTGTCATTTCGTCCGTTTTGTTGATATTTTTACTGATATTTCAAAGACTTTTTTTTTTGATGTTTTGTGTTTGTTTATTTTATTGATTTCAATTTCAAGGCTTGAGCCAATTCTGACTAAGAATTTAGCATAGCAGCAAGTGGAGTCCTACTTTATTCACCAGTATACTTACTGCTACGAATCATCAGAGTAAGAAAAACTTTTTAATTTGGCTATTTTTCACTATTCCACTCGACGAGGGGAAAAAAATCCCCCCAAAAAGCTAAAAGGGGAAAAAAAAGAAAAAAAGAGAGATGCTTTCATAAAAATTTGATACAGGTCAAGTCTTAGTTTAAATATTTAACATGTCTGTCTCCTCCCAAATTGTGGAAGAAAGCTACAACCTGTGACCCTGTTGAAAACTTTACAAGCTGCAACTTACACAAGTTGATTGAATAACAATAATAATAATCTTGATTGGCTGTAACATTGACATTTTTACTAAAGCTGCTGCTCAGCAGATCTATAGTATAGCGCTTTGTACAATCAGGTTATTTTAGTTCATTTCAAAGTATTAGATATTTTATCTCAAATCGGTCTGAGATAATACTCCAACATTTTGTTGGAGAACTTTTGCATATTTGGGACATCAGATCTTATCTCAAAGTGCTCTATGTGTGACTTATTATCGTCATGATAAAGTATGTATTTTTTTTAAAGATTTTTTTTTCCAGATAAATAGAAAAAACTGATTTATTCTTAGGACTTGTGCTACATCCACCTAAATCTGAAATAAATGTGAATTTGTCCAACATGTGTACATATTTCTGTGTACAATATTGACCCAAGCGGAAGAGAAAATTGTCGGTAATTGTAACCTAATTGTAGTTTAGAGTCCATTTGAACAAAACTGCCGATGTTGAACGAGTGTCGTTCGTCTGTGTTCACGTCATACTGGCGTTTGGTTTGACGCCAGCAGAGGGCGCACGAGAGCTGCTGCTCTCAGCGCCGTGCTTCAGCTAATCCCACTTCTTCTTCTTCTTCTTCTTCTTCTTTATTTATCGGAGCAGACGTCACACCCTTTTGATCAACGGGCACAATGTATGAGCTGATAGGTCAAAAAAGGTTCAAGGGGGGAAACACAGCAAAAGAAAAGAAGGACACGACGTGACCTCGAATGAACAAGAGATGAGTTATTTAGGCAAGTCTGGAACATTTTCACCAGAAAGAAGCAAATGCTTAAGGCTCGTGTTGCAATGTGGCAGAACAGATAAATTGGCCTCTCAAGCATAAGTGGCAATTACATGAGATCTAGTTGTGCCGAGCAGTCAGTGACTGAATACGTAGAATCTGTGCATATATCAGAATCAGTGGGTGATTTTTGCTAAGTGGAGCTCATCTCGTCTCAGTCTAGGTATCTTAATCTGACAAAAATTAGCTTTATTATGCTTCCATAAATATAATTCTGCTCCTCCAAAATAAATAAATAAATAATAATAAAAACTTAACAGAGAGATTTGACGCTGCATATTTACACAGCCATGAATCATGGCTGGAGTCTGATGACAAAAATATGATGATGAACTAAGTGCTTTTAAGATGTAAATATATGCAGAGTTGAATAAAGGCATGATTTATTGTAGTTGATATCACCGCAGATGCGTTAAAAAGACAAACATTAATCACCATCTAAACAAGAGCAGAACAGTACAGCTGTGCTGTTTGCATTCAGCAGGACTTTTCTTTATCTCAAAGTTAAACGAGCAAGCTCTCCAAAGTTCAGTCAGACCCATTAAATTTAATGTCTAAAGAAAGCAAACCAACTTATCTGCAGAAAATCACAGCACCGATTGAAAAACATGTACTTTTTAGAAGCTATGTGCATTTAGTTGAAGGTCTTTGCTACTTGAGGGTATTTAAGACTCGTGACGTTTGGACTCATTGCACAAAATGTAAGTTGATTAAAAGCTCACTTTTAACCACACTACTCAAAGTTATAACATAAACTGCCATGAAATTAATTCACATAATGAGATGAGCCTAATTATACGCAAAGGTATTCATGCCACTTGAACTTTTGTTTTTGCTCTTCGTCATGTTACGGCCACAAACTTGAAAGTATTTCATTGTGATTTCATGTTATGGAGCAGAACATAGTTTGTAATTTTGAAGTAGAACAAATGTCAAATGAATGATTTTCAAAAGGTTTTACACATAAAATCCAAAAAGTGTGCCATGTAGGGTTTACAGCAAACATATTTGAAGATAATCAAACATTTTTTCTCTTGCAAGCAATGTGCTGTGGGTGACTAAAATCTAATACGCTCTCAGAAGTGAGACACAGTGGTGGATGCATCATGCTGTGGGAAGCTGGTCAATGAGCTGAATATTGAATAAAAACTTGCTCAGATTCATGAGTTTAGAAGCAAGTTGTACCTAAAGTTTCCTGATGAATGTGCAGATGAAATTAAATGTCGACTGTAAGACAAAAAAAGTAAATGTTCTGGCATAAATTAACCGTTACATTTTCCTTTAATTTCATGAACATTTCCGTCAACCCTTAAAACTGATTTTTACCGTAATTGAACAATTTGTCATGTTAAATTATACTCTCACTTCTGTTTGCACAAAACTGAAATGTTCTGTTTTTGTTTTTGTTGTTTGTTTTTTTTACAGGATGTCCTCTGGTACATTCCTGTTGTTTTTAAACACAACCTCAACTAACCACTACAATTTCAAAGCATGTTATTCAAGAGAAAAAAATGCTCTGATATATTTTACATACCACAGATGTGGCAATAAAATAAGGTTACTCAAATTCTGAAATCCAACCAAAGTCCAAATGGTAATCCAGTGTTCTGGCTGCTGCTTGCAATATCGTCTGTACAAAAGTTTTGGCACCTTTCAAAGACCCTTTTTCCCAGGATGCAAAGTATGAAATAGAAAACACTGGAAAAACACCTGTTAAAAATCTTTATGGAGTTTTTATAGATTCTTTTACACTGTTGTGCATTTTGTATCTGAGATTATATCAGCACACATCATCGTCATCATCATTTTGCAAACTGTTGAGGAAATTACCAATATTTTAAACATTTAGACCAAACAGTTACTTCTAAAAACACCTTTTTCTGATTTCTTCTACATGTTGCAAGAGAAGAAGTGAAGAGCGCAATAACTGTTATCTGCTTGAAAAACCCAGTGGTCCACTGGGAGTAAAACCCAGGAGCCATGGATGATAGCTGCTTTACAGATTTCACAGTCTGTCTGGCAAAAGCTATTATTTAAACGTTCAGATAGTCAAGAGGTGTTTCTGATCAGAGACTTTTCTAATACCCACAGTGAATAGTCCCGGTCCGCAGGCCTTCAGGCAAAGTTGCATTTCAAACATATCCAGCTGTCTTCTGATCCGTGGGCTTATTTGGGGGATTTTGTCTGTTTTCTGGATTGAAGTTATGTTTTGTTAACATATTCCTTAGTCTGCACGTGGTCTCTACTTTTTTTGTTACTCGTAGTTTGAACCTAGAAGTATTGACTGTAGTTTCTGTTCTTATTGTTTTGACACGTCTTCCTTACTTTGGTGCGATTATGGTTTAATCTTCATTCATTCTGACTGCTTATGTAATTGTTTTCTTTGTGTCTGCTCATGTAACCGTTGCTCTTGAATATAAATGTTCAAAGCTGTGACTAAGTTCAGATTTAATGGTCTACACATTTAAATGTGAAGACGAGCTGTGCTCTATGAGCATGTAACCTCTGACCCCAGGAAGCCTTTTAGAATGGAGAAATCCTTCGCAATCACCTCGGTGGAGAAATGTAGGTGTGTTAGCATGAAACATGTAGACTCACACACAGATTAAAAATGCCTTTTTTGAGATTAAAAAAATGCAACTGAGAGTGATAATTTGAAAAATGTACAAAACGTGTGTTTGTGCATTAAAACGACAACAGACTACAAGAAATGGGAAAAAGTGTGTATATATCAGCATGGTTGTTAACACTTACTGAGTTTTTTTGGGAGCAGAATTATAAAATAACTTTAAATCATCGGTTTCCATTGGTGGATGATAATTGACACATGGTTTATGTTACAGATGATCTCTATTCTCACTCTTAAATTCAGTTAAAAATCAACCAGAAGTACCAAAGTATGAAATGGTGGAAAAAAAAGATGGAATGACCAGCATCCAAACAAGTTCTTTATGAACAGGAGAAGTTAAAAAACAAACAATGGATTTAGCTTTGTTGTTTTTTTGTGAGCTCTTTATCAGTCATGAACACATTTTTGCTTGTCTGCTTAGGAAAACAATGTTCTTTGCAGCTGCATGTGAAATCTCCTTTTTTTTCTGCTAAGTTGTTATGTCTTTCAGTAGCTTTGCTAACAGACCCATTTGTTCATTTTTTTTTTGTTGTCTGTTCAATAATTCATTTAAATTGGAATTTAAAGTTGTTGTTTGCGGCCCCTGTTTGCTTCCTTTGCTGTTTCTATGTATCGACTTGTATGACGATAGTAGCAGTTTGCTGAAAGTATTTTGTTTCTCTAACTTTCTGGCTCCCGTTTCCTGCGTTTGAGTCGCCACTCTGCCAGCTCTCACTACAGACTGTGCGGTGAGATCTGGCAGACATACCAAAAATCACTGCGTGGCTCCAGCAACACCTCTGACAACTATTGTCATTGAACACAGTTTGTTACTACAGACACACAAAAAATGTTATTTGAACCTTTTATTCTTTAAAGATAATACGTAGGAGCAGCGGGGCTTTTTGATCTGGGTGGCTCTGCTCACTGCCCAGGGAGGCATCTTACTGGGGTGACAAAAACGGCTTGCATCCCTGAACAATGTTTTTTATCGCTTAGTTACACGTTTACTCATTGGGGAATGGGCTCTGTGTTGTAAAGGTGCCCATTCTCACTACAAACATCTTCCAGATAAAGCTATGTTTGTTCAGAATGTTGAATACATAGTTTTCATGTCACATTGTGGTTGTGTTTAATGATGAAACATAAATCACCACGTGGGTCTTCGAGCTGCTGATGTATTGGTTTGGTGCTGACTCTTGGCTGGTAGGTTTGGCTGGGGGTTGGGAGCACAAACAATAGCTCACCATGGAAATCATTTAGGCTCGAACCGGCACTGTTGAGGAACACCATTGCATTCTGTGGACCCATTTAGGATGAATTGCACTGAAAAAGAAAACTTCACTTCACTTTAGGTTCCGAAATGGAAAGGGTTAAAGAAAAAGGCCATCAGGCTTATAAAGATGTAGTTTAAAAGTCAACATGTTGGATTTGTAGACATGAAAAGGAGCAGTAATATATTCTGCCACAAAGTCAACCCTTTTTTTTTGTGCTTATTTCAGCAAGATGATGCAAAGCATTTATTACAGTTGCTTGGCTCTGTTGCAAGAGGCCAGGAGCTAAATGGATTCCCCTGCACTCCAAAGCCTGCAACCTCTACAAATGGCAATAAAATCACATTCAGAAGACATCAGATTCACTCACTTTTCACACACTGTAAAACACATCCTCATGTTAAAACACTGCTGCTTCAATCACTTTACATATAGGTATGTATATATTTTAAGTACAACAAACTCATTGTGCTTTGTTTTACTTTTTTTCAGTGAAATAATTCACAATCATTTCGGATTTTGTTGCATTATGACCACAAACAGAATGTATTGTCCCCTTTATCAACAAGCATCGTCAGACACCTTAAGATTGACTCCATATGTCATTTGGCTGAATAAAATACATTCCAAACATGTTTGAAAGCTCAGGGGCTTTGAAGTGTAGCAAGATGGTACACCGCATCTCATCAGCACATTTACTAATCAATCATGTTCAGGATGCTACTGTCTCTCCAATCAGTTTTTTCAGGCAGTTATTTTATCCCAGTTTAAGTGTGTTGAAAGACGGCATCATCATTCTGCTTTATTGTCAGTTCCTAAAGATTTTTAGTACTTGACACAAAAAGCTACAATCTTTTTTAAAGGTCATGCTGACAGTGTTTTATTTGAAGATCCATCCATCCATCCATCCATCCATCCATCCATCCATCCATCCATCCATCCATCCATCCATCCATCCATCCATCCATCCATCCATCCATCGTCTTCCTCTTATCTGGGGTCAGGTTGAGGGCCCAGACTTCCCTCTCCCCAGCCACTTGGGCTGCCAGCTCCTCTGAGGGAATCCCAAGGCATTTCCAGACCAGCCGAGAAACATAGACCCTCCAGGGTGACCTGGGTCTTCCCCTGGGTCTCGTCCTGGTGGAACATGCTTGGAAAACCTTACCAGGTGGACGTCCAGGAGGCATCTGAGCCACTTCTACCAGCTACAGAAGAGCCTGTTGAGGTGGCTCAACTGGCTCTAGCAGCAGTTCTACTGAGTCCCTCTCAGATGACTGAGTTTCTCACCCCATCTCTAAGACAGAGATCAGACACCCTGAGGAAAAACTAATTTCAACTGCTTGTATTTGCAGTTTTGATCTTTAGGTCACTAACTAAAGCTTGTGACCATATATGAGGTTAGAAACTTAGATTGACTGGTAAATCGAGAGCTTCCCCTTTTGACTCAACTCTCTCTTCACCACGACAGACCGGTACAGCTCCCGCTTTGCTGCAGACCCAGCACCAGTCTGTCTGTCAATCTCCTGCTCCAATGTTTCCCCCATTAATGAACAAAACCTCAAGATACTTAAACTCCTCCACTTGGGGCAGGACTTCCTCTATAACCCGGAGAAGGCACTCTACTCTTGTGGAAGCGGTGATCCGCATCCCGGCAGCTTCACACTCGACTGCGAACTGCTCCAGCCAAAGTTGGAGAACACTATCTGATAAAGCCAATAGGACGACATCCTCAGTAAAAAGCAGAGACGTGACCCTGATGCCACCAAACTGGATCCCCTCAACACCAAGGCTGCATCCAGAAATTCTGCTCACAAAGATTATGAAAAGAATCGGTGGCAAAGAGAAAATTTAACAATTAAAGAGCACTTTTCTTAAGCTAGACTTTCTAGGCTAATGTTGACATGTCCAAGCTGTTTTGACGTGACTTGCTGATCATTTGGCTCTCAGTTTATTTCAATCCAGTTCTATGTAGTTGTGCGCAGACAGAACTTGCAGGATATATTTTACTTCCTGTTGCATAAACAATAGGCATTTGGCTTTAATTCAATTCAGTTTATTCATAAATGTAATTTCAAGGCATTCAGAACAAGTTTAGAAAGTTCAATTGAAAAAAACAAACAAACATAAAAAATTATTTCAAGCTCTGTCTGATACAGAGCTGTCTGCATATGTGTGAACGTAGCCGGCACACAATATCACACAATACAGACAGGAATGTTGTAATAACAGATAAAAAAAGGCTCCCATTCAAGACAGAAAAACACTGCGCAGAAACTATGACACAGTTTTACAAAATAAAATCAGATGTTATTTTTCCTTTTTAAAAAAGAAAAAAAAAACCTTTTATGCTGCTGATATAATAATCCCAGACAGCAAACCAACATCAGGCATAAAGAGTTGGGTTTCGCCTGGAGCCACTGATGCTGGAGACTGATGCAATACTTGGGATCAGAATTTGACATCACTTCTTCGCTGTATTTTACTGAGATTTTATGTGATAAACCAACAAATGCATAGAATTGGAAACCAGAAGAAAAACTATCCGTCCATCTTTCCATCCATCCAGTGATCAATAGAGGCCAGGGACACAGGTTGCCAGCCTATCGCAGAGGCAAACAACCATGCACAAACAATTACAGGGAGATCAATTAACCTGACATGCAGTTCTCTGTGGGAGGAAGGTTGAGTTGAAGAAGACAACATGGAAATTTCACGCAAAAATCCATGCGAAGGCGTCACCCTATTGTTGCAAAATAGATCAATAAAATGTCAAAATGTTGAGTCTGTACTGACGCTTCACCAATTGCCTCCACATTTTGGTTAATTCATAAATAGAGTTCACATCAATGAAATCTATGGCAAAATACGTAAAAGTTTTATAAACTCAAAAGTGTACTGCACACTTTGATGTTTTGGCTGCTCCACTGGACGCTGTAGTGAATGGGAAAACAAATTTAAATGTCCTGTTGGAGCAGATAACAGAAAATTTCTTACATGTCTAAAACTCCTACAATACAAAACAAAGGAAAAGGAAAAAAATAACAGAGGAAGAAGATATTTAGACATAAATATGCAGGGGTTTTTTGTTGTTGTTTTTTTTTTTACTGTGGTTTCAGTTTATTTGAGAGAGAAACAACACCTCACAGCCCCGTTTTATCTGTTCACCATATATGACCGGGTTCTTTTTAATAATACTCTGCCAGCTGTTTAAAACTCCTCAGAATCTTTGGGAAAGCAAAGTGCAGGCACAGACGATTAAAAAAGGGAGAGTTGTGTTTCCACGTGTCGTTCTCCCCCTCCCCTCCATCCTGCTGAGCCTTAAAGCCAAATTTCGCAGCAAAAGCAACTGCTTACCTTCACACTCTGACACATTGAATGTAAATGACTTTGGCCCCAATGCCGCTTTAACACTAAGCCTATAAATAAACTCCGGAGTACTTTCCGAACACTTCCTCTCATACACACGCCGCCGTGGGGGAATCAACATCCCTGCTCCTGCGACGAATAAAATCTGCTGACAAGATTTCTTGGGAGGTCAACTCCAAACACCTTCAATTACAGACGGGAGGGGGGAAAAAACAACAGCAACACGCAGCAGGAGTAGTCATGAAGGAGAGAGAGGTGGTGTCAGGTGTCATTAGTTAAATGAGATATGTTCTTCAGTGAGGGGGATGGTTCATGCGATGGTTAATTATTGTTGTGGCTGCATTGTGGGAATGAAGAAGCACAAAGTTTGTCATAATGAGGCAGAGCCAGACGGCGATCAGAGGCACATAAGGTCAGAGTTAGGGGGGCAAAGGGGCCGACAGCTGAACATCCCATTCTTCACCAAAAGTCAGACTGCTGCCACGGCCGACCATCTGCACCTCCCTGGGTACTGTCAACACGCCCTCACTTTACAACCTACCTACAGCGCAGAGGGAAAGGCGAGCAGAGTGGGCCTTAAAATAGCAGGACCCACCAGGGTGGAAGCCATATAAATTCTTGAGAAATCAGGTGCAAGTGTATGGAGAAAGCTTGCTAGCTAGGACATTGACTCTTAAGTTGTCATGCAATTTTCAAACTCTTGTACAGTGCATTGCAAAAGTATTTTTCCCCTTTGATTTAGTTCAAAAGGAGCAATTTACATCACATAATATGCCAGAGTTATCCATAAAGTCTTGTTTTCATCTGTAGCTCCTCAAGATACAATTTATTTACATATAATATATAAAATATATTATAGTGCAATGCAGATGAATTAACAAAAAAAAAGAGAATAAAAATAATGATACTGCCTTCAAAACTGGGAGTCCAGATGTGGCGGACATGTCTATCTTTAGAGATCGTTCCTGAACAAACAACTCTAGATTGAGGAACATGGCCAAAAGTTGTTTAGGAGTTTACAGCACAGTTTGGTTATTAAACCATATTTCAAGCTCTGAATGTTTCACAGGGCACTGTTCAATCTATAATCTGAAATTGGAAAGATTTGTGCGTAACTATAAACCTTCCATGGCATGATGGACTCTCAGTATTAACAGAAGGAGAGAATTAAATTCTGAGAGAGCTGCAGAGATTGAATAAAAGAGGGGGAAGAAGATTGAAAAGGATAAAAACTTAGAGTTGAACTTTTCCTGCATGGTGTGTGTGTGTGTGCAGGGACAAATCATGAAACATGGTGTTGGCGGCATCAAGCTTTTCTTCAGCAAGAATGGGACGAAAGAAGAAAGCATGTCGGAGGCAGACAAGTTTTTAAGACTTTTCCTCACGCAGGAAAACAGCCCTAAACAAACAAAACAATCGTCAGGATGGCCTAGATAAAGGCCGATCCTGGTGTTTTGACTTGTATCATACCATGCTAAAATTTCTCTGTCACTTTAAATCACTTTAAGCTAAAATAAGACACAATATGTAAGGATACAAAAACTTTGGTTTCTCATACAAAGAATGACCTTAGCTAAATAATATAAAAACGCTAGTGGGAGTCTGTGGATGTGGAGAAAAAGGGTGCCAAAAAAGTCACAAAGGATATAACCAATCAAAGCTAAACTTTACTGAAAAGGCAATATTTCCCAAGGATTGCTTTTCCCAGGTTTGCGGTTCAAAATAAGGACACAGTCGTTTCCATTTGACACCTTCACACCTCTATCCACTCTGCGGCTTGAAAGGACTCTATTTCATGGCTGTTTAGCCATTGTGGCCCTTAATAAGGTCAACACCTTGGCTGAAAGGGAAATTGACGGCATTGTGAGCCTCTGTCTTTGTGTCACGCCACCCAGCAACATCTGGACTCCACTTCTGTCGCCCAATTTTCACTCTTATTCAATGAGACAAAGGAGGGCAGGCATCTGACCATCCCAGTTGCTCTCCATCACGCCGGACTCCGGCGGCCTGACGTGAGCACAATGACGGGGAGGCAGGAAGCCACTGCTGAGAGGAACCAGAGCGGTCAGTGTTTTAAGAGGAGGGTGGGGTGGAGAGAGACAGTGAAACAACGCTTACTTCCTCAGGGGAGCTGTTTATGTCCACAACTAGCGGGGAGAGAAAGGAAGCCCTCTCCAGGCAGAGAAAAGATGCCTTAGGGGCAGATTGTTGGAAGAAGTGGGTGTGAATTGTGAAACAACAGTTGCGGGTTAAAGAAATCAACACAGAATTAGAGACTGAACACTAAACAGCGGGAGCGAGACCAAGCGGAGTGCGGAGAACGGAAAAGAAGTTAGTACGCTGACTCTCTCCATTAGCATCGACGGCAGCGATAAAACAGAAAACGATTATAGCTGCTTATGTGCTGCTGCTAATTAGGAATGAGTAATAATACCAGCTCTTGAGGTGCCACTTTGAATTATGCAACACAAACTCATGAGTGGGATTTTGGGGGCGGGAGGAAAGGAAAAACTGTAGTAGGAAATTAAAATACACAGAATAAAATCAGCTTTGATATTAAAACGAAACCCTTTGTCCCTTACCTTCTGAGAAACTTTTGCAGCAACTCTCACAGTTCTGGCAGGATATCTGACCACTGTTCTCATCAGAAAGAGCAAAGTTCATTTAAACTGGCAAGTTGCCTGGCATAGACCAAGCCTTTAAACATGGTCCCTAAGTTTTCAATAGACGCATTGAACATTTTTTTATATGATCTTGGCCTGAAATTAATCAGACGGTGGGTCATGCTGTCAAATTTTGTTTTTTGTTCAAGCTTACAGCATGCTGAGGTGAGAGGAATGTTTGCTTAGTGCAACATGACATTAAGTAATGTTACTCTGCAATATCAGTCACTATCTGCTTTTCCGTTAACCATAGAATTGTGCAAATTGAAATAACGAAAAGAAATTAGCTTCATGGAAAAATATAAATAAAAAAAAAAAGTTTGGATAAAAACTATTGGCGCTAGGATGAGGTGGTTTTTCTGCCTTGTAGATGTATTTCAATAATATAAAAAAAATGTAATTCTATTAGCAATATGTTTTATTCTTATGTCCAACTCTGCTGCCTTTGAAATGAAGCTGTTCCTCAAACAGCATTTGAACGATGACCAAATCATCAAAATCCACGGTTCTCCTGTGTCGCCAGGACCCCTCTCTTTCGGAGCTGCCTCGTTGTGTCTGTCTCTTTAAAGCGCTCAGTCCTGGAGGTTGGGGAGGATTTGTTGCGGATAGCTGGGAGTGCGCTGCTCCCCTCGGAGCGTGTTCGCTCAACCTGCAGCTGGCCGGAGCAGAGCGCATAAAGAGCGGGGGTTCGGGGGAAGACGAGGAGGAGGAGGAGGAGGAGGAGATCCTGTCTTCTCTCTTACAACCGGACCTCTATCAGAGATTAGTCTCAATGTTATTTTGGCTCTCGGAAGCGGCAGAGGAGGAGCATCCTTACAAGAAAGTCGGTGCTGGTGTGTGGCCATGCGGGAGCGGAGAAGTGATGCTGCTGAGTTTAGTTATTAGGTTGCTCCTCTGGGGCGATGTTGCCTCTGCTGCTGCTGCTGCTGCTGCTGCTGACCCCGCAGCTGACTTAGGTTGCTGTGAGTGATATCAAAGTTTTTCGGGGTTATTTTTTATTTTATTTTTTATTTTTTTACACGCTTGAAATATTCCAGCTGAATCTCTGTCTGCAAATTTGTCGCTTTTTCCTTCTTTTTTCCTTTTTTTTTAACCTACTCATTACTTCAATGACTGAAGATTCCCAGGGATCTGGATCCAGAAGAGTGTGGAGATGAACTTTGAAAATTTCCTGCTTGTGATTATTTCAATCGTCACCATCACTTCAGGTAAATATTTTATGTAGAAAATACTCTATTTTCTTTCTCTCTCTCTCTCTCTCTCTCTCTTTCTCTCTCTCTCTCTCACACACACACACACAAACACACACACACTCACATACACAGGAGCAGTCACAGCCCATATGGCGTGACGCGCCTCATAGTACAGGCTGGGTGACATGTCTTATCGTGTTTTCTGTCTCTCCAGATGGATGTAAATGTTGTGTTTAGCAGCGTTTTTCCAACGCTTTCCCCTGACAGCTGCGGGAGCTGAGCGCATCCTCCCCACTCAAACGGATCAGAAAAAGAGAAAATGTCACACATGAATTCATTTGTATAATGCAGAAATGCAGCTAGTGAATGCCAAGCAAATTAACATTTTGAACAGCGAAGTTGGCCCTTAAGAAGAAGAAGAAAAAAAAGTGAAACAGTTTAGCTCTCCCCTCAGTGCAGATGTGCGTAAATTGTCTGTGGCACTGACCAAAAAAAAAAAAAAAAAGAAATTCTCCCCCACCCTCTTGATAGTGTATGGAAATACACTATTAAAATGCATTTAAAAGCTCATTTTTGGTTGCCTTCCACTAGGAGATTAAACGTTTTAACCATTGCTTTAATAAGAGCTTTAAAATCCAAGCCTTAATCCAAATGCAAAATGAAAAAAAAACAAAAACAAAAAAACAATCCAAAAGATTGGAGTTGTTGTGTTTGTGTGTGTGTGTGTGTGTGTGTGTGTGTGTGTGTGTGTGTGTATTCTCAAATTATGCACAATACTGTGTTTTGGTTTCAGCTGAAAATGTATTTAAACCACTTTAGCTGGATTAGTCGGTTTGTACAAAATTCCCAGTCAAAGCGTTCCTCCGTTTTTAAGCCGTTTTATAGAAATGCCGGAGAATGTGCTGGTGATCAGAGTTTTCAATGGATTCTTGCCACTTCACAACATGCTGCTGCACATTGTTGAGCAGCTGGCTGAAAGAAGACTTTGCTTAAAATAAAAAAAACGTTAAGTAGCAACTGACTAATTAACCTACTTATACTAGCTTGTAATATTTGCGCTCAGTGGATATTATGAACTTTATGACATGTTACAATGTTATTTCCTTATCAGTGTTGTTTTGATTCTGTTATACATGTTTGAGAAATTCCTTGAATTTCCCAGGGCAACCATTTGGGGGTTGCTTAAACACTTACTCCCATAAAGCCCCGCCTGTTTTCATAAAGCTCTTCCTTGGAGCTCCAGTTTCATGGAGCAGCTCTCCCCTTGTGATTTTCCCATTCAGTTCCTTCAGACTAGCGGTAGCAGTTAGCATGGTGAAACTGCACGACTGTTGAGCTTCGCATACAAACTGCTTCTCAGTGAAACGTAAGGACGTTGTTGTAAACAGGATATCTGAAAGGCTTTGACGGCAGAGTGTGGGAAAGAGCAGGAGCTTCTTAAAGAGACAGAGGTCAGTTTCAAGACGTTACATTTTTTTAAAGTCATGTTTGATATATATATATATATATATATATATATATATATATATATATATAGCACTTTTATAGCAACTGAAGGCAACAAAATTACTTGATTGTGCTTAAAATTGACATGTGGCTGGAAAATACGTAATGCTGCCCCATTAAGGAGAAGATTGGACAAAATCTATAATAACCAGTTAAAATAAGCAACTATACATGCTGATTATACATGCTAAGCAGCAATAGAGAAATTGTTCAGGGTGCAACTAATATATAAGGCAGGTTTTTTTTTTTGTGGTACAGGACTCGCTCTGGTTGGTGAGTCAAACACTGCAGTTATCTGTTTATTCGTCATACAGATTTTTACCCTTTTGCTATAGTGGAAGTTTCTTTAAACCACTGGCATCTACGTCATATAGGATGTAGATACCAGTCTACATCCTACATGGGTTGTTCTTGTTTTTGAAAAAGTTACCATTTTAGAACTGGTATTCAGTCGTTTAAATATATCTAAGGATCAGGAAACACACAACTGTAAAACTAATGGAATGTCACCCCGTTACTCCTGTTGGGTCACCCTGCTTTTGAAAGAGCTGAAAGCAGACTCTACCAGAACAGATAGCCCAGCTAATTAAACAGCACTTTAAAACATTATTTTTGTCTTTATTTGAATCACATAGCTCTGACTAAACCAGTCACATGACAGCAACTCGATGCTTTTAGGCACCTACACTAGATGTTGTGAAGACACAACTTGCTGAAAAACGATGCAGACAGGCAGGTCTGAGCATTTCAGAATCTGAAGGTCCAATGCTCAACTCTCCATTGTATTTACAGAAAATGGTCCAAAGCAAGACAATATATCCAGTAAAAATCAGATGTGTGGAAGAAAAAGAACAAGCAGGATGAAATGAGAAGGTAGATAGAAGGGCTACTACAGCTCAGTTAACTGCTTCTTACAACCAGCTTATGCAGAATATCATCCCTGAAATCACAACATGGGGAGCGATTGTGCATCGTTTAAATGCGACCGCCTACCAAAGTGTTGTCCATCTCCATGGCCATGGTAGTGCTTAAAAATAAAGTCAGATTGTTTTTATACCAAATCCTATTTCCAATTTGAACATCTCATTTTTCTTTGTGTTTTTTCCCCTATTAAATACAAATGCCCAAACATATGTTAAAAAACTGCCTTTTCTTTAAGTGAGTTGACCTGAATTCAAAGTCGAAATACATACAAGCTGTAAAACACAAGATGGTAGATTTTGGGTGGGTTAACGTCACACTGGAAACCCAAGAAGTGCAGCAATGGAAAAAGAAAAAAAAAAATCCAGATTTTTTTTTAAAAAAAGAAGCAATCTTCAACAAGAAGATTCAATTAAATTGATAAAATCGAGTTATCACCCCGCCCTACTTTATGGTGACCGACCACCATCTTCCATTGCCTACATTGAGCAGGATAATGTCATAAAGCTCAAATTATCTCAAAATCCCACAGTGGGATGCTGTCATGGCCCAAACTTGGAGTTTTTTTTATTTGTTTGTTTTTTTTTATTTTTATTTCCCCAGCTAAAAATCTAGACATTGTCAAATCTATATCATGAAAGCTTAATGTGGTTCTAGCATCGGTGTACCTGATAACAATAAAGTGGCCGGTAATCCTCCACCAGCCGAGCAGGTTCAGAGGTGTATTGCTGTTGTCCATCACTCTCAGGGTTAAATCTGCATTATCTCCTAACATTCAAGCACTTTTAACACCCTTTGCCTTCTGCCTACATCCATTAATCTGGAGTGGCAATCACCTCTGTTGCTGCGCTTGTTCGCGTCCGTAATGTGTGTAATTTGCACGGAGCACTTGAACGGAGACGATTCGCACCGACTTCGAGACCTCTGTTAGGAAGCAGAGGAGACGGTGGCAGATATTATCCGGCGTAACAAGATGGGACTTTGTTTAAGTTAGTGTTCTGCCAATCAGCCTGCTCTGCACGAGTCAACAAACTTTCCCCTCCAAACAGTTTTCCAAAAATAATAAAAAATGCTTTGTGATTGTAAGGAAAACAAAAAAATCAACACGGCAGCTCAGCTATTTTTTCATTCGCACACAAATACATATCTCATTTAATTCTAATTGAAGTGTGGTTTTGCTTGAGCTGTGTTCAGATCCAGCATATATAAGGAAGTTGGTGTTTTGTGTCCTTTCTCTCCCTGTGGTGACCTGCTAAACATACAGCTCTGCTTTTTGAAAAACTACCTCAGACGATTCTGCTTAGTCGTCCAACGTGCCTCATCATTGAGTCACGTTGCCCGTATGTAGACGTAGGCTCACTCCCCCCCCACCCTTCCTCCACTTTCTGGTACAGTGGGTTGATGATTTCATTTAGAAGATGAGATGATAGACGAGGAGGACGGTTACGTTTAAACAACTAGGGGCTGATGCCAGAATGAATCAAACTTAGCTTTCTCCCCCCTTGTAAAAATGAAGTTTGCTGCTTCAAATTAATGCCCCTTCCCTCCCTTCCCCGCAGAGATTACTTGGC
Organism: Poecilia formosa; assembly: GCF_000485575.1. Taxonomy (NCBI): domain Eukaryota; kingdom Metazoa; phylum Chordata; class Actinopteri; order Cyprinodontiformes; family Poeciliidae; genus Poecilia; species Poecilia formosa. Next base: position 1,961,330 of record NW_006800002.1, read on the forward strand.
AATGTCACGAGAAGTCTTTGAATATTTCTTTTTTTTTTTTTTTTTTGGCCTTTTCAAATATGTAAATGAGCTGAAATTGAAAAAGACGCGGAGAAATCTCAGCAGACAGCCACCATCCCCACAGGCGCGCTGCCAGCCTTCTGCTCCTCGTTTCACTTGCGTGTAAAGTTGGACTTTGAGCTTTCTCTAAGTAGTTGTTGTTGTTTTTTTGTTGTTTTTTTCCTCACAGATAAGAAGCTGAGCTCAGACGGGTCTACTTTCTTGTTTCTGGCTTACCCTGATCCTGGCAGTCGCTGAAAGGCGAAGAGATCTGAAACAAAAGCAAAAAAAAAACAACTCTCTCTCTTCTCGCGGCTCTCATGTTTTCACGCATTAGCGTGACGGAGTGCGCTCAGACCCTCCAGGGAGGAGATGGGGGTTAATATTTGTAAATACTAATTAATGAAATGCTCCCACAATCCCTTGCTCCTGCCCCTCGTTATGTAACGCCACAGCTAGGAGCCGGAGAATGGCCTGAATCAAAACGGGTCTGGAAGACATGATCTCAGTCTCTCTTGTAGCTCTTAGCCTACTTATGCTGAGTGTTCAATGAGGCAGACACGAAGAGACGCCGCAAGCAAACATGTGGGTGTGTGTCAGAGTTTTACAATTAGGACCAATGCGATAACTTGTCTATCAGTGGAGCGGAGACGCTAATGGGCTTTTATTCAGCTGAGACGCCACTTTTTCCCCGAAATACTACTTCTACTTTTTTTTCCCCCCTGAATAAATACGGGAATTCTTACAGATGAGATTCAATTATTACTGTCTGAGCATTTAATCTTCACAACAGACGTAATGAGCTCAAAGTTAGCTAAAAATACTTTCACTACAGATTCTTCCAACACAATTTGAAAGAGAAGGAAAGAACCTGCAAATCTCAGCAAGCACATCTTTGGCACAAGAGTGGCACACTTTAGTAAACGTACCATTGTATTACAGTATTTATGCAACTGTTTAAAAAGGATGAAGTGCAGCAGCCTTGCTTTAGCTAGCTGTTACACAATGCAAAGCAACAGGTGGGGGAGGGAATGCTGCTGTACCCTGCAAACAAGCAGAGAAAACTCAAGTCGCAGTCGCACTTCTATGGCATTTCAACAAAAGCAAAACTAAGTCAAAGGAACCATATGATAAAACCTTTGAAGACCGTGGTATATTTTGACACCTGAAGCCGTTTTAAGTGTGCAGAAATCATCACTTTAAGCAAACAAGTATAAGACAGAGCGATAATTTGGAGCGATGAACCGACAGGTAATTCAAGTGGCAGGTTTTGATAAGAGGGTAAGAGATGTAAATTGTTCAATGCGGAGGTTTTTATTTGCTTATTTCCCCTTCCCACCACTGGGAAATCAACACCTGCTTGTGCTGTCAGAGTTCCTGTATATTTTTCGGATCAATATTATTTCAAGACAATTTTTCGCAAAGTTATCTGTGAATAAAATACATCGCTCAGGCTTTAAATAATTAACCAACATAAACCACCGTCTGAAAGAAGAAAAGAAAGACAGGCCAGATGATAGATGCATGAACATTGTTCTGCATTGTCGTCCACTTCCAGCATTTGGTTCAGACCAGTGTTTTTTTAGGTGGACTAGAGTTTTGCTCCTCTGATCCACAGCAATTTTCAGTTGCACATTTACAACTCCCCCCAAACGTACCAGGCTTTCAGAACAAGCAAATGTTTGATTCAGTCAGACTCGTGAGAATGAAAAGTTGTTTGCTTGTTTAAACTTTAGCTATACAACACAATTTATTTTTATTATTTTTTATTTTTTTTATTTTTTAGAAAGGAGAACTTCAAGATGCACAAGTCTCATCCTGTGATTGGCCGGTGCAGGCCGTTACTCTGATTCATGTCACGTACTCTTGTGTAAGTTGCATCTTAAGGCGCATGGGTCTTTTATGTTTGAGAGAAAATGGACTTTCAAATGGATCAAAAGAGGAAAGAAGTCTAGAGAATGACACTCTGATTACATGCTGCACCTCAGACCAACCGGGTACCAGACAATACAGACACTGCAGACTCCTCCGCAGAGTCACCCATTGGTACTCCTCTATTTCGTAAGAGAAGAAAATCTCTGATCAAAGTCCAAGACCCCATAATGTATCAATATCCTGTGACTTTATTTCACAGATTGTAGGAATTTTTTGGATTTAATTTTACCTTCTTTTGGGGGTGAATAGCAAAAAATGTATAGCATAAAGTGCACAGCTTCTGTTTTAGCAAGTTTCAGTTCGCTGGTTGTTTTACAACTTATTTTTGACTTTCCAATAATTTGCTCTTTAATCATTTTAATTTGCTTTTGCTTTGCCGTTGCGAGACTCTCCGATTTCTTTTACAGTTGCCTTAAATGAATGGGAAGAAAACTACACAATGTGCCAGATATTTGAGAATGAATATTGGTAGCTGGTGTTTTTACATTATTTAGAAGCGCACAAAAGAAAATTAAGTCACTGTTTTTATTTATTTTTTTTTTTATTCCTCGCTGGAATGAAAATGACTGTAGAGCTTAGTGTATTTGTATTTTAGAAGCACTTTCCACTCCAACATGTTCGTTTTCTCTCCAGATGGCCTTGAGAGTGGAGAGTGGGGCGCATTCTCATTCATCAGACTCTTTTGGTCTGCTTGGCAGCTCAAGGTTTGCTGCCATTCACTCTTATGGCTCATCATGACTCTGTTTTGCTCCTGGACGTTATCCTGTGTAAAAGCTCTTCATGGACTCGTCCTCGCTGACAGAACAGCACAGAAATGAAGTGTCTTTTGTCTGCAGGAGCTTAACAAGGACTTCTGTACTTGAGAGTTTAATACAAGGGCGCCGTTTAGTGGATGTCTTTTAACGGCAAAGCTCCTAGCTTAGTTAAAATGGTCACTGTTATGCTGAATTCTTTGAAATTCAGGAGAGTTCAGTAAAAATGTCCTAAATCGTACCTTACAGCCATAAAGCTCAAAAAAGGTTTCAAAAATTGAGCAGAAATAAACAGTAGTTGATCTTTTATTTTGTTTTTCGAAGCAGATAAGAAGCTTTAAAATACATTTTTTGACAATAGAAAAGCCTTTAAAAACAATGTCTCTCTTAAAAACATAGAGGAAGTTAGAATCAAAAGTATTCACCCCTCCTTCATTTAAAAAAAATTATGTTGCAAATGTTATTGTAGAGTAATTTGACATTACTCTAATATTAAATTGAGTTTAAAGTAGTGAGAAGGAAGACATGTTTGTAGACATTTTATGGTTTATAAAAATGTACTTAAGTATTAACAAACCTTTACAATCACCTAAATTTCAGCTGTAGTGCATCCAACAACATGCTGGTGTCTCCACTATTCAAAAATTGAAGAAGTTGGGAACCATTAGGACCCTCTTCAGGTCTGACTTGTCAACCAAACTGAGTTTTTAGGGATAAAGTACCTTAGTCAGAGAGGTGGCCAAGAACGCAGAGCTCCTGTGTTCCCATGTGGAGATGGCAGAACCATCCAGAAGGTTAGCTATTGATAACACACTCCATTTATAAAGTTTTTATGTTAGAGCGGCCAGACAGAAACCAAAAGACACTTGGCAAGTTGCTAGAATATTGTCCAAAAGCACCTTAGACATAGTGAGAAGAAGAAAATAACTAAATTATTTTTGTCTGACGTATGTGAAATACAACTTTTTGTCCAAAACTCCAAGTATAATCTTTTTTTTTAAATCAGGAACTGATCAGTCTTACAGAGTTTGAGTAGTGTCAAAGACGATGTTATCATACGTGAGCAAACAGGCTGATTATGTGGAGAAATGTGAGATTTGCACAACCTGGAAACATCACTAATACATTTGTTAAGTCTCCAAAGTATTAATCTCAGAAAACGTTTCTTCTCCTCACTTCATAAGTCACCGTATATCTATTGAACTCAAATTCAAGCCGCAGACTTTGCAGTCACTACGTTGTTTTGGGTGGACGGTGTGTTGTTCGTATTTCTCCAAACTGAACTCTCTCACTCTTGGCTGCCTTCCACTCACATATTTTCCCTCCTACATTTCGACATATTTGTCGCCTCTATTCATGCAAGTAAATATTAGAACAGAAAGCAAGAAAGCCTGACGGCAATTGAAAAAGTTGTAAAATTTATAATATATGCCCTTTAAGTGGCACTTTGGGAGTCATATTCCATCAATGTCCTTCCCTGCCTGTTCATCCCTTGTAAACTTAAAAAAAAATCATTTCACAGCAGAATGCACAGATTCAATTTTTTATTTTTTTTCCCCCCCAGACAAAACAAAGTCAAACTCCAAATTCCCATTTGCCCTCGGATATCTCCGAGGAGGCCCGACGCGGGCTCTAATGGGCCGTGCTCATGATCCAACTAAACACACACCTTCACGGAGATCTCCATCGTCGCCTGTGACACTTGCAGGGTTGACGGAGTTTCTTTCTTAGCTGAAAGGTGCTTTCAAGTGCAGCACCACAATCATCCTGTCATGAACCGAATATTACTGTGAAAATATTCCCTCTCACAAAGAAAATGTGTTTCTGCCGAGCGCAAAGTGGCGTGGACTGCTCACTGATTGCACACATTTCACAGGGAGCAGGTTGTTGATTGTCACTTTTGGTCAGCTTGGAGCTGTTTGTAATTCGTTTTTTTTCTTTCTCCCCTTCTTGTTCTTTTTCTTGTTCTTGTTCTTCTTCTCCTCCTTCTTCTTCTTCTGTTTTCTTTACAATGCACCCCATTGTGCCTATAGTAATGATCGCTGTATTTGTAGTAAATGCCTATTGACTCATTCATGATTACGAGTAAGAAAAAAAAGTTTTCTCTTGTATATTAGACCGCTTTTGCATTTTCACAGCTTTTGATTTTTTTTTTCACAGGATGCTTATAGTCTCCTTCAGCTCATCAGAGATAATTGAAGCAGAAAAAAAAATTAGACATGGTAATATACCTGCTCTTCAAGCTGACTGAAATCAACAAGGATTTCTCGTTGTTTGCCCACACATGCAGCTGAACATTGCAGCAGAATGGAGCTTCAGCCACAGCAGCTAGAGGTGTGGATGTAAAAAAAAAAAAAAAAATGCTGGTATTAATCATAATTATGTGTAATTATTCTGTTGCCCTTCATTGATGTCTGTTGATGCTTAAGGGAATGTAACTCACATATTTAGGATAACTCGTTTAAAGGAAAGTCAAAGATCGGTTTTAATGATAAAGCGGCCGAGAATTATCGACTGGACCTAAACACAACTCCGAGTTGGTAGAAGATGGACGATCTCATTTGTGCAAACCATTTACTTTTGCAGAAAAATTATCATAAACTACTGAAACCTTGTGTATAATTTAAGTTTATCTGCATGACTACAACAAATATAACAGCACAGTCATACAGAAAAGACTCCAAGTCCAGACTTGGAGTCAAGTCTGGACTTGACTCCAATAAGTCAAGTCCAGACTTGACTTATTTAGTCAAGTCTCATTACGTGATAAATCTTAGTTCGGGGATCAATCTGATTTTAGTCATGCATAAAGTCAGCTCTTCAGGAAGTGTTTGATCAGTGATTCTAAGTTTGTCCAACTGGAGTTGTGCTGAACATCCTGTTAATACGGACAAGAAATCTTCTGCTGTACTCAGATTTTGGGTTGCATGAAATGCACGTAGCTTTATCTATGGGTGTTTCCACACTTGCTGCTGCGGTAGACTCGTTTTGCTACATTTTCAGCTGCTGTGGTTCGTTTTCACACAAAACCAGTTGAAAAAAATTGTTCCCTCCCCTCACCTGTGGTGGCGCTACATCAAAAACTACTGAAAGAAACAATGCACAGAATCTCTGAGGAAGACGAATGCTCAACTTCCTTCTTCAGAAAATTTAAACAAAAATGGAGTGGCATCAGATTTTAGACGCTGTAGGATTTCTCTTTTGTCCTTTTGCTAGTGTTATAGACTCATCTTGCGTTTGTTTTGGTTGCAATTACCCAGAATGCCCTTTGTGTTTATTCGCTTCCTGCTTTTGGAGCGGTCTTCTGTCCACTTGCATCCATATTTGCATTCGAAGTGTGCCAGAGTTCACTATAAGCAAACTGAACTCTAGGTTTTTAGGCGGACCAAAGTTGGATTGCGCATTCCCACCTCCCCACATAAATCCGACTTTCTAGAAAAATGGACTAGAGTTCGACTAAAGTGGACTAAACAGGGCTGGTGTGAATTCACCCTTGGATTTCTAAAGATATATCTTGACTAGCTGTAGCATTCAGTAAAGCTGCGTCTTGCTTCTGCTGATGACGTTTCAATGGAAAGCAGTTTGTTGAAGACTTAAATGAATGTTCCAATGTTTCCTCTATTTATATCCACTGTTGATCATTCAACTCTATGCATTTTTCAATGTGATTCCTCCTTTTTATGTGTGGATAAAACCTGGAGAAAGTTGCTTTAGTAAGCAGCTAAACTTAGATCTTTGCTTCTACCGTAACATAATTTAATAGCTAGCGTTTGTTTAGCCTTTCCAGAGACGATTTGTTTTTTTGAGCAGACGCCAAAGCAGGTCGAATAAACACCGACAAGAATTTCAAACATTTTCTGTTTCACTGTGAAAGGTACAAGGTGAAAAACACTTTTCCTTTGATAAGCATTAAAAATAAAAATAACGTGTACCAAAACTCTTTGTAAGTCTTTGCACATGAAAACTGGCAGTGATTTTTAAAAACCACCCACCAATATCTGATTATCTAAACGATTACGGTTTAATTTTAGGACTGCGTCTGAAGTCAGGGTCACTTACTCATATACTGCCTCTGTTCTTAGAATAATGGTGTGAACCACAGTGAATAAATGCCAGGCAACTGTGTTATTGAAATGTTTGCTGATCTAGAACACCTCCCTCAAGAGACGTGCACAGTGAGGAACCGGAACGTTTCACTCATTTTACTGTAAGAGATGTGCCGCGTTTAGTCGTGACGGATATTTCCAGTCGCAGTGAGTTGGAAAGGAGCTGCAGCACAGAAAGTGCTGCGTGACTTTGGAGAATGTCGGTGGGAGGAAAACGACCTCTCGGACTTGGCATAAAGATCTAAAATTTAAAACTGAGCCCTCGGGAGTATCCCTGAGCTGTGCTGTCATTGACTCCGACATGGCAGCCAAACTGTGTTCGCCTCATGATTCATAAGTGACCCAAAATACATGTTTCGCCCCCACCACCATCCTCCTCCCGTCCTCCCCTAAATGAGCAGGAAGTACATTTTTTCCGAGTGTCACAATGGCTGTGAAATGACGCTTTGTGTTGGCTGAAAGTGACCCATTTGCTCCAGTTACATTGGGAAGGTCTAGAAAAGCGGTATGAATATTTCATCCTGTCCCGTTCCAGCGTGCTCTGGCGGCTGCAGTCGAGCACACAGGCTCCATTGAGTCAACATTACAAAAATTGGAGTGACATTCATGTGGCGCATGGAGGAAAAAGTTTGTTTGTATGTGTGTGTTTGCACACTCTTGCTTCGTACCTTTTCAAAATGACTGAGGTGACTTTTCAAAAACTGACAGCCCATTTTAGGAAAAAAAAAACCCCCAAAAAGTTCCTGTGTGGAAGGTTTAGACAACCAGGATGAATATTTCATTAGTGTGTGCTCTGCTGCATTCTGGTACTCCTCACTTCATGTAATCAACATTAGAAAAGCAAAAGTGCTCGTACAACTGAACATGCTAGCTTAGTCCAGATTGGTTGACAATGCATTTGGTACGTTAGAGGATGTGAACGTGTTGAAGGGAAGATGCTGCTCAGATAAGAATTTCTTACTAACAATTCCTTGATTGCCCATCTACATTTTTCAATGTAGCTGTGGGTGTGTTTTGGTTGGTTGCTCCTGCTGAGTATTAAGTGTTTTGTGACATCTACTACATTTTTATTATCAGAGAGATGTGTGGTGTAACTTTTCGATTGGTTTTTCTTTTACTAAGAACTAAAATATCGATTTATCAGTGCATTGCAACATCGATTTGGAAAACCCTGTGAATCGTTTGTATCCCCTGACCAATGGGTTTGCAGGATCGTGAGCAGCACTTTCCAGAGCCTAACCATATTTCCATGTGAAGTCGTTGTTGTTGTCTTCTTCTTCTTGAGTTTATTGTCGGTTGGCAAACAGCTATTTGGTGTGCATTACCACCACCTACTGGTGGGGAGAGTCGTTAGAACTGCACTGTTGTTCAAATATACTGAAGAATGATGTGAATTATCTCAACTTTCACAAGAAAATCAGTAATCATTGACATTTACATACACTTCACTTCAATTTAAATACAGTACTTCATGTCACTACTGTTTTATTTTTAGATGTTTTAGTGCTTAACACTTTTGTTTTAGAAACATTTATCGAATGGGGGTTTTGTGTTTTGTAAAATCCTCTTTAGTACATTTTCTTGCTGTGCAATTTAATTTGTGTTAATGTTTTATAATGCTAGAGGCTTGTTTGATGGCTGTCTTGACATCCTTTTAGCTATATTTGATGCGTCGTCTCCTGTCAGTCTACGTAAGCGGGGCTCCATACCATCCCTGCACGACACTCTAATAAATAAATCAAATCTACATATATACATATATATGTTCAGATGTGCCAAGTACAGCAGCGTCACATCCACGTTGCTGAAATCCCGTAATGATATCTCTGAAGATAATCTCTCAGGTTGCCAATTTAGACTCGTCTGCTCCTGTTAAACACGGTGTGTTTTTACACCAGGATGCCCTGAAGGTGCTATAGAACATTTTAATGGCTCGATTAGTATTCATCCGCGGCCCGCGCCGCTGTTTCAAGCTGTAATGCTTTGTGACCCAGGAGTGTCAGCTGCGAGCACTTAGATCGCTCTTTAGATGTTTACCTCGGGTTTCTGCCTCGGTGGTGACTGCCGGCCTGCCTGGATCAAATCGCTCAATTTTTTATTTTTTTATTTTTAAAAAGGCTTAGATCTGCTTTAAGCAAAAGCGCACATTTCTCCCGATGCCTCCGGTTTAAGTCTAATTTAATGGCAGCATGTGTGTCATTAGGTTGCTGTCCACCGCTTCTCTGCGATGATAATGGGGGGGATTTTCATGCAGTCTGGATCATGCGCCGACTTTAATGCCACAGACAGAGCAGCTTAATAAATCACTGGTACAGTGACCATTTTGTTTCCTTTTTTTTTTTTTTTCAAACAGAAAAAAGTGACAGAGAGAGAGACAGAGAGGCCATCTGCTCCTCAGAAGCGACCTAAAAGCAGCGCCGTTTTGAATTATTCATCTTTTTTCTGACTGTAACACAATGTTGGAGACATTTGGTCGTGCTCTAAGAGCTTACCTCAGGTCTTGTAGCAGAGCGCCTTTCGCCGAGAGCCAAGCAAAAATAGTAATGGATCTCCGGGGAGTTGGATACAGGACTTATCTATTTCCCTCTGCCTCTTTTGCTTCTTTTCAGCTCCTATTAAATGCTAAGAATTTCCAGCTTTACACCAGCTATCGTCTTCATATCTGCAGGAGTCCACACACACAAAGTTTAGCCATTACCAAATCACATTAGATGCGCGATTTATATGCTCAGGTTGTCTTTAACATACTGGATAGCGATGCATATTTGGCGTAATGGGCCTTTCTGTGAGCGGAAATTGGAGGAGGAAGTAGAAGTTGAATGTACAGCGCCCTGAAAATGTGTCCATACTAGAGTTTAGATTTATGACCCAAGCCTGAATCCTGACCTGAAATGTGGGACGGGTGGGACCAAAATGATTTACTTGAAGGACGGGTTGTGCTTGGGCCAACAATACATACAGCACAGAGGAAACCAAACGAGAATACACAATGCAGAGCTACATTACTCTACTTATAGTTTAAATAGAGGAGTAGATAGTTGAAGTTACTGAGGAAAGAAAGTAAGGTGCAGAAGTTCATTTAAACAATAAATGCGCTCGCTGCCCCACCATGCCGCACTCCTATCAGTCACACCTCCCAGATGATTCGCACTTGACTCAACCTGAGGTTGCAACAAGTGACAAGATGGAGCTGGAAGATGATGAAGAGCAGCTAAAAACAGGAGGATTTACACTGCTTACTTAACTGGTGGTCTGAAAGCGAAAGCAGTAAAACCATAATTAAAATATGTCACGTTTACGTCTGGCTCAGGCCTAAAATTAATGTTAATTAGTCAGGCGGGTCGGGTCGGGCCTGATCTGAACTCTGTGTCAGACCCGCTGGAGGTTCTTGAGTTACGGCCAAAAAAACATTACCATATTTCATAAAGATTTTTTTAGATACAGTTACATAAAGTTGTGCATCATTTTTGTGGAAACAAAAATTATGTGGTTTTCAAAGTTTTTTGCAACCCCCCCCCCACCAAATAAACACTTTACAGGTAACTGAGTACGTATCTACAAACTTTGCACATCCACATATTTTTGGTGAATTGAAAGTTTAAGTTTGATACAGAGGGTATCATATAATTAACACTGATTGGATCGTTCTGCATTGATCTGAACCAGCTGCATGTTTCTTGTCATTGTGCTGGAAGGTACATTTTAACCTCAGTCTGGAGTTTGATTCCTCTGCTCTAACAGGTCCCTGATCAGCTTTCATGCCCCCGCTACAGAAAGCATCTCCACTGCATGATGCAGCCACCACCATGTTTCCCGATGACAATTACACCTAGGCATTTAGGATGATGAGCAGTTTTTTTTCCATCACACAAACTATGTATTAATCGCCTAATGATTTGTAAAGAGAATTTGTTGCAGTAGAATTTATTTAGAGTTGTGACAGTGAAAAGGAGCTGGATAAAATGAAAGTCTCGCTTATGTTTTCAGAATAATGCATCGTTTTCCCCTCTAAAATAATGAACTTTTGTTTGCCCAAAATCCCCTAGAAAAGCAGATTTTCAGTGTGACAAATTGGCCTGTCATGATAAGTTTTGTTTTGAGACCATTATCAAATGACAAATTGATATTAGTATTATATTGCAAATTCACCCTCTCAAAAACCAATCATTTTTTGTAAAGACCACTTAGCCCCTCATGTTCTCATATCCAAAATTAAACAGAGCAACCAAAAACAACAGATAAAATGGAAATAAATAAGACACACAACCAAAACCATAAATAAAATGGATTATGATGTCTTTGTAAACAAAATTGCCCTTAAAGGAGCCCATTTCAATTCATTGTAGTTGCTTAAATGCTTAACGTGACAACATATCTTAAGGAGAAAGCTCACATCATGTTGAATCATTCTGCAGTAGCCGACACATTTTCAAATCTGGACGAGTCACATTAACCTTCTCCTTTTCCTCTCAGGGTCCCGAGCACGATTTGAAGACAGTGCTCCTCGGATAGTAGAGGACCCCTCCGACTTGATCGTCTCTAAGGGGGAGCCCGCCACCCTCAACTGCAAGGCGGAGGGCCGGCCCACGCCCGGCATAGAGTGGTACAAAGACGGCGAGCGCGTGGAGACCGACAGGGATGACCCGCGCTCCCACCGCATGCTGCTGCCCAGCGGCTCCCTCTTCTTTCTGCGCATCGTTCACGGACGCAGGAGCAAACCGGACGAGGGCGTCTACACCTGTGTGGCCCGCAACCCGCTGGGAGAGGCCATCAGTCGCAACGCAACGCTGGAGGTCGCTGGTAAGGCTCTGTTTATGATAGTCAGCTTAAAGTTGGAACTGTGTTTCACTGTTCTGTTAATTTGGGGGCTAATTGGAGATAAATAGACTATGTGCTGCGTTCATTGAGAAGTAACGTATTTCTCAATGAACCACAACACAATGCATTGAGTTATGAAGATATTTTTCATTATACTAAATATATATATATATTTCATTTTTTGCTGATACGGATGCATGATCCATGTTACTTGACCTCATTCGTGACAATATAAGTGCTCACATGGAGCCATTTTATAGAACAATCAAGTTGCTATGTTACCTTCAGTTGTTAGAAAAATGCTGGATATATCGAACATTACTTAAAGACATTTGGCTTTGCAAAGTGACACCTCGGAATTGGGCTTCTGTCTCTTTAAGAAGCTCCTGCTCTTTCCAACACTTTGCCTTCAGCAGGTCATCACAGACTCTTTTACACCAGCTGTTTTGCTAATTGCTGCTGCTGCTAGTCTGGAGGAGCTGAGTCGGGGAGGCGCAGGGGGGAGAAGTGCTCTGTGAGGCGGAGGGTTGGCTGGAGACTGGGGCTTTAAGGAGGAGCTTTGTGGAAACAGGCGGGGCTTTTTGGGAGCAAAGGTTGAGACACCTCTAAATGGTTGCCATGGGAGATTAAGGGATTTCTCAAACACACATGAAAGAATCAAAGCAACACTCCAGGTATGTTTTTTTTATGACGTAATAACATTGAAACATGATGTAAAGCTAAAAAAAGAGTCAATTTTACATAATATCTCCTGTCTATATAAAGTAAATTAACAGTTTAGTTTTTTTTTTGCAAGTCATAACAGGGAATTTAAATGCATTTTATTAGATTAGTTTGTTAGTTTCTCTCTTGACTATATAATTTTAGATATAAAATACATTAAGAGCTCTGACAAAACCTGGTTGTCTTGATAATGTGAAGAGCTAAGGAATTAGGAGCAGAGAGTGGAAATCTTCATGTCTCATCCAAACATGATTTAGCTGAAACCCAAACCTGTGATGTGGTTGTTTCTGGCTCATATCAGCTCGGTGACTTATATTTATCCAAGTATTTTGGGAAAGCATGACTGTGTTGATCGACTGTAACTTCCAAATACACATTCTGGTATTTTGTTCAGATTTCAGCTACTCATTCTGAAGCCAAATGTGGTTACAAAAATAAAGCATGAACAATTTTAGCAGAGCCAGTAAAACTTTAAAAGCACACAAACGTAACTTCTCATGCATCTATTTATGTGTTTTGTGCTAATATAAGTAAACATGTTGCTTGCAGCTACCTGAGAAAATATAAAAGTTGCAGTCATCATTTTGTGGCTAATTTTCCATCTCAGGCTTTTTTTTTTTTTTTGCAAAGCTTTGACCTTCTGATATTGATTTTGGGACATATTCAAGTTTCTTTTTAAGATCTCTTACCTACGACAATCTTACTATTTTCTCTAGCATTCACCATCTTAGCAGTCATTAAATATTATGAATACAGAGGCACAATCACACTTTGCAGGTTGCTGTGAACAGGCTTTTGCTTTTCTTTCAAGTAAAGAAAATCAGTTTGAAGGTAACTTCATGTTCATTTATAATCTTTTATGAGCAGGTAGCATGGCTCGCTAAATGCAAACAAAGCATCTGAATAAATCGTTTCCGCCTCTCAGATTTGAGTTTTCAGCTACTTTGCAGACTGAATGGAGGTTGTAGAAACCGATGAAAGGATGTAGTTCGGTATGGTCACGGTTCTGTACTCTGTCTTTACGGTAACCTTGAGTAGCAATGTTATGGCATGGAGGTGCTTACATAAAGCTTCTCGGCTGAAATGTAGAGAACAGTCATAATTATTTCACTATAAAACAGATAAATAGCAATTTTTCTTAGTCTTGCTAAAATATTGCAACATATTGATGATGCATATATTAATGTTATATTTAATACAATACATATTTATTTATTCTTACTCTGATTTTGATGTGAAAACACTTTAGTGAGAGTAGTTTTGTGCAAAACGAAGCTGTTATGTGCAGCTGTTCTGCTGCCTGCTTGACTGCTTTGCTAATGGTGGTACTGTTTTAATCTCACTGTCAAAATTACAAGAAAACTGTAAATAAATATGAACAGTGTGATGGAAAACATAGATGTTTTTAAAGTATTACTTTTTCAAAAAGTAATTCCTGGTGCCAAGAATGGCCCCGTTCTAATCAATCAGTCAGTTTATTTCATAGCACATTTCAGCAGCTTGGCAGTTCAAAGTGCTTTACACCGTGAAAACATAAATCATCTTAAGAACATCACATTGTCAGCAGCTATTAAAATCATCAATGCACATAAAGTTGGTCAATGCTTCATTTGTTATGCTTCAAAAGGAACTCTAGACAGGACTTGCTCTACTGTAGCTTGTGATTCTGATGATTAAAACTGAAAACAATCATTTATAATGAACACTGACAGTCACCAGAACAGCTTCACGTCTCCGGACCTCCAGAAATCCCGGCTAAAGCTCCTGTACCTCAGCCACTGCAGCTCCCACTGCGTCGGCCTCTGAGGTGTCTGGTGTGAGCTTCCTCATATGTCGGTGAAAGAGCCGGGGCACGTGCCATTGTCTCCCCTCTCCCGCTAATTGTGCCAGCGTGTCTTGGCCCCGGGCTGAACCGCGGCGCTCCTTGGCACAAGGGAATGGATTAGTCAGTGAGTTGATTAGGGGAAGGAGCAAAACAGATTAGCAAGGGCGAATTGTCCTCGTTAAAAAAACACAAAACAGCAATTCGAGCCCAGTCTTATCTTCCACCGTGCTGAGGTTTTCCTTGCCGGCACACAGTGAATGTGTGTGCGTGTGTGTGTGTGTCTGTGTTTTATGGCTGGCTGACCTCATCAGCAGCTGTGTCCTAAAATAAAGACGGGCTCCGGAGATATAATGTATATCAGGAACCACAAACCCATGCAGCTCTGGGAGCACAACATAATGCGGATACTGTCGTATTGCCTCCTTTTTGAATTTGTTGACGATGAAATTGAGCTTCTTTTGTTTTTCTTCTACTGCTTCTTCATCTTACAGCACACTGAGATGGAAGAAGGGATGATTCACCTACAGGCGCCGAGTGACTAACAGCATTAATAAGTGCCTGTTTTATTCTAATCTCTGCGCCTGCAGTCATCCAGGGGCATATGCTAAGACGACGTGCTGGTGGTCCTACTGTCCTCTTTCCCTCGGTGTGAGGTCGTGCTGACTGTTGGGTAAAAACTGACCCAATTAGCTGAGGGAGGAAAAGGGGGCTTGGGGGGTGAATGCGGGTGTTAATGACCAGTTTTAAGCTGGTGGTCTGGCAGAAACGTGTGAGGCGAGGGTCTGAGACACAACAGGTGGGAGGAGGAAGAGCTCCAAACTCCCACTGAGCAGTAATTAATACCAACGCATCTGTTCAGCTGCTTCAGCTCAGAGGAGGGATCAGGAGATTGCTAACCTGCTTTTAACAGCACGAGTAATTCGTTCTTGCCTGCGAACGGTGCATAATGCATGAGGCTGCATGACTAAGACTTTCTACACTGCCTCACATTTCGCTGCTCCGTGACTCCTTTCGTCTAATTACTGCAGAAACGGGACTTATTCCGCCGAACCGCGGGGCGTTGTTTTGCGATCGCAGATTGCAGAGGCTTCACGCCGAGAAGATTTCTCTGTTTTCCTTTAAGTTTCCGAGCGCACTCTTTTCTAATGCAAGGGCAGGCAGAAATGATATTCCGGCGCACCGCAGGGTAACAAAAACATTGTTGTTTAACTTGTCATTGCTTTGTCTGTTGAAGGTAATAAATTGGAGGTCTGTCACAGTTGGAACAAAGGATGTGAAGAAGAGTTTAGCTGTAGCAGATGTAAAGTAAAGCCAGCTTTCCCACATGTGGTGCCTTGCAAACGTACTCGTGAATTTTTGCCGAGTTTTAGTGCGATTTTGTGTGACTTGAACAAAGTAGAGCACAACTTTGGAGAAGAAATCTTTTTACAAATAGAAAACTGCGGTACGGATATCCAGCTCTTTTTATCTGACACCGCTGTGTTAAATCCAGTGAAACCAGTTGCTCTCAGATGTCCCATAATTCAGGAGTCTGCAAAGTTTACTATACAGAAGGCATTTTTGCCATCAGTCCAGCTAAAAGGAACTCATTTAGAGCTGCAAGGTTTTAGATTACCCTTTTAAAAAGGACTGATGTTTAAATAAAGATAAATCTCAACTAGAAATTAGAAGTGTTTTTGATTAAAAAAAACTCAAAATCTTACCAAGTATTTTTGGTTTAATTTCTCCTGAAAATATCTTACTACACTTGAAATAAGATAAAACTAACTTACAACATTACATGAACTTTTCAGCAAGATATATGAGCTTGTTTTAAGTCAACAGTTCCTTAATATTGATGAAAATATACCAGTTCCACTAGCAGATTATTTAACTTATAACTTTGGAAAAATGTCTTGTTATAAGTGAAATAATCTGCCACTGGAACAAATGCTTTTTCACTAATATTAAGGATAAGTTACTTCTGAGTTAGTTTTGTCTTATTTCAAGTGCACTACGATGTTTACACTGGAAACTAGACCAAAAATACTTGGTAAGATGTTTTTTTGGAGTGTACTATTAGACTATAGCACTTTTATTGTGAATGAGTTGAGGAAATTCAATGAATGTATTCCTTGGCAAAACTGAAAGCGTCCCATTTTTTATCTACATTTAATTTGATGTCGGTTTTAGTCAAAGTTATTAGGAGCCATTGAGAAAGGTCCAAAGAGCCACATGTGGCCCTAATTAAACAAATAAAGTCCTCTTCTGTGTAATTTGACGCCTTTAGAAATACATCTGTTCTGTGAAAGTTTGCCGGAGAACATTTTAGAACAAAACGTTACTATGAAGACCAAGAAACAGGACAGAGCTGTCAGGGAGAGAGGATAGTCCCCCAAACTTTGACCGTCTCAGGGAGCTCTATTCAGTTCATTATCCAAAAACGGAAAGACTTTGGAGCGACCGCAAACCTGCTAACTCAGGGCCGTCCACTTATAGTGACAGGAGAGCAAAGATCGACAGGCCGACGGTAACTCTGGAAGATCGGCAGAGATCTACGATTCAGATCGGAGAATTTGTTGACAAGACATGCTCTCCATGAACTTGGCCCTTTTCATGGTGACCGTAAGCCAAAATAATCTCCTGCCACAAGTCGTGTAAGGGAGACGACAGCAACGTGGAAGCAAATCCTCTGTTCACATGGGAAACATTTCACCCTACATTCAAAATTATTCTTGTGGGGAGAAAATTGCCTCTGTGGTTCCTCTATATGCAATGTGAAAAATTGTAGTGGCAAAGTTGGTCAGAGGTGTATGGAAACTTGGATGGAGCTGAACAGGAATAATATTTGTTAGAAGCTAGACAAAAACTTGACATTGTGGGTAGAGTTTCACCTTCCATCAGGACTATAGAGCTACAGTCAGGGCAAAATCATGTGTCAGAATGTCCTAGTTAAAGTCTAGCTCTAAGTCCAATTGAAAAACCGTGGCCACACTTCCTCTTCACGGACACTCTTCATCCAGTCTGACTGAATTTGGCCTCTTTTGTAAATAAGATCGGAAAAGAATATCAATATATGTAAAAAGATGCTAGCCACATAGCATCTTTTGGATGCTATGGTGGAATTAAATGTAAATAGATGCACTTTTGAAATTTCTGAATCTGTGTATTATTTTCCCTTCAACTTCCAAATTATGTGTTATTTTGTATTGTAACATTTTGTGGCTCTATTGAGAACATCTTAATGATGTTACCATATGCCCAGTCTTTCTAAGCTAGCCGTTGTATCACAGAGTCCATGTGTACTTGCCTATGTAAGAAATGACCTAACAACTAACATGACCTTCATAGTATTGTTCCTGGTTAGTGATGGATTAGTTCAAAAAGCTGTATAAAGTCCAAAAAGTTTGTTTAATTCCATAAAACAAGATAATATAGACAGAGGAATGGGATATTATCACCTCACATCAAATGGCTGCTTTCCTGGCAGTAAAAAAAAAAAAAAAAGTGTTATGCAGTGAGGAAGGTACTTTCCCCACCCAGCATCATTTTAAGTGGCTGTAACTGAGGAAATGGCGGGTGTTTGCTCTTTGGGTAATGAATTTTTTAACTCGTGGAGGTCTCATAAATTTAAAACCACCCCTAGAGTTTCCAAAAGAGAGTTTCCTATTCATTACATCATCACAATGTGAAGTGTGCAGGATGAGGGGCAACCTGTGGGTGGGGACTGGAAGCACTTATGTGCTTTTTGGCTGCACAGAAAAACAATCAATTTGGAAAGCTTTGTGGTTCAGGTTGGAAGAAAACTCTGTTCCCGTCAGTATCTTTCTTTTAAATTTATCTTTATTCTACTCAATTTATGGCACTTTTCCTTTTTTTTAAAGTAATTTCCATTTTATCATCTGTGTGTTTATAAATGAGGGGCTGCAGAGAGGCACAGATGGCAGCCCTGTTGCCTCCTGGGTTTGAAGCTGACTTGACAAAGCTTTAAAGTGTTTCTCAAACTTTTTCAGACCGAGCACCATTTAACCCATTTAACAAACACTTATGGACCACCTAGCTCGAAATTACCCCCACAACAACACAACATCTTGATATGTACAGCCTGAAATGAAAACAATTGTCTCTTAATGCACTTATTAAGTGAGTTGTTCATCTTAATGGGAAAGATGGCGCTGTTTTGAACTGTGACTGACCACGACAAAACCACGATCAAGTCTACTCTACTTGAATTATTTGCAGATTCTGGAAGTGTGGCTTCTAATATTTCCAGTTACGTCAATTATAAGGAAATCAAAAAATAAGTTGTTCTTTACTACCGAGTGTTTGCATTAATAACATTTCAGGGCTAGTTGTGATTTAGAAGCACAATTAAAGAAAAACAAACTTGAGATGCTTTGGCAGAAACTAAAATCCTCTTCTTGCACTATTAAATATAAAAATTATCCACCCATTTCTATAAATTGTATTTGTCTATTTTGTTGTTCTAAATCATTTTTAATTAAACAAAAATTACAACACCTGCTGACATGTGAGCAGAGCATTGTAAGTTAGCAAAGTCTTAAAAAACCCCAACAAAGAACAGTTCTCACCAACGTAGACTCGTTCACGACGTAAAACCGTTCAAAAGAACGTCGTGAATCTCACATCAAACCACTCAGCAGGTTTAACTTGACTTCCTCTGATCATATAATATTCCTGGAGTTGTTTTCTTCCTCTGGTGTCTTGAACCTTTCTTTTGAGTGACCCGGTTTTAAGCCACTTACCCATTTTTATTTTTAAACACAGTTTTTGATAAGCTAACTGCAGTGTAGCACTTTGAACTGACGTCACGGCAAATAAACAGTTGTTTACATGCAATACCCTGCGGACCGGTAGGAGGCGCCAGAGTTTGAGAAAGATCGTTGTAAATCATTCACTTTTTATTGGTTATTATTTTCTGAGATGCATTTGTGAACAAATACAAAGACTAAACTCATAGCATAAAATTGCAGCTACAGCAACATAGCAGTTAAGCAAAGATTAACTTTTATACCTTTACAAGGTAAACTTGCCACTTCCTTTAAGTTTTGTCTTAAATGTTAAAATATTTTGAGTCGTTCTATGTATCTATGCTGAAACCATGAAGCCAAATTTAATAGTATTCTCATTGTCAATAAAGCACTGTTAAATTTTTAGATATATGCTCTGTGTTTAAATTCAAGGATATATCTGAAGGTCAGTGGGGTCAGCGTCTGCCTTGGGCCGGCTCTTCCAGCTCCTGCCAGCATCTTCATTGTCTTATACGTTTGTTTTTGGGCTCATATGAAACTTGTTTATCCCTGGCACACAGAAACCATGTCCTACCTTGAGCGATATGGTGGATACGATCATTTTAAAGCAGAAAATAAAATATCACTGTGTGATCTGGAAAATGTAGCACAGGATGAACCCGGCTTGTGGAAGTTCAAAATTCTCTTCCTGATCATTTTTGGTGATTTATTTAACTTTTCATGATGTCACACCAGGCAGCAGCCAAGTGTCTGAAGTGTTGGATAAAAATATTCACCCACAGGCAAGTCTCTGTTTATCCCAAATGCTGCAAATTAAGTTTTGCGAGTGCTTCAAAGAGTCATGGTATCGTCATCTGGGGGTTTCTACATTTTTTATGATGTGGTAATAGTGGTGTTGGACTTCGCAAAGAGAATAATCAGCGTTTTTTTCTGTTCGAGGCCTGAAAATTGGAGCAGCAACGAGATAAGACAGTCCTTCAGTCCATTAACAACAATGGGAAGTCCTGTGTTCATGTTTGTTTTAAAATCCTGTTTAACTTCCATCACAACCAGGACAGACCACACATGGTTACAGTTTTGATCTTTTTTTCCCCCCAAACTATTGAGAAAGTAAAATCTCTAACGTTATGCAGTGTTGCACTAAAACTGTTTTTTGAAATTAAAAACTGCAGAAATCTCCTGGGTTTTGTACAAATATGAACTCCCATTAAACAGCTGTTTGTTTGTGTTTTAGAAGAAAAAAAAATAGATTTTTTTTTTTTGCACAAATCCACCTGCTGTCTCCAGAAAAATAATCTCCGCTTTTCTGTCAATCCTTTAGCTCGTCCTTGTTTGTCTGAATCAATTATCCCTGAAAGAAGCTTTTCGAAAGGTGATGTTAAATATTTTTAATATGACTGCATTGATAAAAAAAATTGAAAAGGATGAACACTGTTTTTTTTTTTTTTTTTTGTCTGACTGCTGCCTGCATCCGTCAGGTTTCTCTCATGTTTTCCCTGCGAACGCATTATTCCACCCACCTGTAATCTTCTTTTCTGAAAGTTGTTCCGGAAGCTTCGGGGGAGAAACGAATGATGTTTGAACACAATCTTTCGTACCTTCATTGGATAAATCTCCTCGCAAATATCAAAACGATTTCATATTTTCAGATTATAATGAGCAACCTGAGGAGCTTACATTGTCCATTGCTTAATTTGATTTGTTTTGTTCTCAGAATTGGACATGAAGTACTTGGACAAAGCCGACATACAGAGGAAATGTCTTTTAGCTCCATGAAAACAGACAGCTGGTAGGATTTCTTTTAACAGTTTGTATTGCAGTTCAGAAAAGATATAAATTGTGCTTTTACTGACTACTTTAAAACTTCTTCTTGTTTGGCCAAAAGAATAAAAACTGTAAAAATGGATTATTTGCCAAAAATGTCAAATCTTCAGAAAGCTGAGCTTTCTGAAGAGACAATTTCTTGTCTCTTCAGAAAGCTCTGAAGAGACAAGAAATTGTCTCTTTTACTCCTGAATTTCAAGTAAATCTATAAGAATTCAAGTCGCTGAATGGATTTTTTTTTTCTCTTGTTAAATTCAAAATTAAAGTAAATTCAAAGGTTAAATGACTCTTTCTAATGCTTCAAAGCAGTTTTACTGTTTGCAGCCCTTGTTTCTCCATAGCATGCCATAGTAACGGTGTTTTGCACTGTCGAGAAATGCCAGGAGCAGTCGTCATTGTTTTATTTTTTTTTTATTTTTCTTTCTTTCTTTTTTGTCCTTGAATTTCAATGTAAGCCGCCAGTAACCGGCTGAGTTGCCTGACTTGTTGTGGAAGCAGAATAATGAGGCAGTGGGAGCAGACTAGAGATCCGTTTCCATCGTTTTCCCGGGTCTTTCCAACTGGGAAGGAGAGAGAGGGGCGTAAAAAGAAAAAAGAAAAAAAAAACTGCCTGTTTCAGAATCCTGAATGTGAATGTCCCCGTCCGTGTAGCAGATGGTCACATGGTGTCGAAGGATAAAAAAATAAAGTAGGGCAAATGAAAAATAAAAGTTGCTTAAAAGGCTTTAGAGCCAGATGTTCCTCTTACTCCTGATGAGGGATTACAAAGGAGGCAAAGTTCTGTGTGGGGGATTTCCTGTCTTTTCCTGCATTGTGTTCTCCTCTCTAAAGAGAATCTGCAGGTTTATATCCTTCTCGTCGGATGGGATTGCACCTAAGCGATTCATTTCTCAGAAGCGAATCCCTGCTGCCGTAGTTCGTCTGAAACCAATCAGTGTTTGTTCACGTTGCGCTGCTGCTGCTGCTGCCTCCGTCTGCTTCTAATTAAAACATGATCCCGGTTTTAAAAACTGAGCTACTTATGACCGGGACCGTCTACTGGAGGCGGTCCCCCCAGAGTGGTTTCACATTCCCCATCAGCGCAATCAGACAATGGGCGGATTAAAGCAATCCCTCTCCTCTGCGGACGATGCCTCCATTAGCTACGACGGTGTGGCGTCATAACAATGGGATTAGGCCGACCGTCTAACCGGTTTACAACTCATAAAGTAAAAGAACAATGGCAGCAAATCATTTCCAGAATCTGCGACACGTGCACTGCTGCCGACCCTGTTGGGTGTTGTTCACAAACGCAGTTCAGTTCAGTTCAGTTCAGTTCAGCTCAAAGAGATCAAAACTGAAGTAGTTCACGTTCCTGTTTCACAACCTAAACATTCTGGGCCAAATACAGCTCCACTGTGAATTAGTTTATGTTTATTTACGTGTTATTTGTAGGTGAAGTTGTCTGCAAAAATATCCGTTCCTCCGTTGGCTTGAATATCGCTTCATCATCAACATCACATCACGAATTATTACAATGTGTCCACATGCGGTGGGTGATAAACAATCTACCACCTCGCTTTATGTTTGATGTTTGTGCTGGGATGGAATTGTACAAGTACTTTGGTGAAACAAGAAAGTCCAATCTTTTTCAAAAGATAGATTCTGAATTTGAAATATTTTTTTTAGAGAAACACCAGGTTCTAAGATTATTAAAGAGTGCATTCACTACAAGGATGCAAGTGGAACGGAGACTGCTCAAAAAGCAGGAAGCAAGCTGCAGCGCAGGGCATTCTGGGTAAATACATCCAAAACAAACACAAGAGTCTAACGCTAGTGGAGGAAATGGGTTGTGCAATCCTACAACTGCTAAACTCTGATGCTACTATGTTTTTGTTCTTATTTTGTGAAAGAGGAAGTTGTGCTAATGTCTTATTTGGAGGTTCTCATGTGATTCGCTTCAGTAATTCTTGGTGCAGCGCCACCACAGGCCAGAGGCGGAGCAAGGTTTCAAATTGGTTTGGATTATTTGACACAGAGCAGTGTGAAACCAAACTTCTTCAGCTGAAAATGTAACAAATGTTACAATTTTGAGTCTACAGAGCTATCAGGTGTGAAAACACCCTAGATGTAATCTTAAATATATAAAAGACCGAGCAACACTGTTGTGTTTTCACCCACTTGGAGTTGGAACCTGGCAATGACCAGAGCAAGTTTACAAATTCTTGACATGTAAAAGCTTGGCATTCAAAAGACGAGAACTTCCTCTTCACCAGGTTCGCATGTAGAATGGATGGAAAGAAAAAGAAAGATGAGCATGAATATCCGTTTACACAGGTGTTTGGGTGTAACAGTGTAACTCCGTGCAGTGTGCGCAGCGGTCAACCAAATCCCAGCCATGAATAAAGGAAACAAAGCAGTGAGAGATTGTTCAGTTTCCAGCAGCTGTTCACTGCATGCTTGAGCTTTGTGTAAGTCGCTTTCAGGAAGCTTAAAAAACATATTTACAGAAGGTTAAAACATTATTACGTTTCTACTTCTCCAAAAAACATATTTAAACGTCTGGTCGATAAATTGTCCTTGAAGTTAATGCAATAAAAGATAATGTTGTTGTTTTGAGACCATTTTCACGTAATATAGTGGTAGCGGCATATTAATTATACAAGAACACATTCTCAAATATCAATAGACTTTAAATTCAAATTAACCTTGAACACTGGAACTGAAAGACATCTAAAATATCCAAAATAAATACAGAAATATAGAAACGACCAATAAAATGAATTATGAAGTCTCTGTAAGCAAAACTGTCCTTCAAAATAAGGGCCTAGTTGGGACCAAACCAAAAGACTGAAGACGTTTGTCATCCAGTTTTTGGTAAAAAACAAAAACAAAAAGAAAGAAAAATGATAAATCATGTAAATGAAAATAGTTGAGTTCGTTTTAATTCATCATCCGATTAATTGATTCATTGCTTATTGTGACAAGCCGCTGCACAAATTCATAGTCTAGCTTGTGTTTTGCATTGAAGCTCTTTGATTTCATTTACATTTCCTAATTATTTTCCTTTCTAATGTTTCAGTCATCATTTCCACTTAAAAGCTAAAAGTAAAGAGCGTGCAATGACATTACCTTGTCCTTTATCCAGTTTTCCTCTGTAATGCTCTTTTTTTTTTTTGAAACGCCAACAGATGGCCCTTCTGCTCCACTAAACACCAAATAATAGGAATAAATATCACTTAGAAATCAAGCGATGAATATTCTGAGGGAGATTAAATCTCCTAATCTGCATATCCCTGAAATATTAAAGTCACCACGGTGAGCGGCCGCTCCCGGAACAGCAGAAATAAGGACGGGACTCATTTATAGCTTTGCCATTGTTTAAGCTCACAGGGAGTGTGAAGGTTTGCCCGTTCAGAGGCGGGTGGGGAGGGTTAGGCTTCGCTTGCCCTGAGGTAGCTGCGCTGTGTGTCTGAGCCCAGCGTGGATGGAGCAGAGCAAGAGGAGATTACTCCGCAAACCCAGTCGCATTATGTCTGTGAAGATACTGCGGACAGTGGCCCCTTGGGAAGCAGGGAAGGGGGGGTGGCTTATTTTCTCTACTGTTTCTGAGGAGATGGATCGATTCGGCGCCGGAGTCATGATCACACACAAACATCCCTGGGAAGCTCTGACCAGGGTGGCAGGATTTAAAGCCGCAGCAGGAGAGAGGATCACATTATCTTTAACTAGACTTCAAAGACATTTTGGAGGCTCGTGATGTCAGGATTTAACTCTGTTCCCGAGCTTGTGTTTCAGCACTCGGATATCCTGCTTTTCAGAGGGCTGGCGCCCAGAGACTTGGGGGATCAAAAGCTGAGGTGGCTGTATGTAGAAATGCAGTTTGTTCATCTGGTTCTGTGAGTCCAGTACCTTGGAAACGCAGTTATTCCTGTAGACCAGTGGTGCCCAAAGTGTGGCCTCGAGGGCCGGCATCCTGCATATTTTAGTTCTCTCACTTAGATCAAATGATGGCTCATTAGAAAGCCAAAGAAGAACATAGACATGCTGAAAAGGTTGTTACTACCACCAGGGAGAGAACTACAACATGGAGGATGCCGGCCCTCAAGGACTCACTTTGGGCACGCCTGCTGTAGAGGTTCTCTAGAGTCAGCCATTCTCCATCCACAAACATCACTCCAGGTTACTAAAGCTTAATATAGTAAGCTATAGTAACCTAGTAATGTTATGCACACTAAATAATGAAGTGTGCAAAACAATTGCAAGTTTATCACAAGAGAAACAGGAAACATTTGGAAGAAGTTGCTCTGGACAGATGAGACCAAAACTAAAACCCTTTTTGTTGCGAAAAACTAACATTGCACGTCATCATCCCCAACAGAAAGCACGGCGGAGGCAGCATCATGCTGTAGGAATGACTTTTCGCAGCAGAGTTGATGAGCTTGATGGATTCCTGGATGGAAACTTGTTAGAGGCTGCAGTGTTACTGGTGCTGTGGTTCATCTTCCAGGGAGTGGACTCCAAATATTCAGCCAGAGTTACAATGGGAAAGTTTAGTTCTGAGCACATCCATGTGTTAGAATGGCCCAGTCAAAGTCCAAACTTAGAAATGCACAGCTGGTAGAGACATTTTTCAAAGGCTGTAGCTGTAGAGGGGAGAAAAACAAATCTTGGTAGGGTTGATGTCCCAATAGATTAAACAAAAATAAATAAATAAATAAATAAATAAAAGTGAAATGTTTTTTCAGTAACTTACTATTTGAACTGTATATAAGCATTTTATGTGTCAGCAGCTAACACTGCATCAGACTGAAAACTGTGAAAAATACTAAACTAATACATGATGACCTGTAAGTTTAACTTCGTCGAAGCAGCAGGTGAAAATCTATTGATTTTTAGAATCAGATAATGACACAAGACAGCTGAGGCCATCGTCCCTAAAAAAACTAAAACACTCTTGTATTGGATCAAATATTCACAATTACAAGCATAAAATTAATTGAAATTAACCCAGAAATCAGAAGGACTCAATGAGGTTGTGTTGAAACCACACTGCAACAAACAAACAAACAAACAAACAAACAAACAAACAAACTGTTTTTATCTTAAAATCAGGCACTCAGCAAAATCTTACAGATATTTAGCTCCTCCTTGTACAACACTCCATCAGAATGGCCAGCAAACATTGTGATATCAGTCAAATGTTGACATTACAACAGCAGTGTGAAATCAAAAGAGCCAACAACAGCAGCATCACTATTAACGGTTAAAAAAAAAAAAGTCCTATGGAGCATTTATCAAGAGCAGCATTAGCATAACTCTAACCAGAGCAGCATAGGAATCTCAAGTTGCTCTGGTTAGCATAGCGCTCTGTCAAAGCAACAATTTTCCTTCCGAATAGAGAATAGCATAATGCTAACCAGAGCAACATTCATAACTGATTACCAGTTAAGAACAACTGATAGAAGCTGATGAACAGAAACAGGAAATAGCAGAAAAGAGAAGAGCAACATGGAAGCTAAAGCTAATAAGAAATGCTGAGCAACAGAACATGTAGCAAACCTGCAAAGAAGAAATAGAAATCCAACGAATTCCTCCACTGGTTGTGGTGTAGCCATATTTGCTCTCTTTTTTTTTTTTCTGTGAAGATTTCCAGACTGGCCTGTGAGGTGAGGATAAGTTTTCGGTCTACTTCTCTGTGGCAGATGTTTGCACATGACAACCCCTCAGATTGAACCACGGGCACATAATCACCTGCGCTTAGACAAGTTATTTGACTATGAATAATAATTCACCCTCACTGCAGGCTAATGAGAAATTTAAGGATGTCGAACAGGTTGCAAATTTCCATTTTGATGAGGCATGTCACTTTTGTTTATCAAATGTCACAGCTTTTAAATTAAAAAAAAGTTTAAAAAAGCAGGGAAAAATCCAATTTTCCCTCTGAATAAAGAGGTTAAGCTCCTAATGCTGTCAATAAAGTTCAGATAAATTAGAGTGGGACTGAAAAAAGGCGAGTCAATGAGGTAAATGTGTCGACTGATCTTCATTCCAGAGGAAAATTTCCTCCAGTTTTGGAATATTTATTGCTGATTATTACTGGGGAAGTTCTCAGACGCTGACCCCTTCTGACTGCATCCACAAAACATCTGCAGCTCCTGCAATGATGTTTTAATAGAATAATTTTGGCACTGATACTGTGTGTGCATGCCATTTGCACTAAAACCAATAATTAAAGTAGAGCTCTAAACTCTGAGATATTTTTGAAAAATTTCTCAGTTGAATTCATTCGGTCAAAGCATGTGACATTGAGAGTGTTCTAATTTTTTATCTGCTTTTAAAACGTTTTTTAGATTTTTGGTGGCATAAAAAGAATGCCGTTCCTGGTGTTCTGGCTCTGAATGTGTTTTAAAACAGGACCAAGCTTTCTACTGTTGGAAGCTTTTCATAAAGTCAAAATTCATGTTTTTGTATATTTCACCGAACAAAACATTGTCCATTGGTACATGATTGTTGCTTCATGTGACCCAGACTTTTCATCTTGTCATTTTCTGCGAATTTCATGAACGTTTTTTGAAACAACCTGAAGTCACAAGGTTTATTCTATCATTTTGATTTTTTTTACTGTTGATGGTATCATAACAAAGAAAAAGAAAAAAATAAACCTTCCATGCAAGTTTCAACTGAAGGCATGAAAATCCCCAGCTGAGTTTAAAGTCAAGTCAAATTTATTTATTTTTTAGTCTGTGCAAGCAAATTAATTTCTATATTTTTTCTCTAGATTTGGACATTATGAGAATTTAATAGAAAACTAAAGTAAGCACTGCAAGCATTGTATTTGTTCCATATTTATTTAATCCATATGTAACAACATGCTATGTGTTGGTCGCTCACACATTACACAAATGGGGATATTAAAGTATAATTTTTTTTCTCTCCATTTTGTTTCATTGTCATTATTTTTCTTAGGTAAAACACTTAAGTTCAGATTTTAAGGAGGACAACACAGTGGTTCTCTATTTTAAACCATTTTTCTCTGAGTCCATCACTCAACAAAGTGGCCACGCATTTCTGGCAGCTCTGGACGGAACCTGTCCGTAACGTCAACACAGCCACTGGCAGCACTTGTGTCACAGTCTCCAGGCTTGTACTAAAAGAAATAAAAAAAAATATAAAATAAATTAACTTGCTTCCTTTTGGATTTCAAATCTCACTGAAATTGACAGAATATCATGGTGCCGAGTTATACTGCTGAGCATCCGGCACGCACGCCTCTTTGATAGTGCCGGATGACAGGACCTCTCTACCACCTCTGGAGTCTTTGCTGTCATCGTAGGATGCGGAAGAAAAGGAAGCCGAACAGCACGGTAGATGAAGTGTGCTCGCTGTGGCAACGGGAGGCGGAAATATTGGCAAATGGCTGGATCCCGCGACTGGCACCGTTTCATCGTTGTTGTGCAATCGACGTTTTTCCTACGAAACACGCTTTGTGTTTTGTGTAAGATATCACGTTATTTCAAGTCAAAGAGTTCGGGGTCCAAGTGAAGTCATGAGTCATCGGTGTGAAAGTGTGTAAAATTTGAGTCCACGCCTCTGCCATAAAGCCTGTGTGCAAGTCCTCAACCAGATAAAAGGCCTGGTGTTTGGGATGAATATATCCCCTAAACCCGCTCCTAAACCGCCTGGAAGGCATTTCCAGTGGAGTCAGGCCTGCTCTACCTGCACTGGGTGGAGCAACTCCTTCACAAAGCCTAGACATAAACCAGAGGACGTGATCAGTTTAGTTTGAGTCACTGTTAGTGTTTCAGCAAGGTGTGGATGTTTGTGGATTACCAATCTGCCGATTCTGATTTTGGCCGGTTCTGATTTTTTTAATATATCGAGAAAGTCACTGAGTTAGCAACAGAGGAGAAACTATTGTTTACTGCAAACGTGTAGACATGACATGGTGGGCCGGTCTGACCCTTCTCACAGAACAGCTGAAGAGAACAGCGGTTGATGTTTAGAGCTTTAATATCGACTTCACATCGGTCCCAATTAAGGAAACTGGGACAGATTTATTTTCTGACCAATTTATCGGTACACCTCTAGTTTTTGTGCTAATTTTGAATAGGTGCAATGTTTAGGGTTGAATAAGAGAAATTGCACTTCTGTAGTGTTAAAGTTATACACACAAGATTAAAATATCTTGAGTTAAAACAGTGGACAGCTTACAAAAAAAGACACGACATTAAAAAATAAAATGTAGTAAAATCAAGCACTGAAAAACAAAATGGTGCCATTGAAAAACCTACAACAATTGTCACAAAGTCAGTAAGTGGTCAGTTTATAAAATTAATAATGATAGTAGTCATAAAAACAAGACCCTTTCAAGAGGTTGAGGAATGATAAACCACCAGGGGACTGCAGGTAGGACGAGTGGAAAACTGAAGGATCCATGAAGGAGCCTGGTGGTCCATTGATGTGGACCAAAAAAAGTGCCCTTCTAAAATTTTTATTTTATATTTTTTACAGTTTATAGTGCTTGGCCCAAAGTAGAAATTTCTGAATTTAAAAGCTTATTTTACAACTGTCCTCCATTTTTGTTATTTTGCTTGAAGTAAATCTCACATCACTAGCTATGTGCTGCACAAGGTGTGTGTTTTTTTCCCACTCGAGTACCTGCAGCGGCATTGAAAACTTGTCACAGAAAAAGAAAAAAAGCTGGAGCATATCATCATAAGTTGTTCAATGGGTTTGTTTCTTTATTTCAGCGACAATTTTTTAATTTCCAATGTCTGATTTCTAAATGCCAAATCTTTGTTTTTTCCCAAAAGCAGCAGAAGCTGTCACTGTTGTAGCTCCGTAAAAATACAGCTAAAACAGAAAGCTTGTGTGTTTGGGTTTCAGTTTTTTTCTCCCAAAATAATAATAATAATAAGAAATTATCTAGAGGTGTGCGAAGCAGCTGGTAAAAAAGAAAAATCCATGCTCCCGGCAGCGACTCATCTTGAAAACATGAAAGGCCAAGTTTTCTCTCCTAATGCCACATTAGAGTGTCGGGAAGCGACGTTGTAATTTTATTCATTCATTAATTTCCCATATCTCTCCTCTTGTCATTGTGTTTCACAGAAAGCAAAATTGAAAGGGTTTCATTAAAAAGCCACGGAATAATTGGAATGTGACAGGACGCCGAATGGGGTCTTTCTCTTCCCAAAGGTTAAAGCTGAGAAACTCGTCGCTTCATTTGTGCAGCCGTCAGCCAGCAGGAAGTCACTTTTCTTCCTTCGCATGCGATTCCACCTGTGCTGGGGGAAAAAAATCTCCCTTGCAGTCACTTAAGTCTTCAGACTGTTTTAAGAGCTGAATAAGTGGAAAGTGTGACTCCGCTCACTGCAGCAAATACTTTGATCAGCTGACTGAAAGGGCTGTACAGGGATCAACATTTAGTGTTTTGACACAGATTGCACATTGGTGAAAAAGCATGGGCTGTTTTATCTCTGTATCAGCGAGAGATGGGTAAATTATTAATGAGCGTGTAAAAGGAAACTGCATTGATTGATTAGGCTGAAATAAAACACTTTGTTTTGAAAAAAAAAAAGAGAAACAGAGAGAATAAAGAACCCTGCTGCGGTCCGACAGGACGAGGCAAACCCGCTGTCTGAGACTGTCTGTGTGTGTTTGAAAGTGTAAGGCTGTCAGCGCCTTAAAAGCATGAGTTTCCATTTGTACAGGAGCCTCTGTCTCTCTCTCTCTCTTGAGAAGGCTCGGTTCACGGTTCAAGCCGAGGCTTTCATCTGTCAATCACAGGAAAAGATTAGAGGATATCAGAGGTCGCCGTGTCAAACCTCTCATCCTGTCCTCATCCGCGGGGTTGCTCCGACTTCAGGGGGATCGGCTTTCTCGCTCACTGCTGACTCCAGCCGCCGCAGGAGAGCAAATTAAATCTCTTCTCCAGCGCTGGAGCAATGTTTTTACTCGCTCACGTGTCGGCTAAATTATAAATGCGCCATTATTATTTGTTTGCTTCATGTTGGACTGAAAGATGTGCATTATTCAGTCTGTCCTGACAGCAGAAGAAGAGGAAAACCAGGTCGTGGGTGTGGGGGGGAACATGAGGGATGTTGAAGGTGGGGGGCGGGGGTATTTGGGATTTGAGCAGTCAGGCATGTGCAATAATGAACTTTCTCAGTCCTGAACAGGAAGATTGATCAAGGCTGAAAAAGAAAAAAGGTGGTAGCTACTTCCAAGACAAACAGACCGATGATGCTTTGATGAAGCTGGTTGTTTGTTTGTCCTGCTGGTTCCCCGTCTGTGTGTTTTAATACTTCAGACCCGTAGAGCCTTTCAAGCTAATCGAGTTTTGCGTTTGCGTGTCGTCTTCTCTTTCAGTTCTGAGAGATGATTTCCGGCAGGCCCCGAGCGATGTGGTGGTGGCTGCCGGAGAGCCCGCGGTGTTGGAGTGCGTGCCCCCACGGGGTCACCCCGAACCCTCTGTCTTCTGGAAACGCAACAACGCCCGCGTCAGCAGCAAAGACGACCGCATCACGGTGAGCATAAACGCAGGAGCACTGACCTAAACTCTCTGTTTTTGATGATGATATAACCATGAATACTTCAGTTGTTTAGTGTTATAAATGATTCTGTGTTTTTCTGTCTCTCTTTTAGCTGCTTGCATGCTCATGCACATATACATATGTTCACACGCTCACGTATACGCACATGTGAGGTTTAGGTGATGACTTCATAAGGGAACGCCCTCTTTGGGGCGTAGCTTGGATAGAGGCCTAGAAAAGGAACTAGAAACTTGTGTCTGGCGCCATTTCCTGTGTTTCCCTTAAGGAAGCATGGTGATGGACCAGCGCTGTAATTTGGGCTTAATAAATTGGACTGTTGATTTCAACTTGCTGACTCTGTCTGAACCTCCTACGTTACGAACTGGAGCTGGAGAAGGGAAAGCCTCCGACATGTTACTAGAGGACCAACCAAGAATTGGCTTAATTTTCCAAATTCATCCACAGAACAGCTACAGCATTTCCAGTTCCTGTAGTCTTTGTAGAATATGTTATTCATTTCTAATCCCTTTTAGAACTCGGGCTGTTTTGAATTGAAAAACGTGCAATTTAGCATATTGTTAACTTAGTGCCTTAGTGCCTGAACTCATGTGTTGGCTAAATTATAAATGCCAACATTTATATTTGGCACTGATTACCCTTGGTAGCATTGGTAACCAATGGTAACCATTGACAGCTACGGTATGCATTACTGCAATGTTCTATCAAATAAAATCCAATAAAATACATTGAGTTTTGAGGTCATATCATGACTACGTGGTGAAAAGTTCAAGGGATGTGAACATTTTTTTAAGGGAATGTAATTATTAGTAAATCCAAACCAGTTTTGATCTTAGCTTGGCTGTGGAGCTTATTTCAAATATTTTTCTAAATTACATTTTTAATTTTAAAAAATACTAATATTAACACAAGGTTTAATTTGGATTTGCACTATTTTTGTACAAAAATAGTATAAAATTAGACATTGTAGTGATGCAGCAAAACCCAATACACTATCTAATGGTGGCATTCAAATGGTTAAGTTTTCAGTTTGCCTCTGAGAGCATCAGACCTACATGTTTCTGCACTTCCTGACTAATAAAAACATTCTAATTATTTACAACCTATGATTTCTGCTGCATTTACTGTAGCAGAACAAAAAGCAGAAATGTATTTTAGCTGACTCATAGTAAGCTCAAAGCAAAAGCTAATGTCACTTTGAACAAAACAGAAAAAAAAATGGATTTGTCTTATTTTTCTTACTTTGAACCTCATGTATGATGTGGCATTCGAAGTCAAGGAGGAATATGTTTTACAAAAAGGAGAGATACTCATTTAGACTGACAATAGTTTTAAAAGACTATAATTCAGGGCAGACATGTTGTTACGCTATGGACTGGAAAATCTCTGGATCCCTGGCGCCCCTGTCGTCCTCTCCCCTCATGTGTGAAACCCGGAGATGGCTGCGAGATTGCTGAAAGTCAACTTTTAAAATATAGGCAGTGGCTGTCTGAGGGCAGGAGAAACTTTATTGTAACACACACATAGTTCACTGTGTCGCTTGTGGGAAAACCACAACGATTCACGTGTTGTTTTGATATAAAATATTCATAATTTATTCCTGGAAAGCTTTCCTAATATGGATTTTTGCCATCAAAGGCTGAAATGATCCAGGATACGTGAGACGTCAGGAGACTCTGAGCTGAGCTGTCATTCTATGCTGATGTTCTCCTTTAGATGCGAGGGGGCAAGCTGATGATCTCCCCCACCAGGAAGAGCGATGCCGGCATGTATGTGTGTGTGGGAACCAACATGGTGGGAGAGAGGGACAGCGATCCTGCCGAGCTGGTGGTTTACGGTAAAAACTCCACATCTTCACAGAGAAGTGTTTGCTCTCTCAAAACATAATGTTTCAAATCATTAAACAAATGTTAACAAAAATGACCAGAATAAATAAATCATGATCTATAAAGTGCAAAACTAACCCTAATCCTAACTAAAACAAAACAACTGTTTGCTGTTATTATAACTTTTATTAATGGTTGTCAATAACTGGGAATGAGTTTTTAAACTCACTGTTGAGAAATAGTGACTTGTGCTTCTTTGGAGAATTATTTTAAAGTAGCTTCATTGGAACAGTCACAACAGTGATGATTTTGATTAGGCCACTCCAAAATCTGTCCAGCTAGCTAGATAGCTTCACCTTTCCTTTTTGGGGAAAGGTTCATCACAGTTGTGTACAATGACTCTCACTATTTACCTGATACTCAGAGCCTAAGAGATGACTTAGCCATATTGTCACATACTGTAGCTAGCTGGCTAGCTTGCTAACTTATCTAGATAGATAACTTACATAGCTAGCTAGCTAATGATGGTAGCTAGCTAGGGTGGCGCTAGTTTCACCTTTCCTCTTTGGGGAAATGTTCATCACAGTTCTGGACAATGACGCTCGATGTTTACCTGAGACCCAAAGCCTAAGAAATGACTGTGAATTTCTTCCAGTCTGATGTCTATAACTTGTTGGACCACAATGTGGTACTGTACTGTACTTTATGTTGTCAGACAGGTCTGAGTTAAGCACTTATTGATCATGTAGTAAATTGTAAATAATCTAATAGAAACCATTTTGTGAAATGTTATGACTTAAAATGATGGAATTATATTTTTTACATAGGGACAGGTTCATCTTAAAT
Organism: Poecilia formosa; assembly: GCF_000485575.1. NCBI lineage: Eukaryota > Metazoa > Chordata > Actinopteri > Cyprinodontiformes > Poeciliidae > Poecilia > Poecilia formosa. The sequence continues at coordinate 1,995,307 of NW_006800002.1, forward strand.
ATGAAATAATTTGAAAAAATGTTTTCATGTTTCCAAAGCTGAACTTCGAAATCTGTGAGGAGTTTTGCACTTTTACCGCATTTTATTCTGCCCATTAGTTGGCATAATGTGTTCGTGCATAATGCCTCCTCTGCAGAACGTCCGGTGTTGGTACGGCGCCCGGTAAACCAGGTGGTCATGGAGGAAGAGACTGTGGACTTCCTGTGTGAGGTCCACGGCGATCCTGCTCCCACCGTACGCTGGCGGCGAGAGGAAGGGGAGCTTCCTCGTGGGAGGTGAGACTAAAGGAGATGTGCACGAACCGTTGAAGAGACGTATGTTAGAAATAGATCTCAGTTTTGAGTTTCTAGCACACATTTGCAGCAGGTTTGATCTTTTATTATTTAGTTTAGCTTATGGAAATGTTCAAAGAGCATTAATTGGTGGAAACAACCCAGCTTTGAACAGTTTCGTCATTTCTTTCTTTTATAATACATAGACAGGATGAGGCTATCATGGTTTAGCATTTTGACTCTTAAATCATGTTTGTTTACTCAAAATACCTAGAAAAAAAGCTTTTGATGTCATCATGGAAAGAGTTGTACTTTTACTCAGTTTATGTTAGTAAATTTCATCAGCACAAACTCTGCACTCTTTTCTATTGCTAGTCTTTTGAGCATTGCTTCAATATATTCCTGCCATTTATATCTGAGTTTTCTTCCATTTTGATGATTTTCGTATAAAAAGAAACATCTAAAATATTCCAATGTGCATCACTTAAGAAAAAGAAAAACCTATGGCGTCTTTAGTTTTGTATGGGTATTACATCATATTATCTTCACTCTCATTTCATTCTATTTGAACTCATTTCTTTAAATGTGCTAAATGGACCTAATTTACTCACTGCCTGCTCTGTATTGACATTGATTGCCAGATATTTAAATTTATATTTGAACACAATTGCAATTGTTTTAATCATAAAGCCTGATTCAGTCTGGCTTTTTTTTTATTTATCACCTTTTTCAGGACATTTTTATTTGTTTCCAGAAAATTCCTCCAAAAAAAAAAAAAAAAAAGAAAATCATGGCTTCAGATTGAGTGACATGGAGGGGGTGAATCTTATCTTGTCCTACCAGCAGATTGCTTTTTTCACTTTGTGCAGTTAGTATTTTTTATTTATTTATTTCTTTTTGTGTGCGTGTGTGCGTGTGTGTGTGTGCGTGTCCACCCTTTCTGTGTCTCACCTCGCTTCGTTCCCAGGTTTGAAATCCGCAACGGCAACAACCTGCGTTTGTTCCGCGTGAAGGAGCAGGATGACGGGACGTACACTTGCACATCTGAGAACAGCGTGGGCAAGACGGAGGCCTCGGCCATGCTGCAGGTCCACGGTGAGAACACGCGCCACTCATGCCAAATAAGAGCCGCATGCAGACCCGTACTTGAGTATGCACTGAAGGAGCTCCCGGTGCCTGTGAGGTCACGTGATGGCTGTATTAATATAAATCCTGCTGCTGATTTTTTTTTTTTTTTTTTTTCCGATGATTGCTGTGTTTTCAGATGGGAGCATCTGTGTGGGTCCGACGGTGGTGCCAGCAGCTTATGTTAAACCGTATGGATTATGCTGTTTGACAGATGTTTGATGGATGTGTACTTTCACTCACTGCCAGAGAGCAGTCACAGTATTAATAAGACATGACTCCCCCTTTCTTTCTCACTCTCTCTCTGTCTCTCTCTCTCTCTCTCTCTCCTCCTGTCTCCTTATCTCCCCTCTCTCTCTGCCTAACTCTCAGTGCCCTTTCTCTCCCCACACACTCGTCATGCGTCTTGGTTTGAACAGTCTGGGATGACTTCATTCACTAATGCCTTTATCACGGCGAATGAAATCCAAACCCGACAGTTTTCTGTTCAACCTTCTTTCTTGCTCTTTTTTTTGTAAACACTTTTCCGTGCTTTTTATTTTCTGGCTCAGTGTTTCATCCATTTCATTAGTTTTCTATTTTTTTTCCCCTCCACCCATCATTTTTCAAGCCCTATCATCATTCCACTTCGCTCATTCCACAAGATCTAATTCTTATCTAAGATAGAAAGAAAAAAAAAGAAAACGACATTCGTGTCTCTCGGTAATTTAGGTTATTTTCTATCTGTTATTCCTAATGGTTTTTAAAAGCAACAATCAGTGCCTAATGGTGTAAATAAGTCCCTCCATTAGGTGCTGACACATTGACAGCGTCTGTTGCTGCAGTAAGGCATAAGGAAGCCCCAGACTGTGTAACACCAGATTAAGGACTCCTTCTACACGCATCTGCCATGTCCAAGGCAGTGTGTCAGGATAATGTGACACCATGCAAATCCTGCCTTGAGTTGCAGCTACAAGCAGCAGAAAGTGGAGCTGAAAAGTGTTTTAATCAGAACTCAACCCATGTCTCAGAGTTAAATAATGACATAGCTTTACTTTGATGTGGTTTTGCTTTAAACTAGGATAGGTAAGCATGCGGGATTTAAAATATAAGCAACTTGAGCTTCCCCTTAAAAGGAAATTAAAGCTGCTTTTGGGTGACAGAAAGAATAAAGAAGGTTGTAAATTAATTCTCAAAAGAAAAAAAAAAAACTTTTAAAGTGCGGGGCAGAAGTAATTGTGTTCTGGAACGTTGTCAAATTTTTTGCGTTACGGCCAAGACCTTAAACGCCTCATGTCTTCTGTGGCCTCTAGCAGGTTTTATCCCCCTCACTGCTGCAGTATAACCTTTAACAAATATTTTAAAATATATGTATTTTTTATATGAAACAGTCACCATGTTGTGATAGCTTAACCTTGAGTTTTTACACAGATAATCTGTGAAGAAAATCAAGCTCCTTTTACCTCCTCCCTGCAGAAATACATCGCTCAGTCAGAAACAATCAATCAGAGCCTGTATAGTTGAAGGTCTAAGTAAAATCTGATCTAAATAAAAATAAAAGTGGTCCTGCTGCCATCTGCAGAAATAAACCAATCAAGACCCAGGAGGAGGGATTTAGCACAGTCAATCATCCTTGTGTATGTGCTGCTGCCCCCAGCCACCACTGTTGTGAATGCTCAGGCTAGTTAGCATAGCTACCGACGGCGGATAAACAGTTTTTCTACAATGGCAATTTGTTTCTCCACCAATAACAGTTTAGCAGAACGTACACCAGCGTGATTGATGGCACTAAATCCCTCCTCCTGGCTCTTGATTGGTTTATTTCTGCAGATGGCAGCAGGGCCACTGAGAGGAGGCAGAGGACCTCAGTGTTTTTATTTTTATTTAGATCAGATTTTATTTAGACCTTCAACTACACAAATACAACAAGGCATCAAAATTCATAACGATCTTTTTTCACATATCATTATTCTCTTATTGTTGTGACAAAATGACCATTTCAACAAATATGTAAAACATATTCCTTATGAAAGTTACTGCAGCTTTAAGGCTTTTCTTCAACAAAGGCTTTCTTTTAGGACAAATTTGTGAATTTGACTGTTGCCGTAGTGACACATTCTCCAACACTAGCTGTGGATCTCTGCAGCTCATCCAGAGTCACTGTGCGTCTCTTGGCTGCTTCTCTGAATAATTCCCTTTTTGCCCAACCTGATCATGAACTGAATCTGTAAGTTTAAAGCTCCGTTATAACTTAATCTTGCTTTAAACTCCTGCACATCTTTATTCCTGACCTGTGTGATTTGTTCCTTTTCATTATGCTTCTTTTTTTTTTTTTACTGATCCTCTCCAGCAGATGTCTGAGGGCTTCACAGAACAGCTGTGTTTAAATTTCACTCAGGTAGACTCTGCTGACTAATAATGTTAGCTCTGAAAGTAGTTTGTTTCCCTGGATTTTATCTTGAAGAACGCAAACATTTTGGAAAGTCTTTTGTTTTTTATCCAGGCTCCTGCTGACAGTTGGAGATAGGCACCCACAACCCTTCATGAATTAACTGGGTGTAGAAAATGAAGGATGGATAGATGACTTCCTTTCATCCCACTTTGCAAATTTGCAGTTATTTATATTGTCTTGTTCATGGATGTCTTTGATTGTAACGTGACAAAGCGTAAACAAAACAAACAAAAATCATGAGCGACGAACGCTGCATAGATTGATTTTCGTGCCCCCTCGTCATCATTACTTAGGATTCATTTTTCTACTTTTCCAATAGTTTGTTGTTTTGAATCCTTTGCCTCGACTGCAGTCAGGGAAAAGCCAGGTGACATCTCGGTGAACTCCTCAGATCTACAGCGGGGAAAGGAAGTGATTTAATCCTCTAGTCGGTCTCACAACTAAACAACACAATAGTGAGGCAGTGTCCTAGAATGCCCTGCAACGATAATGAGAAAAACACAATCTGAATGAAGAAAATACAAATTAAAACGCACAGAGGACTAAATTGAGAATCTTAAATGGTACGAAAATGTTTAACATGGCTGAGTGAAGCAAAAGGAGTAAGAACTACTGTTCCTTTAGCTGAACCTGCAGGATTTAAAGTTTACAACATGCATTTATTCTGTTATAAATTAACTAGAAAAGCCATTAACAGATCACCCAGTGGCTCTCTGATCAATTCTGCTGCGTCCCAGCAGGAATCATCATTCATTCCACCGTGTGTATCTGTGTTGGTCCTGTGATTAGATGTGCATCTGGTGTTGGTATTTGTTGCATACATTGGGATTTTAATCAGAATTCAAAATTTTCAGGTTGAAAGTGTTTCGATGGCTCTAAAAAAAAAAAAAAAACTCGCAATCATCTGTAGTCTGATTTGTCTTTAAGACCTTTATGGTAAGAAAAGCTGTCAGAACATAATTCAGAATGTTTTTCTAACCTTCCTGCCACGAATATTCATAGCTGACCTATTGGAGGCGCAGGCTTCGCACTATGTGTGTGCTTGTGAGAGAGAGCAGCTGCTGTAAATCAGGTTTTACTCTTATTATACGAAGAGAAAATGTTTGCTAGAGTTCACAGCCTTTCGCTTGCTTTTGCTAGCGATTAGCACAGTTGGCTCATCTAGCGTTACTAAAACATCAGCCTCTGCGCATGTGTTCCCTACAGAATGCCAATATTTATCTTAACTCTGAGATTTAAAAAAAAAAATGCTGCATGGTCCATGAGTGAATGAGGTGGAAATCTAAAAGAAATAAAACAGAGCAGCTTTACTGCAATGCGTTCAGCCTTCACTCTCATCTGCTGAGAGTCTGGTAAAGGTTAGAGAAAATACAGTTTGTCTTTTAATCAGCTCACGCATACATCTCTGTTTTTTTTTTTTTTTTTATTTTGTGGTAAATATCTTATTGACACTGAAAACAGCTGACTTTGAGTCGTATTACTTAAACCCCCGTGACCTGATAGTGCTTAAGTAATGCGGTTTGGCCCAAATTGGTCGAGTCCAGTCACTGGCTAACTTCTCTCAGCATTTTTTTTGTCCTTCTTGATTAATAATTGAGGGCAAGTTTCTGCTACCCGTGTCAATTTAATTGACAAAGTTTAGGGCTCATTGTTAAGTTTGTGAACTATCTTGATAAGTGTGAATTTACAGAACTCTGCATGTGAGTGGAATAGGAGAAACTATGTATTAGTATAACATGAGACAAAAATCAAGCTACTCTGCCTTCTCTTTGTGATTCTACTGCCATCTGCAGAAATACATGTTTGGTCATAAACAACCAATCAGAGCCAGGAGGAGGGTCTTAGCGATGTCAATCATGCTTGTAAAGGTGCTGCTCACACCCTCCCTCCTGCTCTCTGCTACAGTGCAGCTTCTTCCTCATAGCAAGTTCAGAAAAGCTACATTCTGCAGCTTTAAGTCAGTACATAATTTATTCCTTTGGTCATGATGATGTTATTGGACCAGTGTTGCTTATGTAATTCCAGCAGAAACTAAAGTTAGTCGGTAAGTTTTTTTTCCCCTCGGTATTGCAGATGGGCAACTCTGTGTTTGTGCTCACATGCATGATGCAGAGACACCGTAGAGCAGATGGATCCAGGCTGGAGAAGCTCCATGTTCTGTGGGAATTGTGAGCCAATCAATCCAGCTGGATGTAGTGGGCAGCGGTCAGTGCGAATCCTCGGAGGACGCGATGACGTCGTGGATATTGCAGCGATCCGACCTCAGATGGAGAATGAGAGCTTTTTGAGACCTTTTCCAAAAATAAGCCAGAAAGAAAATGTCACGAGGACGGTGGCAGTTTGTGCAGCGTCGATCTGCTGCGTGTCAGGGTTTTATTTTTTCCTCCCGTTTGTTTTTCTTCAGTTCAGCTTGAGGTGATTTCTCTCATTAATGATCAGAGACGGATGAGAGAGTGGAGATAGCTCAAAACTGGCTCAGAAGGGTAAATAGATCCTTCCATTCAGCTTGTTAAGAGCTAATGAGGGTTTTATCGATTAACATCAGAGTAAACAGCTGTGATGGAGAGGGACTTAATACGTTTGCAGCCATTTTTAATCCTTTACGTTTATGTAAATCGGCTTTCAGACCCAACGCTTTGAAATAAAACTAAAATCCCATCAAATAAACATTTATGATATAATGACAGTGAGGGGAACTTTTTAGGCCAACGTTGGTGACTTGAATTAGTGGCAGTCAGTGAAGCTCAGCGAACAGAGGGGCCACGTACAGGGGCAGTCAGAGCTTGTTTGGGGCCCTGGGCCAATAAATGAATAAAATTAATATTTTATTTGAAAAATGTTGGAGAAACAAGAATAATAAAATACAATAAACACACATAGCAGGGGACAAACATACCATATACACTCCTGTTAAAAGTATACAATACTGTAGAAAATAAATGCAATTAAAGTAAACTGCACCATGAGTCAAACATTGATATAATTATGTGTTGCATTTTGATCAAGACACATTTTACTACTTAACTGTCAATTAACATCTACATTAATTTTTAGAAACATGTTTTACACCACTTCACTTAAAACACACAAATCAATTTGCACAACTGTTATAAAAAAAGTCCTACACTTTGTGAAATAATTACTTTTCAAGCAAGAAATAGGCTACAAATTTAACTGCAAAATGGGTTACTATTATGGCCGCCCTAAAGGAGAAGCTGCCCTGGGCATCTACCCACTTCGCCCATATCAGATACCGCTACTGGCGACGTGTGGTTGATTGGAGATCGGCGGGCTTCTTTGTCCTGGAGGTTTAAAGCTGAGCGTTCAGGAGAGACCCTCATCACCTGCTTCCTTGACTTTTTTGTGGCAAAGGAGCAGCAGCAGCTCAGCTTTTCCACCGTGACAGGAATGCTCTCCTATCTCCCAGGCTGAGTCTATGAAGAAAGCCAATTTCAGCCAATAGCATTTCGGATCAAGTCTTTTCACTTGTGATCTCTATCTCCAGATAGAGTGCTAGCTGGAGTGCTCTGCCTTTTTGGCTCGGTTTTCTGTTTACCACTACAGACAGACGAAGCCTCCCGATCCATTTATCCATCTTGCAATCCATCCTACCATCAGTCATGAAGAAGACATCAAGATAATTGGGCTTCTTTCCTTCTGGAAGGAGCAGTCTGTCTTTTCAAGGCAAAAAAACTAAACAAAAGAGTGGTTTATTGAAAACAGTGTGTCACCATATCACTTTATCAATACATAAGCCTGTCACAGTAATCATTAAATCAATTAATTACACAATAAATTAAAACGAGCGCAATCATTTCCATTTGGACAACAGTTGTTTAAGAGACACTCCCCTTTAACCCAGTTGAAAAGCCGCCATTTTGTTAAGAGTTCTTTTAGAAATTAAAAACTTAATGTTTGAGTGGGTGTAGTTGCATTAATGCTATTACTATTATTTATTTTTATTATATTAGTTGAAAATGGTCTCTACATGACAATATTATCACTTATCCCAATAATTTCTGGGACAAATTATCGTCCATCAAAATTTGTTAAACAAATGTACATCTTGTGAATGCTAATCACAAGGATGCAATCAGAAAAAGCTAGTTTTTTTTCCTCTATCAACTAATGCTCTTAATAAACCTTCTTGTATTCCTTTCCTTCCAGTGCCGCCTCAGATTACTGCAAAGCCCAGAGACCAGATTGCCGCCCAAGGGAGGAGTGTAACCTTCCAATGTGGCACCACAGGAAACCCTCCACCTGCCATCTTCTGGCAGAAAGAGGGCAGCCAGGTAAGAGGCTGGATCGGAGAATAAGATGTTTGTGAGTGGAAAGTTTGCAGTTGTTGTTTTTTATGTGTTGGTGTTAGCTGCTTGAACAGTTTTACAAGCTCTTTATTGTTTGTCATATCAATAAACAGAGTTTCACACCTCCCTTTGAAAGGCGAGAATGACTCACCCCAACATGTGCAGGTTTTCTTTTTTTTTCTTTTTGATTTCATCCTGACACCTTTTTTTCTGAGTTGCCCACACTCTTCAAAACACATTTTCAAGACAAATGTTGCACACGTTTTTACACATACAGCTTACTGGGAGAGATAACCTACTGGAAAATACAGCTTACACAAAGGATATAAAAGGTTTTTCCAATTCAAGACAAAGATTTGTCATTGCAGACTTTTTTTTTGTCATCCATACTGTGGCATAATCTGTACAACTTAATGGAAACAAACTGAAGTCTTTTAGGGAAAAACTAGAATAACCCATTTGTTTCAGGAACTTCATCACTAAGTGAAACACATCGTCGTCTAATAAAACCAAGGTCTCACTTTTGGCCGCCATTTCAAGAGGCAGGCGTGGCTCTCAAAACAATACAGCACATTACCTAAATAATGCCCAAACTTAAGCCTGGTGGAGGTAGCATCATGCTCTGGGCCTAGAATGGGGATCGTGGCCGAGGCGGAGGGGATTATTATCATTTCCATGCCGGTGTTGGTACTAAACCTGAGGCTCCTGCAGGAAAGCTGAGGATTAAGAGAACCTTCATTTTTTCAGCCTCATAGTCTCTGCTCTCAACCCCCCCACCCCCGTCGGCAGGAATATGATCCGGATGCAGTTGGAGGAATAAAGCAGGGGAATGAAGGAGGGCTTAGCAGGTGCTGAAAGTGCTCCTACAAGGCAAACTCTGCTCTGCTTCCACATTATCCTGACTATAAATTCAGCTCTGCTCAATTAGCAGCTACCTGCACCGACTCCAAGCACAGACATATAAAGCTCGGTGTTTTTTTTTTTGGTTTCGTCCCCATGCAGTATTAACGAATACACATGCCTGCTTCCGCTTACAGTTGTGCTTGGCTGTTTGTTTTTTTCACTCTATTTGGAGGATTATCTGTAACCTTATAACTTTGGTCCATCCATCGAGATCTAAGCCTCTTAGAGGAATAAAGTGGTTGGCTGAACGGATCCCTTCCCCCCTCGTTTTACATCCGGAAAAAACAGGATGACAGAACTGCAAGACATCTGGTACATCGTCAACAAACACCTTGAATGCCGGTTATTCGCTTTAATTTGATTTATTTATCGGGGTTTTATGTGGGAATGCTTGCAGCCGTGCGGGGTATTGTGCACAACAGAGAGGAAGAGTTAATTGGGAGATTCAAGCCGTATCTTCCACTTAATCTTTAAACTAGTCAGGTTTTTTGAAGGTTAAAGGGAAAGAAAATTACATTGATTCTTGCGTGAATTTTTAAATTTTTTTTTGCACCAGGCACACAACGTTCCACACGCAACAGAACAAAAGACACTTTTCACTGACGAAGCCCATCCTCACACTTTACCAGCAACAAAAAGGGCTAAAGCTGCGTTGATTTATTAGATTTTAGAGAAATAAAACTTTAAATTCCCTTTTTCTTTTCCACAATGCAGAAGTTTTGTTAATCAAAATTTTCACTGTAGAAAAATGTAGTTCAGATTTGACTGATGTAAAAGCTGCAGTTATTATGCTGGGCTCAGTCTATTGAGAAAGAAACAAGAAATGAAAAAAGGCTTTTTTTGTGTGTGTGTTTTTAAACGTGGAATCTCAGAAATGTGGAAAGTGTGGCGTTAATTTGTATTCTGTTCACTTTACAGTAAGACCCTACAATAAAATCAAGTTTTAGTTGCCTTCACAAGCACCTAATTACTAAATAGTTAATTTGTGTGTAATTTAGTTTTTAGCATGAATCCAGCTGTTCTGTGCAGGTTTGTTGGAAAACATTTGTGAACAAACAGCGTAATGGAGACTAAAGAACACGATTTAAATCAGTCTGGAGCCGCAGATCAGGTGGAGGAATCTGCTGACGGGGCAACCGGTGGGTTTTCAATAAATCAATCTGACCCTTATGGAAGAGAGAGCGAGAGGAGAGCCATCAGAGGTCGTATTTGCAGTTTGCTACTGGGCATGTAGGAGATGGAAATGTTTGGAAGTTCTGTTCTAAGTTTCACAAAATTTAACATTCGAAACATTACAGGAGGCAGAAAACTATGTTTTATATCACCTTAAATTCACTAGTTCCACAACGAAGCATGGTGTAGGTAGCATCATGCTTTGGGGATGATATCCGTGAACAGAACTGGGAACAATTGTGTTGTTTCTACCAAATCTGACTGAGCCTTGGCTCTCTGCGTATTTTTTGTTGATCTATCATAATTAAATCCCAATTAAATACACTGAGAAAAACAGGGAGATTTTTTTCAGCTTCTGCCGTTCCTTTGGCTTTTTCATAAACTTCAGAACGTCTCAAATGGACCAAATCTACACGATCTTTCTCACTCGGCCTGTGCATCGATGTGTCCAGATGCTGCTGTTTCCCGGTCAGCCACCGTCGCAGTCCGGTCGGTACTCCGTTTCCATGAGCGGAGAGCTGATCATCGCGGATGTCCACCCCGAGGACTCGGGCTTCTACGTCTGCCAGGCCATCAGCGTGGCAGGAAGTGTGCTGACCAAGGCTCTGCTGGAGGTGGAAGGAGGTACGTCTTTGACCCACAGGGTCATATTGCCAGGTTTGCTCTTCACCACCAGCTAATAAGGTAAACACATTAATTACTTAGTAGGTGCACAACAATGGGGGCTCAGAGCGAGGGCACAGTCGGAGGCCCCATAAGTGATGAGCAATGAATTCTAGACCTAATGTTCTTTTTCAGGCAGCTTGTAAACGGCAGATTTATGCCTTCTTCTGTCCTCTTTATGCAGCCTATTAAACTCTACCTGTTTGCATCTGAAGGGTTTTTTTTCCCTTGCGCATTTTACAGCTGGCAACTTTCTAATTACATTCCCTCAGTCTTCTAAATGTGTTTGTCCTTAATTTTCTGCTTTAAATGCCACTGCAGAATGGAGATAGCACCACTAAAATATAGTACTGCGATAATCAGTTTGCTCCCAGATGTATGTGTGTTTTTTTTTTTGTCTTTTTGCATTTTGTCACATCTAAATGTTGAAGCTCTTCATCAAGCTATTTTAACGTTAACCCAAGCCGATGCAAAATTCGGTTTTCAAATGAAGATAAAACATCTGCCAAACCAACTTAGGCCTGTGTGAAAAAAAAAGTATATGTGAATGTAGATGGATGGGAAGCCACTCCAAAAGCAGGAAGTGGACTGTAGCACAGGGCATTATGGGTAAATACAACCAAAACAAACTTGAGTCCAGCGCCAGCGTGAGAAATGGCCCATATTGTTTTACCAACGACAAAAGAAAAATCCTACAATCGCTAAAATTTGACACCACTTCATTCTTTTTAAATTTTGTGAAGTTGCACTCAGTCTTTCTTGGAGGTTTTTTGTGTTGTTTCCTTCAGTGGTTCTTGGTGCAGCTCCACCACAGGTGAGGAGAGGAACAGGTTTGTCAAAGGGTTTGTTTCATTTCACGCAATACAGTGGGAAAGAGAACCACACCATCTGAAAATTTAACAAATGCTACAATTTTGATCCCAATCGAACCGAGAGCACTGGACTGTCAGATATGAAAACACCCTAAATGTCCCGTTTTAAAGAAATTTGAGAATATGTGAGAAATGAAGTGACATCTAGCAAAGATTAGCAAAGGCATTTCAAGGCTTCAGAGCTCCAGTGAGTCACTCTATACTCAAATAGAGAAAACATGGAAGAGTGGTGAACCGCCTGAGCATTGGTCAGCAGACCAAAGTTTCTCAAAGAGTGCATCAGTGTCTCCTCAGGAGGTTTAAAAAAAGGATCCAGAGCAAACCCTAGAGCACACCTGACTTCACTTGCCTCAGTTAAGGTCAGTGTTCATGCAGGAAAGAGCAAGATCTACAGCAGAAACCCCTGAAGGAAACAACCTTAAGCTACAGATAACCTGGATTATGCAGCAGGACAATAATCCAGAGAGAACAAGCAAGTTCATCTCTAACAGCTCAACAAAAAGACGCTTTTTGCGACTTAGTCAAACTCTGGGCTTACAGACAATTAAAATGATGTGGCTTGACCTTAAGCAAACCGGCTGTACTGTGAAACCCTCCAGTGCGGATTATGGAGTGGGACGAAATGCCTTCACAGTGAGGTAGAGAGAGTGTCCTAACTCGTTTGACGGCAGCTGTTATCTCCAAAGGGGGCACAAGTAGATTTTAGTTTTAGGGGGCATTTTTTTTTACTCACATGAACCCATTTTGATTTGGGAAATCTTCTTCTGCTCTTTATTTGAAAACCGCATTTTGTGTTTGCTAACTGTGTTTGACTCTAAAAGGAGTTGAGGATTTCCAACATTTAGCTGAGATAAAAGAAAAAAAAGTACAAACAGAATAAATTTGGCGGGGGGGGGCAAATAGTTTTTTTTATTTTTTTTCATCCTCTCCGTTTAAACTGCCAGGGCCTTCGGGTCGTATCCCACCGATCATCCGGCAGGGCCCGGCCAACCAGACCGTGTCCCGGGGGGCCATGGCACAGCTGCACTGCCGCTTAGTTGGAGGCACCTCAGTCAAGATCTCATGGGAGAAAGATGGAGAGAGGCTGCAGGGAAATAAACCCCGAGTGACCTTGATGGAGAACGGCACGCTGCAAATTGCAGATCTAAAGGTGTGTATGCGTGTGCGTGTGTGTGTGCAGAGTCGCTTTCATTCAAAAGGAGGGAGGGAGGATTGAAAAGGATTCTTTTTAAGTCCGTCCCATCTTCGACAGAGAGGAAAACGGTGATAGAAGCTAAAAAAAAAAAAAAAAAAAAAGAATAATAGAGTGTCTCATCTGTGACCTGCTGTCACGTCTCCCACCCAGTGACTGAATTTTATCTCTTTTCCATCAGGAACTCCATTTTCCCGGGCAAAATTAAGGTGAGGCAGGGTTTCAAAGACCAGCCGTACTAAGGCGCCGCATTATCTCTTGGCACAATTATGTACCAACGCGGTGTGTAATTGTGATGCTAATGAAGGCGCTTGTTTATAAATGCTAATGTGTTCTCCGTTGATGGAAGAGGAGTCAGACGCCCCCACCACGCCCCTCGTTTTTGTCTCGCATGCCCCACCTGGAGGTCAGGGAGCGTATGCAAAAAAAAAAAAAAAAAGAAAAGAAACGGAATCGGTTTCATTAATCGATAGCCGATTAATCATCAAAACCGGCTTTTAATTAGATCTCAAGGCTTCTTCGGCTACCGCCCTGTTTCTCAGCGGTGGCGGGGAGTGAAGTTGGAGCATTAAGCCGTGGTCCAGTGCACCGCTGAGGCAGGGGGAATGTGCCACACCAATGTGCTCAATGGAACAGAAGAGATGCATTAGTGCGGTGTCGAGAGAGGGGGAGAAATGGGGGAACGGAGATGACGAGAGAGAGAGAACGCCTAAAAATATTCACCCTGCTCATGGCCCCTACGAGCGCATCAATATTTTAGTAGTAGTTGGAGTCATCTAAAAAAGTTCACCTGCTGCCGCACGCTGAGCTGTCTGTCAGCCAGAGGTCAGCGCTGCGGAGGGTGATCTCATATGGTCCGACGGTGGTTCCAGCAGACTGGCTCCCGGCCAGTACATGGAGAAACGCCACGAGCGCCGCTCGAGTGTGAAGACACATACAGCTCATAATGTAAACAGGCAGGCTGGTTAGGGTTGGGGGCTCTGAAGCTGGAGCGGGGAGAGAGGAATGGGAAGGGATTTCATTTGTGATTTATCATGATGAGAGTGGAGAATAAGTTAGGATAAAAGCACTCTGATTACTATTTCCTACACTGGACTGATAAGAATATCGTAGATTGTTGTTGTTGCTTTTAATGTGCAATACACATTCTGTACGTTCCAAAAGAATAAAATAATTTCTCATCAAAGTTGCACATTTTATAAATGGGACAGCTCATATTAGTGAACATACAGGATTTCCAGAAATATACCAGACTTAGCAAAGTGCTAATTTCCATTTGAAATCCCATAAAACAAACACAGTAAGTAAATAACCCCAAATTAAGTTCCTTATACGTTGTATTCCTTTCTTAGCGCTTATTGCCTTTATTTCGTTTTATTTTGTGTAATATATGGTTGACTTCCGTTTTTTGATTTGATGCTTTTATTTTGATAAGAGAGCTTCCACTGCAATGGCAGCTTAATGACAGAAAAGGACAGAAGACGAGTTGCAGCAGCATTTTAAAAATGTGTCTTGTTATTAGCGGCCACCTCGATAGAGACACAAGGTTTGTTTGTTTTGTAAATAAGGATATTTCTAATGTTGATCGATTGAAATTGTGAATGTGTTTTATTGTAATCAATAACTAGGGTATAGTTTTTGAATCAGAGTTAGTATTTTTAGTGGTGAACGTTATTTTTAGTGTATGTTTGTACATTCAGCTGTTGTGGTGAAACTGGGTTCACTTCAAATAAATCTCACTGGGGGCGTCTCCTACACAATATTTATAAAAAACATTAATGTAATTTCAACAACAAAAAAATACAGTAAAAATAAATAAAAACCATAAGTGGTCAGGAAAGCCTATATCCAAGTGCTACTGTCTTTTAAAACGTTCATAAAACTACATCTGCCATAAAAAATAGTAACTGAAACTTGAAGTTACAAACTTTGCTTGTTTTTTCTTTTTTAATATGGCTCTTTCATTCAAGATGTGTTATAAAATGAAAACACCTTTATGCATTCCTGTAGAACATGACCTCAAACCATACGTAACTCCTTGCTCCCGTTTGCAAAACAGATGATTAATTATAAATGTCTCTCTGCCTTCCTCTGCACAAACTTGGAATAATTACCTACCAAAAATAACAAGCTGTGCTTGGTAGGTGCAATAATAAACTTGAAGTAATTATGTGAACCCAGAAGATTCAACACTGCACAATCACAATATCTTACCAGGTAT